>NC_086241.1:41361250-41730000 GCF_036321145.2 Pelmatolapia mariae
AGTTTCCAAAGGTTGTTTCATGTAATGATGATGACAGGCCAGTAGAGGGCAGACTTTCTCCATGTTTTGCAACTCGTGGTGAGATTGTGTGCTTGCCTGTCGAACAGGTCTGAACTCTCATCTGAACTCCTGGAGCTCAGATAATGTTTTTCATAATGAAGGTTAAAAACCAAAATCCTTAGACACACTCTTTTATACACCACTTGGGAAAAACGGCTTGAAATAAAACACAGTTAATGGTCAGATGTGAGCTAAAAAGGAACAACCTAAAACAGAAAAGACTAAAATCTTTTCCTTTTAGATAATAACCTTCAGTGAATCAAACCATATGCCCAAACATCCAGTCATTGAACATTTTAAGGAGATCTATTTGATGATGATACGTACCATAAAATTAGATGTTCACCTGACAGTTTGTTCATGGTTCGTGTGGTGGTAGCTTTCTATATACTTTTCATCCCTGGCATCCCTTTTCGTCATCCACATATGGAGGTGGGAAATTACACAATGCTTTATAGCCTTTGGTCCAGATTGTACCAATAATCTATGAAAGTCTGTTGCTAAGAGAACAGGCCAAAGACAAATTAAACTTTATGCTGAACTGAAAGTAACCTAGTGCCCCACATGATTTTAATTAGACACATTATGTGCATCAACAATGCTTAAAAGTGGCATAACAAATGAGATGGAGTAATGCTGTGTGAATGCAGGAAATATCCAGAGTGCTGAAAACAGGCCTGTGATACTGTGTTTTTGTTGAATGATATACTGTCCCAGAAATAACTGCAGGAAAATGTAAAACAGAAATAAATTGCAATAAAACTAATGCTTAACAATAAAAGGCAGTAAAACACTGAGACAGGCTCATTTTCTAATTTAGTTCAGATAGCAGTCTCCTCTGTGTTTTTACAGAAACATTCACAATATGGAGCAAGACACAGTCGCTATGCACAATTAGACTTTTATTAAGATTTTAGTTATGTTTTTTGATAATGCTTAGGACATATCGTCTGTTAATGTCAATGTGTGGTCTATATATGCATACTTCAGTAAACACACATTAAACTGTAGGCTATGAATGACAGCTCACATAATTAAAGTTGCATTTTGATTAATTTTGCCTCTGGAAATTGATAAGACTTCAGCAGTTCTGATTACGTTATTGTTATTGGTTATCGATTTGATTCCTTATCAATTCTCATTGGCTCCACAGCATATCAATGAGTTTACATTCATGCTAATTAATTGCATGCTGTGTGCTCAAATGTTTGTGTGCGTTGGAGGTGTTCCTTCTCTTTGCTGTGATCAGTGTTGGAGTTATTATTTTTAAAAAGGTAACATATTACATACATGACACAGAACAATTTTCTTAAACCTAATGCAGTACATTACTTAATTACTCCCAGGAGAAAGTAATTTGTGCTGAAGAGACTTCAGTGATTATACTATAGAAATATGAACTATTGATTTTTGGACTATATTGACTTTTTTTTTTCTCATGCAGGCCAAAGAGGAGCTTTTGGCTAACGGGCGATCTGGACATGAATATGATGAGGATGATGATGAGGGCGAGGATGTAGATGAAGATGGCGAGTTGATGCTGAAAGATGAGCCAAAAGATGAAGTGAACATGGAGGATGATCTTGAGTATTACAAGGAGCACATCCGCTTCATTGACAACATGTTGCTGGGATCTGGAGCATTTGGGAAGAAGATCTCATTGAGTGGCTTCCCTCCCAATCTTACTCCAGCTTCAGGCTCCTCACCAGCTATGGAATCTCCGTATGATTGGAAGACCCCCAAGAAGCCCTCCCATCCAACTGCAGCTCATTACCCCACAGAGCAGGTGCCCAGTGGGCCCTCACCTGAGGAGTTTGACTACAGCTCGTGGGATGCAATGTGCTACCTGGACCCCAGCAAGGCCGGTGAGGAGGATGACTTTGTGGTAGGCTTTTGGAATCCATCGGAAGAGAACTGTGGCACTGAGCTCGGTAAGCAGTCCATATCCTACGACCTGCATACAGAGCAGTGCATCGCAGACAAGAGCATCGCTGACTGTGTTGAGGCTCTGCTAGGTTGCTACCTGACCAGCTGTGGAGAGAGAGCTGCACAAATGTTCCTGTGTTCACTGGGCCTCAAGGTGAGCTCAGAATGCATCGCAATGCAGAATAAAAATGAACACACACAAAAATGAATAAATTGAGAATCCTAATAAAACCACATGTCCTTTTGATGAGCATAAACATGATGTGGAATATTTCCTGCTACTGCTTCTCCCACAGGTTTTTATTATAACATCTAACTATAAAAGAGTTCCCCGATTTTGGAGAATGCACTTTTTCCTTCGCCTGTTTGTTCTTTCAGGCTTGTTTAGCATTTGCAGAGAACCTGAGTAGTACAAAGTGAAAACCACAGATGAAAGTGGCTTCTTCAAATTTAGATTTCACTTTTGTAACAGTGGAAAGTGGCAAATACTTTGTTACTGTGTTATTTAATAACTGTAGAAAAAACTAATAACCTGGGCCTGAACTTAATACATGAATTTATAATATTGATTTGGATACACTTTACCAGCTTTCAGAACAAACTTTTTATTACTGTTCACTGTTTTGCTGTTGGCCTCAGCTTTGCAACACGCTTCACCTGAAACTAAAAACACACTTTTGGTCTTATCTTCCTGACTCGGTTCAAATAAATAGTTAATTATATTTGATAATATTTTTATAGTAATTATAAATAATTCAGTTACATGTCAATTACTGAACATGCCAGTTAGGAGATCGCAAACTTAAGCAAGCTCCTCCCCCTGCATCCTAACATGGAGTTTATGGAGTTTGAGTGGCGACATGTATTGTTCAGGAAAATATTGCAGTGATGTTCATGATGTTAATTTTTGTGATGCATAAAATATTGAGAATTATGGACCGAGTACTTACATCAGTTCAAATCTGGAAGGACCCAAGCTTTACAGACATAGCACTGTTTGAAAGTAAGGTTTTAAAGAATGCAAGGCAAAACTGTTTATTTATATAATCCATTTCTCGCTCTCTCTCTCTCTCTCTCGCTCTTTTTTTTTTTTTTTTTTTTTTTTTTTAATGACAACAGGTTTTACCATTGGAGAGAGGGACACTGACTGGAGCAGTGGCACAGGTTCACACTCATACTCAAGTCGCAGACCTGTGTTACGGCTGGCTCAAGATCCCACCCCGTTGCATGCTGGACCATCCAGATGCAGAACGAACTCTCAACCACCTCATATCTGGCTTTGAGAACTTTGAAAAAAAGATCAACTACACTTTTAAGAACAAGGCTTATCTCCTGCAAGCCTTCACTCACGCTTCCTACCATTATAACACCATTACAGGTCAGTAAACCTTATGCTTTACTGACTTTGTCCTTCATTCTTAGTTGTGCATCTCCAGTTGACAAATCTGTGCTTCTTTCACTTTTTCTTAGATTGTTACCAGCGGCTGGAGTTTCTTGGCGATGCAATTCTAGACTACCTCATAACAAAGCACCTTTACGAAGACCCACGGCAGCACTCTCCTGGAGTACTGACCGACCTGCGCTCAGCGCTCGTCAACAACACCATCTTTGCCTCTCTGGCTGTTAAATACGATTATCACAAGTACTTCAAGGCCATCTCGCCAGAGCTTTTCCACGTCATTGATGACTTTGTGCAGTTTCAGCTGGAGAAGAATGAAATGCAAGGCATGGACTCTGAGGTGAGTCCTGTTTCTCTGAAGAATGTGGTTATTATCGGTTCTGCAGGAACAAGCCTAATCTTTGTTGTTGTAGCTTCGCCCTCTGAAATAAGTTCAAGAACCGCTCGCCGCGAATAACGAGGCTGTCAGCTTTTATTAAGCTGTTTTCATATTCCAACGTTTGGGTTTCATTCGTCTGCAAAAGGCTAGCTTGGCACCAAAATCTCCTTTCATTGTGCTTAAGTACTTTTATGCCTTAGGGGACAGCAGGCGCATAAACAAGAACGCATTTATAAAAATAAAAAAAGTGAGAGAAAGAAATTAAGCAATAACTCGCACACTCTTTCCTACCATAGCCATTGGCTTAATCCTTTCTCAGTGTTTCTGCAGAGTGCCCTAAGCTGAACAATAAAATAACATATTTGGGGATCAAATCAGACAGAAAAAGCTGTAAAAGCAATGGAGAGATGACTTAATGTGAGTTGGTAACGCTAAACAGACAGAGGCTTAAATTCTGCAGCTTTACAGGAAAGTCACTCACAATGTCCCCATTACACAGAAGAAGATTGATAGCATAGAGTTAACATGGGGTGGCTGCAGCTCAGGTGGTAGAGCAGGTCACCTACTGAATTGGAAGGGTTATGGTTCGATCCCCGTCTGCTTGGTCAAGATGTTAACCCCATGTTGCTCTCCGGTGCATCCATCGGAAATAAATGCATGTGAATGTTAGAGAGCTTAGAAAAAAGTGCTTGTGCAAATGGGTGAATGAGAAAAGTTGTGTAAAGGTCTTTGAGTGCTAAAAGTAGAAAAGCACTATATAAGAAGCCTCAGACTGGGAACAGTACTGGACTCCATATGTAATTAACTGGGATCTGGTTATTGTGTTGCCATCAGTGCAACCTGTCAGAGTACAGATAGACATTGAGAAGGGAGTTTTTCCCTTCTAACAGGAAGGAACCTCTGACAGAAAGGGGCTCAGGGAGGGGCAGCTGTAACTGGTTGGGGGGTGTGTCAGCTGACGCACAGCTTTGTTGTTTTTGTGTCCAGCTGCGGCGCTCCGAAGAAGACGAAGAGAAGGAGGAGGACATTGAAGTCCCTAAGGCCATGGGAGATATCTTTGAGTCGCTAGCTGGAGCAATTTACATGGACAGCAGGATGTCATTGGAGACTGTGTGGCAAGTGTATTATCCAATGATGAGGCCACTTATAGGTGAGAAAGAGTGAAAGCATGTTTCTCTATTTATTTCTGTGTTTCTTGTTTATCCTCCGTGATTGATGGGCAGCGCATGCAGAGAGCTTGAATGACTGCAAACATTCATGATAATTTGCCACTTCTGTGGTTGTGTCAATTGAATCGTCATGATACCATCTCTTTCTACCTCACCAATCTTCATCCCCTTACCAATTACAGAGAAATTCTCTGCCAATGTGCCACGCTCTCCTGTGAGAGAGCTGCTTGAGATGGAACCAGAAACTGCAAAGTTCAGGTAGGACATGAAGAACACAACTCTGACACGCAGCTGCTGCTTCGCTACACTGACTGTACATACAGGGGCAAAAGTGCAGTGCTTTAAATTTATTAGGCCATCTCTGATTTAAAAACAAGGAAACACAATTATTTTGTGTGTCTTTCAAAAGGATTTTTAAATATCATCACATATTAATCAAGCGAAATATTCCACCACTAAAAGTAGTTTTTTCTGTTCAGGAATATATGTAAATAACAGCTTTACTATGCAGTACATGTACAAATTTATAGATAATAAAATAATTATATTTTCTTTAAGATGGGATCAACTATTAAAGAAACAGAAGTAAGGATTTTGTAGATGCTATTAACTCAGGGCAGCTGAATTTAGTGGTAAACTTTTGGACAGTGTGTAATTAGCATAATGACCAAAATATAAAAGGTAGACTAATCATACTGGACTAACACTGGTCTCTGACATCTTCTTACTTATGCAAAACTCCATCTCTGGAAGGATGTCTGTTCTTGCATGTATTTCCTGTTTTAGATGGCCTCATATATTTTTAACCCTTTAAAGCCAAGCGTATCATATTTGATACAAGGGTTTTTGTGTGTTTTTGATACTTCTACATCATCAGCGTGACTTTTCTTTTCCCTTAAAAAAATGATATAAATTGCATGATAAATGTTTAATGACTGAATTGCAAAATGTGGCTAATGTAGCAAATGTGATACAAATTAAAACTCATATATGCAGATTCAAATTTGATATATTTTGTTATATATTTTGTCTAAAGGTTCAACAAACACTGTTATCAAAAAATTAAAGATTTCTGGGAGTTATTTCATGGTTCATGTTTTAAAGGGTTAAGCCTCTATATAATCACCTTTTTTTCCTACCTTTTTGAATCATTTCTTATTGGACTTGTGATATTCAACTTGAATACTGAAAGAATGCTGGTATATTACTCAGAATAACAGTTGTTCCCTGTTCCCGCTCCTGTCTTTGCAGCCCTGCAGAAAGAACGTATGATGGGAAAGTCCGCGTGACGGTGGAGGTCGTCGGAAAGGGCAAGTTTAAAGGTGTTGGCCGCAGCTACCGGATTGCCAAGTCGGCGGCGGCGCGACGAGCTCTGCGCAGCCTCAAAGCCAATCAACCTCAGGTCCAAAACAATTGAGCTCTCTTACTGAGCTGTCAGCATTAGCACCTAAGTTACCGAAGCCCACAGAGCAACGTCGGCTTCCGAACACAGCGCGATACTAGCCCTGTATCTTTAGCCTGTGATGGCACAACAACGGCACCCAGGGAACACTGTGTGCAGACACAACAATTGAAGAAGACTGATATCACAGCCAATTTCACATTAGATATTCTACCTTTCTTCTTTTTTTTGCGCAAACACAATCTTTACTTTTCCTCTCTGCTTTGTGTAATCATGAGTGCTTTATTAACGTTTAGCAAAGTGTTTATAAAAAAAAAAAAAAGGTCAGGTCACAGTGTCAATTCCCCACTGTTCTTTTTGTTGTCATCTGTTTTTAACCTTGTGTCAGTGAGATGAGGCTTATGCTTATTGTGTAGTATTAGATTGTACATAGTTCAATCAGAGGTGTATGTAGGAAGAAAAAAAAAAAAACGCTAAACTCCTCAGCCTGTGCACTAGTGCCAGTCAGTTTTAAAGCGGTTTGTAAAACGCTAACGGCAGACGTGGCTAACAGATACCACTGGAGCAAACACCTGGTGGGATTTCTGTCTAATCTGTCTTGAAATGTATTCTTGATCAGTTTTGCACTTATTCCATTAGGATCTGTTATTTTTTTAAATGGTGTGGTCAGATTAACACCAAAATCATATACGTAGCAAAGTATATAAATATATATGAAATGCATAAATGATATTATTGGCCTTAGATGCTAAGGCTCACCGTCATCCTGCAAAACGGATAGGAATTACAACATTCCCAGTTACTGTAATTTAAACTAGTTTCTAACCGCACTTGAGGTTGCATGTTCTTGTAGCTTATGTATAAACCGAGACAACTGGATGGCTTCTATAAATGTTTCAAGTCTACGGCTATATGTAGTGCGACAGCCAGGTGAGATGTTTAAGGCATTAACTCTGCGATTTGGTTTTAGCGATACTAAGAGTGGATGGAGTCGACTTGGTCAGTCTTGCGCAATAGATGTCTTTCCACAGCAAATCATTCAGTTTTGATACGAGGAAAAAAGAGAGACATATCACCCGTTCAATATGCTGCAGAATTTTCTATGAATTGGATACTCGTGTGTGACACGGAATCTTTTCAGACCGTCTTTGTGAACAAGACCAATTCATTTCAACAGTGTTCCTCACATCCCTTACCTACCAAAGCTATAGTAGATGTGACACTATGAGAATGAAGTCAGTTCCTGAGGGTAAGGATACCAGCCTCGTCTGTGGTTTTTGCTTCTTGCTAAATGTCTCCCCCCTCCCCCTCATAAATAAGCCCTTTTCACTTGAATACCTCAGTTAATTGCATGCATTTTCTTGTCTTTGTTTTTCTTTTTTGTTTGGTGCTATTTTTTTTTTTGTATTAAGCTTGAACTTCTCATCTTTTTTGCACTGTAACTATAATACCTCTTTATTTGACCTCCTTTTTTTTTTTTTTTTTTTTTTTTTTTTTTTTTTAAAACTGTTTAGTTTGGTGGTCCTGTTTGTTTGCTATAGAGCTGTAAAAGAGAGCTGTGTGGTCGACTCTTCTCCCCTCTCATACTTGAGGCACTTGATGATTTTTAGAGGGCGGGGATAGTAATTGTTTTCTCTGCACATAAATTAGTTTCATCGTCTATTCATTTCAAACGATTTAGTTTCTTTTTGAATTCAGGGGTAAAACAGACGATTGATTGATCACACGAGGATACGTGCTTGTAGAGGTAATCGGATTGCACTCTTAAATTTGCTCCAAAAAATAGGCGGCGAAAATACTTGACTTAACTCTTCAGTTCTGTCTTCATAAATAAGGGTTGGAAAAGACTTTTACCTGTGTGACACCTGAACGATCTGGTATAGCGATCTGAAATCTAATCGGTCACAAAATCCTCCACACAGGTCTTCTACCTCAAAGGACCGTCCTCTCAGTGTTCATTTCTGCACAAGACTGCAGTTCAGTTCAGTGCACTCTGACAGCGCCGTGTACATCAGATCTTCAGTATACAATAAGCCAATCTCCAATTCCATCATAATGATTTGCGTCGCTTGTCTTGAATCAAAGATGTGACTCAGATCTTAGTGCCTTCTGTGGGAGGAAACCAGCGTGTGCACGGACTGGATCGCAGGCCCTGCTCGTATCTGATGTTAACATAGCTATTCAGTGTTCTGATCCAAAGTGGACAGCCCACTTCACTCCTGTCATTAGAATGCATCTCCGTGGGTGTAGAGTACCACTCGTGATTGGCTCTCAGTCCTCCACTCTGTATGCAAATATGTGCCTGCCTCGACACCGTTTTCAAAAACCACATGCCAGATCCTGCGCGGGTGCATTTTCCAAACCAGCGTTTGCCCGTGCTCGGACGGCTCGGTCATTACCTGTAGTCGTCTCCAGGTCAAATCCAGATGACTTGCCATGTATGGGCTACGGACAATGTTAGCTATGATCCTTGGCCAAGGTGGGTCATTGTTTAGAGTGGGCCTGTGGAAACTGACTTGGGGAAGGCATTTAGCTGCAGGATTGGATTTTTGGCCTGGAGTTTTGTTTTGTTTTGTTTTACTGGCAGGTTACCAGTCAGTGGAGTAGCCTCCTGAGTAGCGTTGTACACAGCATGTTCAGCGACACACTGAATACACAAATCAACATGAATGTATATGTTCTTGCTTTTGATCTAAACTCCCTAATTAAACTGAAGATTATTCCTAAATAAATCATGTCACTGATTGGCTCCAGTGTCCTTGGCTGACTGCAGACATTGTCTAACTCTGACCCGTGCTAAGTGTTACTAGAGAAAACATAAACCTGAGAGCTCAGGACAGGAACTGGCTCTGACTGGTTGCCCGAAAGGGTTCGATCAACAACAGAGGGCAGAAGTATTCTGTGTTAGAAACACCCAAACTAAGTTCAGACTGATAGCTGCTGCACTACGGTAGTTTTGAATATGTCGGAAGAAGGCCACAAATTCCAAATTTCCCGTTTGTTGACCCGTTTGTTGCAGCAACCTGATTCTTTCTTTTTCCCAGATTTCCATTCACTTCCTTTGGTCCTACAGAATACCACGTGAAGAGTAAATGTGAAACTTTGCAACACTTCAGTCCACCTTTTTACAGCTTATCACTGTCAGAGTGCAATCTGTTATTATTTCTCAAGCAGGCAGAGTGGAACTATGAAAACCAGGCTGTGATTTCTCATTCCCCCATTAGAGACACTGTGGGCTTGTCAGTTTCACCCTGCCACTCCTCAGTCTGTAGTAAACACACAGAGCTGAACACACTAATCATCAGTGAGACTCTGGGAGGGACAGAAGAGGGATTATTTAAAAAAAAAAAAAAAAAAAAAAGGAAAAAAAAAATGTGAAATCGCTCACGGTGCCACGCCCACTGTATTATGTGTGACCGATGGAAAACGAGGATCACGAATAATCTTGTCAGCCACGTGTGGCATCGGTCTTGAACAGCCTTTTCAGATGGAGATGAAGACGTGTGTGGGAGTGCTGAAATTAAGGTAGCCCTGGATTATTTGGAGTGGGCGATGTTTTCTTCTACTGGCAAAGTTTTTTTGTTTGTTTTTTTCTTTTTGTACATGTAGCACAATTGAGCATTGCACTTGGGCGCCATACCTTACCTCATGTCAAAGTGTGAAAGGGACTGAACAATGGAGGAAAAAGCAGTGTGTGTATATATGATGCCATGTTATTAAGGACTAACTTGTGGTTCAGGCTTTGCTGCTGTCTCAGTTGCTGGTGTTACACAAATCTATGTTTAAAATGAGAGAATGAGACGATTGGAGAGGAAAGATAAAACCGTGCCTGCAGGCTCTCACCTGACAAATACACTGTAAGAAGAATCTCTGTAATTGGGGCTAAAATGTCTGGATGTCATGTGTCGGATATCCTGCCTTAAATGTGTTTGGAAATGAATTGTAAAGTTAAACTGACACTTTGAATTGAATCCTGCTTTGTCACAGAATGCAAACTAGCCCACCACAGGAGGAGAAATGAGGCTGGCACATGTAATCAAACTTCCAACCTTTTGAGAACCTAAAGGAAAAATCTACTCATGCCCGTGAGAAGCAGCTCACATGAGCACGTCTGCTCTTCAAGTGTAGGTTGAAAGTGGTCTGTCATTCAAACGAATTGGACCATAAACTGTTTACATTTGATTGTCTGTGATCTTCTGTGAATTCTTTGCCTGTAAAATTACTGCTCGTTTCCGCTGTGGATGTAATTAGAATGTTTTGACACCAATCATGAAAAAAGTGACACTTTGAAGTCAAACTATATAGATTACTGTAGTAACACTGTTTGGTCTTCAAGTTGGGATTTATCAGAACACCTTCAGCATCAGCAGCAGTCTTCTTTCTGCAGCTGTTATAAACAAGCAAACACTGCACTTCTTGGTCCTTTGTGCAAACTCCAAGAGTTACTATGGAGACTCTAAAGTGGGTCTCCTCCAGTAGGTCAAAGTATCTAGCCCATGCAGCTTTGTGTCCACAGCTCACTCTGTAATTTTCCATTTAATTGATGTGACTACATAAAGTCTGTGGAAACAACAAATTGTCCTTTTCAAGGTAGAGTAGAGCCTAACCAAAACAGCGAACTTTCAGTACTGATATATTAACTGATACTGGCTTTGTAATACTTTACCATTGTGTACTCTGGATTTGACAAACTATGATTATGTCATTTCTTAATTACATCAAGCGTTCCTGAACTGTGGTGCTCTTAAAACAATACATTGTCTCAATAATACTTTATTTTATTTTGAAATGTCAGGTGCTATTACTGATATGGAAACGTTGATGCAGGGTCCACATGTCAGTTTCCAACATGTGTTCCTAATGGCTCTGCTTTAGTGCGAGCTTAGACTAATGGATCTGATGCCTGATTAGAGTCAGTGAATTTTAAGTCTCGGCGAGGTGTGTGCAGTTTAACAAACAGGGAAGATAAACAAACAGCATATTGTGGTGGTAGAAGTGCTTTAATGTTTATGGTGCTGAAGGTGGACGTGGACTCACTACGGTGTGCTCGTGTATTTGTTTAAGACCTTACAGTAGATATCAGTGGGTACTGTGATGAATGGTATGACAATCTTGGAAAATGGGTAAGGTTTTCTACAAGGCTTAATTACAATCAAGTTTCCAAAGTGTTTACGTTTTCTGTGATTGACTGTCAGAAAATTCTTTCTTTTCTTTTTTTTTACACATCCACCGTGACATCAGAGTTTCAAATGTTTTTATGTTGGGCAGGCACTAGATCTCTATGTCAGGTCGGCCACATGCATTTGGCTGATTGGTTGTAAATTTGTAAAGCAAATGTCACCGTATCCAGCATTATTGGTTTTTTTTAAGGTCGGTTTTTCCTTCAAGGATCAAATATGGAGTGTAAGAAAACCAACATTGCTTTGTTAAATGTTAAACGGTGAAAAGTGGGGTAAAGAGAGAACTCTTGGCAGCAAGATATTGGTCTCATGAAGCCAACATGGAACATCCTGTTCACCATGCAGCAGAACACCAGCAGAATGGAGCTACACAGATCGAGTGAACTGTTATCAGTATGAGGAATTATGGGCCATCACAACCTGCAGCAAATATATTTAAGGGACTTTGTAATACCGTGCTGCAGTGGTTTGCGGTCTGCACCTTATGGATCACAAATACCTTTAATTCCCCCCCATGTTTTTATAATTGTAGCCTGTTATATCTACAATAAAAATAATGGTATGGTTATTCTGTGGAGCTCATTTTTTTTCTATCAGGTGGAACCCTGCACACCATCTTGGTTGAGTATGTTGATAGGTCAAGCTATAATTAATGGGCAGCCAGTTACACTATCACCACCAAATACCAATGTTCTGTTAGTAGTGACGGCTACTATAGCCAAACTAGACCCTGGATTTGAATAGTTTAGCAGTTGAATATATTGGTCAGTGTCACACTCCTCTTTTCTTTTTGTTTGTAATGAATTTATAACTGTGTAGAGAGCCTTTCTGGCTTTCTTCATGAACCATCATGGTGAAGCAGTCCTTTCAAAAACTTGTCCAAACCTTGCTAGCAGTTAGCATTTAGCCTTGCTGCTCTCCCACAGCCCACTTGCAAAGCAATATAATATTCTACAAAGTTGCCAAAAAGTTGATTCTGTTCATCTGGACGCAGAGTTTTTAGTGAGAGAAATGTTTCACTCATCCAAGTGACTTCTTTAGTCTCAGCTGACTCCAGGTTTCCCCAACATAAACAGTTCATTGCACAATGACTGAAACTAGCACCACTGAATGAACAATGGGCTGTGAGGTCAGTTCCTTGATCATTAATATGCAAATTGTCATGATCAATCAATTACAATTCATCAATGGTCATGACACAACCCATTGTTCATTCAGAGTTACTGTTTTTTTCCCCACATGTGAGGTATCCTATATATGCTGTCTTTATATTCTGATAAAGGTTCTGAGACTGAAGTTAATTTTGCCAATACTTCTAAGTAACCGCTCAGACGTACTTGCTGAACATCTTTGTTATAACCCCCAGTTTGAGAACCAGGGGGTTAAATGTGTCAGAGATGATGATCATTCCAGAAAGTATTGTAGGATTTGAGTGTTACAATACAGTCTTTATATCTCATGTGCCTTCGTTGAGCTTTGGTTTCTCTTTAATGACTGACTCTTTATTTTTACATTGATATTATTTGCTGATTTCGATGGTGTATTTACTGTTCTTTTTCTCCTTCAAACAGTTCAGGTATCACTTTCTAGACTCTGGAGAACTTTCTTGTGGGATCTGCATTGTGTGCCGAGTGCAGCCTGAAATATCATTTTCCACTTTGTTTTCGTGTCCTTCCAGTTGAGCCGTTTCAATCATTGGAATGAATGATTAACTGTTACTGTGTAACACAAAGATGAGCTTTATGTTTTATCACACCTACACTGTTTCAAACTGCATCTACTAAGTTCAGAAAGGATAACCGTTCAATATTGGAACAAGTATAAACAGCAGTTAAACCCTTATAATCCAATTATAATCCAATATTGGTTGTAGATGGTATGCATAATCTTAACCACGGATTTATAAAGATAATGTTCATAGATGGTTTACAAACCATCAGGCAATAATCAAACACTGATTTAACATAAACGTTCATTTAAGATAATGTACAGAAATGAAACAACTGTGAATGTATTTAAGTTGTTTTTTTTAAGGTCTTCTAAATGCGTAGGCCATTTATCACTTTTAAGTCTGTCCTCTGATTTGAGCTTGGATGGGTCTAAGCTGCTGAATTCAGCTCTGTATGGACGTACAGCCACTTGGGTCTGAAACTCATCAACAGCACCCACTATACTGGCTCCGTCTCAGGTGCCTGCTGACAACATACCACAGCAGTTAATTCAGCCCCTGGGAACCAAACAGGAATACTCAAAGCAGGTTCACCATCAGGGTCACATTTCACTGGACTAAACCGGCTTAGAGGCAGCTAATTTTTCAGTCAGACCAATGTGTCAGTTAAACTTCAAACTTCAATTTGTCTTTTTTTGTTGTTGTTGTTCTTCCCATGTTGAGATGTTCATTCCTATCTGGAATTTATAAAATCTTAAAGGCTAACACATTCTTATAAACCTGTCAAAGTGTGAGTTTGTAAAGGAAATGCCCCAATGGCTGTGAAAGGAGCAGCTCCGAGAAAAAGGCTTGTCAACCTGTGAAGCACAGTTCAGGCTACAATCTATGAAAAAGCCTGTAGAAATATTGATATTTCCATATTTACATGAAAATGTAATTTAGGATAGAATAGCCCTTTTTATTATTGTACAATGAAATTGTGGGTGCTACTCACCAACTGTGCAACAAATACAAATGGTATGACAACAGGAATAAATAACAAGAATAAATACAAAACAAGAGAAAGGCGCACATTAAAAGGACAAGTTGCAAAGTGCTTAAATCTAGTGCAAAGGACTTGGTCTGAGTAAGCAGTCTGCATGTGAGTGGCCTGAGGGATACTCAGACCATGGCTCCGATTGATGGGTGGAGGGGTGTGGGGTGTGGAATGGTGGTTGTTTACAGTCTAAATGGCCCAGGGGGAGTAGCTGTTTGTGAGTCTGTAGGTGTGGGTGACCTGAGGGAGGGCAACGAATCAAACAGATGATGGGATGGGAGGAGTCACCTGTGATGGCCCTGGTTTTCCAACTGTGGTGGTGTCATTGGCCCTTGTGGAATCCAGCTCCCATCAGGGGCAAGTCTGACTGTAAACAATGCAAACCATGCGCTCAACAGAACAGGGGGCATCCACCAATATCAAAAGGCATGTGGCCTTTTGTTATTGGTGGATGCCCCCTTATAGGACAACGCTTTTGTTGCTACCTCAGAGGGGTAGTTAAATAACTTCTAGGTGGCAGGACCCCTGGATGAGATTCACTCCGAGTTACTCAAGGCTCTGAGGTTAATCCAACCATCTACATGTGCTTTGTGGACTCCAAAAAGGAGTATGTTAATTTCCCTCAGGCTGACCTGTGGAGAATTCATCAGAAATACGGGGCACGTATCCTTTTGTTATTGGTGGTTCGGACCCTGTTCTGTTGAGTCCATGGTTTGCATTGCTTTTACAGTAAGTCAGACTTGAGACTGAGCTGATAATTGAATTATTGACTTTGTCCTCAGCTGAGGTCAGAAGCACTGAATCCCCAGTGTATACTACAGTAGGGGGAGAAGGCTGCATCCCTCTGTGAGACATGAATAATCACAATACAGGGTGGGCCATTTATATGGATACACCGTAATAACATGGGAATGGTTGGTGATATTAAAGTCCTGTTTGTGGCACATTAGTATATGTGAGGGGGCAAACTCCTCAAGATGGGTGGTGACCATGGTGGCCATTTAGAAGTCGGCCATCTTGGATACAACTTTTGTTTTTTCAATAGGAAGAGGGCCATGTGACACATCAAACTTATTGGTAATGTCACAAGAAAAACAATGGTGTGCTTGGTTTCAACGTAACTTTATTCTTTCATGAGTTATTTACAAGTTTCTGACCACTTATAAAATGTGTTCAATGTGCTGCCCATTGTGTTGGATTGTCAATGCAACCCTCTTCTCCCACTCTTCACACACTGATAGCAACACCGCAGGAGAAATGCCAGCACAGGCATCCAGTATCCGTAGTTTCAGCTGCTGCACATCTCGTATCTTCACACCATAGACAATTGCCTTCAGATGACCCCAAAGATTAAAGTCTAAGGGGGTCAGATCGGGAGACCTTGGGGGCCATTCAACTGGCCCACGACGACCAATCCACTTTCCAGGAAACTGTTCATCTAGGAATGCTCGGACCTGGCACCCATAATGTGGTGGTGCACCATCTTGCTGGAAAAACTCGGAACATGCCAGCTTCAGTGCATAAAGAGGGAAACACATCATCATGTAGCAATTTCAAATATCCAGTGGCCTTGAGGTTTCCATTGATGAAGAATGGACCCACTATCGTTGTACCCCATATACCACACCAAACCATCACTTTTGTTGTTCCAACAGTCTTGGAGGGATCCATCCAATGTGGGTTAGTGTCAGACCAATAGCGGTGGTTTTGTTTGTTAACTTCACCATTCACATAAAAGTTTGCCTCATCACTGAACAAAATCTTCTGCATGAACTGAGGGTCCTGTTCCAATTTTTGTTTTGCCCATTCTGCAAATTCTGTGCGCCGATCTGTGTCATCCTCGTTGAGATGCTGCAGTAGCTGGAGTTTGTAAGGGTGCCATTTGTGAGTAGCTAATATCCGCCGAAGGGATGTTCGACTAATGCCACTCTCCAGTGACATGCGGCGAGTGCTACGCTGTGGGCTCTTGCTGAATGAAGCTAGGACAGCCACTGATGCTTCTTCATTAGTGACAGTTTTCTTGCGTCCACATTTTGGCAAATCCAACACTGAACCAGTTTCACAAAACTTAGCAAGCAGTTTGCTAACTGTAGCATGGGAGATGGGTGGTCTTGTAGGGTGTCTTGCATTGAAATCTGCTGCAATGACCCGGTTACTGCGTTCACCAGATATCAACACGATTTCGATCCGCTCCTCACGTGTTAACCTCTTCGACATGTCAATGGCTGTGAACAAAGAGAAACTTGTAAATAACTCATGAAAGAATAAAGTTACGTTGAAACCAAGCACACCATTGTTTTCCTTGTGACATTACCAATAAGTTTGATGTGTCACATGGCCCTCTTCTTATTGAAAAAACAAAAGTTGTATCCAAGATGGCCGACTTCTAAATGGCCACCATGGTCACCACCCATCTTGAGGAGTTTGCCCCCTCACATATACTAATGTGCCACAAACAGGACTTTAATATCACCAACCATTCCCATTTTATTACGGTGTATCCATATAAATGGCCCACCCTGTAGTTTTAAGGCTGACAAAAAGTCTTGCTGCATGTTCTCACCAAGCTTTTGCTTTAGCATTCCACTTAGCTTGCCTCTCATCAGCTGTCATCTGCCTCCAGAGTCCCACAAGCTACCGAAGCTTGACCTGTTCTAGTCTGATGTCTCTCTTCGCCTCAAGGCCACGACAGTAAAAGAAAACTAATCTTCAAAGTCAAACAGAAAGTAATCTCTGTCCTCCTCTCTCTGTCTTTCAGAGATGAAATAATAATAGATGGAAATAGATAAACACAACAGAGTACACCGATTTCCACCGATTTTAACGGTTAAATCATACAAATAAGCAAAGGAAATTCGTCTTTGTTTTTTAGACACATGTGCACAGCTGTTTTAGTAAACATAAGTGCCTCAAAGCTACTGCTGTTATGATCTAGCGCTATATAATTTAAAGTGAATTGAAAAAATAGAAATAAATAGCTTTTTTCTCTGCATTTTTCATCCACAACTAAACAGATTTTTTGGTCTCTGTAAATGAAGCTTTTAAAAAGCTACTTTGAGGTTTACAGTTTTCAGAAACTTAGCTTTTGAAATAGTTTGTAGACAAAGAAAACAAAGATTTTAATCATGCAGCATGAAGGGTGTATGCATTCATCTCATTTTTTTGTTCTCTTATTGTTTGGAGGCGCTCAGGATAATGTTTTCTCCTTGAAGTAAAATTGCAAAGACTTTCTAGATTTCATCATCTACAGTACATAGTATCATCTAAATATTCCAACAATATAATTTAGATAAATCTCTGAGCACAAGGGACATGGGTTGCCCTGCCTGCATTGAAATAAAAGATACAACCAAAAAGAGCCAGGACTGCTGAGAAACTAAAATCCTCCCTCAGACTCCCCCGAAGTGCAGCAGCTGCTGTCCTCACTTCCTACACTGTTGTTAAACAGGGGATACAAAGTGTGAAACATTGATGCCGTTTTTTCCCTTAAGCTGCATTTTCTCAGTTTAAATATTTAATCTGTTTCTACGTTCTCTTTTGAATTAAATATGGGTTTATGAGATCTGCAAATCATTGCATTGTGTTTTTCCTAACATTTGAGACACCTTCCAGCTGTTTTTGGAATCGGACCAATGGTTCACATCATTACCAGCATAAACCAGTCAACACGCTTCCTAGCGTAGAAGGTCCAATCTACATTGAAGCACATTCCAGAAGGTGGTTTCCAGGAACATTATATCTTCAACAGTCCAAGAAAGGAAAAAAAAAACAAAAACAAAAAGTCAGTCAGCTGACAGTTCATTCAATGTATTATTTCATTTAAAAAAAAGAATATTGTGCTTTGAAGGCCTGATCATTTATTTTTTACAATTTCAAATTAAGAACAATTTTCTTTTACTGCTAAACTGTTTTTCCTTAATGTTAGGAACCTCTCCACAATGTCTGGAGCCAGCCTCTGTGTCTGCTCTTTTTATACCCAGTATTGTTACTGATTAACCTCATTAGAGGAGATGTTCCAGTATGCTAACCTTAGATAAGGAAGTCTTATTTAGATTTTAGTCCATAAGTTCAGATGTACTTTTAAGTTGAGAAAAAATGCAGGGGTGGGGGGTGGGGGTGTTGTCTGTGGTCAAACAGTCTCATATTCCATTGTCCCAGATTTCCACAGAGCTTTCAGAGTAGAAGATATCCACAGTGTGGTGAGGTTGGAAATAGAACTGTACAGAGTGACAGACTCTGCAGCACTGTAGCAGGCTACAGTGAAAATCCCCAAAAACTGTTCAGGCAAGCCCTCCCTCCTCTTCCTTCCTCTTGCATATTTATTCATGTTTTCCTTTGATTTTACTTTAGAATAAATCGCTGATGTGACACAGCAGCATTCTGTACATTATCAGCACAGGCAATAACTCACCATTAACCCTGCTCATTCCCCCTCTATAACCCCTGATTCCACCTCAACTCTGTTTTCAACAAGGCTGACCCTATTTGCATTCAGCTTACAGTGTATCCACAAGTGTGTGTGTAAAACACACAGTTTAAAAAAAAAATATGGCTTACTTTTAATGAGAAAAAAAAAGTACACAAGAGTGGCAGTATAGATTAAAAGTTTACAGTTTTACCACCAGATATGTTCAGTGCCACCATCTTGGATTGCTATCTCAAGGTTTGTTGATCTGTTTCGACTTTCCAGTTGGGAAATCTGAGTTGATTGGGTGTTCCACATAACATCTCTGACTGGGAACTTGGACTTTCCAGCTTCCACGCACCAATAAGCCTGGGCTGCTGAGGGACTTGTTCTCTCACTGAGGGTTTCTCACTCTGCTCGTTTCTCACCTGATGTGTTTATATCAGGACTCCCTTGAAAAAGAGGTTTTTAATCTCAATGGGACATTCCTGGTTAAATAAAGGTTAAATAAAAAATAAAAATTATATGCCTTTAACTTTTATCTCCCACAGTATGTTATGCATCCTTTGTTTAGTTCTGTTCTTTTTGCCCTCATTCCCCAACCAGCTGACACAGATAACTGTGCCCTGCCTCTATATAATTAAAATTGAAGTGAATGGAACTGAAAATACAACTTTGAAAAAATTAAACATAATTGTCAGAGGCCCCTTCTGAAAGTGTCACGGTCCTGGGTCAGTGACCCAGTGTTTTGAGTTTTGTATTACTATTGAACTTTGTTTTTGTCATTATTTATCATTTCTAGTCTTCTGGCTTCTGTCTCTGTGTTCCATGGTTGCTCTGTATCCCCTTGTCAAGTCCTGTGTCCTCTGTGTTGTGTTTCCTGTTTTACTTTGAAACTGTTTTACTATGTCAATGTATTGAGTTTTCCTTCTCCCTGGTCTCGTCATGTCTGATTACTTGTCATCCCCTGTGTTACCACTGCTCTCAGTCCCCTCGCGTTTTCAGATTTGCTAGTTCTAGTTTCAGGTTCGCATTACTTTATTCTTAGTTTTCCCAGTTTAGATTTTGGTAAGTTTTCTCTGTTTGCAGCTTTGTTCAGCTCAGTTCAGTAAAGGCTCACCTTTTGTGATCATCCACCTTTGCCTGCATTTGGGTCCACTCCTGACTTTCTCTCCACACGATTTGGCTCTGTAAATCGTGACAGAAAGTTCTGAAACGCTGGTAAAAAAAAAAATAAAGCTTGTTTCTTAAGAGAAGAAGTAGTAAACATATCCCTGTCCTATACTTTTTCAAGCATGTCGCTGACATCAGTAAGCGAGCAAAGGAGAGTGACAGAATTAGCTGAACCTTTCAGCTAATTCGGTCACTCTCCTTTGCTCGCTGCTTTTTCTCATCACACCTAAAGAGCTGAGACGGCTGTTATAATAAAAACTTGTGCAAACCAGAAGTAAATAAGAATCAAGCTGCTGATTGAAGCCTTAGTCAGTGTTAGCAAATAGGAAAAGGAGCTGACAGTGCTTGCTTAGGCAGATAATTAACACAGTGTCACCTTTCTGCAATACTGCGATTGCTGTTGTTTGTTTGTGTGCATGATGCTACATGGGGATACTCATCATTCTCTGCCAAAGCAGTATTTGAAGGCTGGAGGAGGACCTCTAACCTTGAAATGCTGTTCCCCTTTATCTTTGTCTGATGAGACGCAAATATTGAAATGAAGTCTGGGCACTGGAGGCTTGAGAAGCAGCATGGGAGCAGTGGGAGAGTTGCCACATAATTAGAAACATCATTTCAGCTCCTGCTTGGCCTATTTTCATTCAGCATTACCACATCTCCACAGGTAAATTGCTCCCTGTATTCCTGTGATGATGGTAATGAGCAGTGGTTAGGTCTGACACCACATCTCTTTGATTTAACATAAATGAGAAATATGCCATCAACAGGGGGGACTAAATCAGAGTGACTTTAAATATGATATGAGCCTAGCTGAACTAGAGGGGGTGAATCACAGAGTAAAAGTATGATATTAGGTTGGCTGATGGAAAGAGGTACTCACACCATCAGAGGTGTGTGTTATCATTTGTAAAGTCAACTCTTCTTGGAAAAAAACTTATTATGCAGATAATAATATATGAAAACCATATCAGCTTTGGTGGTGGCTCTGGCTTCGTTTTCTCAGATCACAGCCTGTCACTGCATTTCGCTCGCACTACATTTCAGCTAATTGTGCACTCGTTCAAACAAGAGGGAAAAATCAAATTTGATCTCCTCCTACAAGAGTATTCGTTCGACAAGACATTTCATTGAATCAGACATTAGACTTTCTGATGTCAAATCTCTATTTGTCACAAATCATTAATAATATCAAAAGAAGTTTTGCTTCCGTGAGTGTGTCTCGGTTTTTGTTCCACAGCTCAAAGCACCAATCCTTTAATAAGATTGGCTACATGTTTCACAAGGACTTTTAATTGGGTTTGTCGTGCTTCTCAGTAAAATGCATCTTCAACTCTAGAGGCGAATAGACAATCAGGAAAAAGACAACACACAGGAAGCCAAAGAAGAGAAATGTGTGTACGGTTATGGCCTAAGCGCTGAAACCTGAAAGTTAACTTTGATTTTACTGTAACCCTATAATGCCCTATGTATCATATTTAATACATGAGTTTGTGAGACCTCTCTCATCAACATGAACAATACTTGCCATAATTTCAAAATGTTACAATTTTTTTGTCTAAAATTGACATTGTTGTTAACAAAAAGTTGCCAAAAACATCCACTGCATCAAAAAAATATATAATTAAAATATATCATACACAACATGATATAGCAAAAAAAGTTGTGGATTTTTTAAATAAAGGTTAATAAACATCTCAGTTCCAAAAAAATCAGAATTTTTTCAGCTATTTTTTGATGGGTTGGGTCTTACAGGGTTAAGTGATTGAATGCACGAAGCTGCTTGAGCTCAAAATGATATGAATGTGATAGTACTTACTGCCACATGTCACATTACCTTGCTGCACATGGTGATGGTACTATTGTGGGTTTTTAGGACCCTAAAAACAGGTACTGTAGAAAAGTACTGTAGATTATCTGATACCAATACTTTTAACTTGTAAAGGCAACTTGAGCAGCGTGTCATGATTTATGAGATGAATCATCATGAATGTGCAAATTCTGAACACACTTTAATATAAAAATTTTAGCACTTGTCAGCATAGGTTAATGAAAGAAAACACACCTTTCAGCGTTTCACGTATTTTAAAACAAAATTTCAAATGTAAATATAAATGTGTCTGTCTTTAAAGCACTTTGGGTCAGCTACTGATGTTTTAATATACTATATAAAGAAAACAGACTTGACAGTCAACACAAAAAGGTTACTCTTTCAGACATTTTTCTTAGTTAATTTAGAGGTAAATAAAATAATAAAATAATTTGTTTAACCTAATTCAGTGGCTAATTATATTATTTTGCCTGAATAGACATGTAATCACAGTTCACAGGTAATCAGTCTGATAAATGTTAAGTAAGGCTGAAGAGGTGACCTTTGTCTCAAACGTCACTTTCATTCCTATATGAGCTCCCTGGATGTTCTTTACCTCTGTGTGCTTTGGCCTGTGGGTCTGGGTCCATCTGAGGAATTTCCCTCCTCCTCTCTTCATTTCCTTGGTGCTTGTTCTGGGACAAAGCTTTTTTTTTTTTTTTTTAATACTCTGTCATGTCTTTTTATATGGTAGAGGTTGTTGCCACTGCAGAGAATTTTCTTCCAACCTGCATCACTGTTTGCAGTTGTAAAGTATTCCTACACAATGCTTCCTCACTGCAGCCTGTGCGCTCTTCCTCAGTGCCACTGAGTCACATGACTGCGGGACAACTAAAGACACCCAGGCATGGAGGAATGTGTAGAGCAAAGTGTGCCTGTGTGAGACAAGCACAGATATGAGTACTATAACACCCATGAGTGGGAGCAGTGTGTTGAACTTAAAGACAAACAAACTAAAGCATGGATCCTATTGTGCTAGTATCGATCTGATACAATATCATTTTGGTATTGATATTTGGATCAATCCACTAGCCCCTACTTCCTATTGCTAATATATCCAGCTTCTGAACAATCATCCGAGTATTTCTGTTGGTGGCATGACTCAGAGATGTTCTGAAAATCTGAAGTATGAAGGGTCAGTGGGCATCCATCAGGACAAGCAAGGCAAGCAGTGCTTGCCTTTTCAAAACTAAAAATAGACATATATTAAAATGTACCAAAGTAAATCGTTCTCTCTCTCCTTTCATCTTGGACACTGCTGTCACAAACTCCTCACCTGTTTGCACCCAGCTTCTACATTACTGCCATCTTGTGACAGCAGTCAGCTATTGTTGGCTTATTTGTAGACTGCAGCTCTCGCTGTCTCAAGGATGTGTCCGTCTCTCATTAAAGTGGGATTTATAGTCCTGCAAATGTGTCTGTCCATGTGCACTTTTCAGTCGGACAGAGGGGGGAAAGAGGTTTTCACCCACGCACGATTTGCTGCCATGCAGTCCTCTAAGATCCTGAATGCGAGTTGCTGGAAGCAGATAATTTTTGCCACTGCCAAATGTTGATTTTATAAAATCTATTGCTTCCATCAAATTTATAATCGACCTTTTTATTTTTAAATGGTATATTTTCCAACTTGTTTTAAAAAATTTGGGGTTGTATCATGGCATTATCTTCTTCACTGGTTTTTCTAGAAATTTCTTCTTGTTAAAAGGGAGTTCTTCATTTTTTAGGGAACCATCTGATTTTTGGAGTTTTTGCTCTAATATTGTAGGGCCTTTAAGAATCCTGAAACCACTCCCCACACTATATAAATAAATATGACCTGAATTCAGAAGTCAACTGTCAAACTAACAGTGACACACGGTGTACTGTAAGCAACTCAGAGTTGTGTATCTTGATGATACAGCATTAGGACTGGAGGTGTCAGAGATCGATCCACCAAGCTTGCAACTGGTAGATGGACTCTATGAATCAGATAGTAATTTGGATCACTCTTACAAGTGTAAATGGGAGAGGTAATGTGCCTTCATGAAATGTAAATGTAAATAAAGAATGTGATGGTCACCCTGACAGTGAGTACTTACGTTTTTCAAAGGTTGTTTGGTTTTCTCATCATTGACTCAGAGTAATTACTGGCAGTTACAGTGAGTTGCCATAACTACAACCCTTCCCTTACCCTAATATGCCATGGGCAGAGATTTGTTCTGGTCTCTGGGTTGACTATCCTACATTTCGAAGCCACTAGCATCATTACATTTTCTAAACACATTTGTGTATCTAGCAATGCTACTACTTAGTGTCAAACACTGTTTTTCTTTTTAACACGTCCTATATTTACTACTTTACCCATTGTTGCTGACATGTTGTGCAGCAGGATATTACTATGGAATGGAATGAAACACTACAGTAAGTAGGAGACAGCATGGCTTTAATCTTATTTTTTCCTCAACAATTTATACTCAGCTGGCTAAATTGTTGTTAATAAAACAAAAATCATTCATGGAAACAATTGTTCCTGACATGCTCAGTTGGACGTATTTTCTTGGACATTCACACATTCGCACTCCTTCAGCCACTGGATGAAATAGACAGCATATATGTAATGCTTCCAGTGGCTTGTTTGTCAAGTATCACATGTTGCCTGCAGTGATGGAGTGAAGAAATGGACCGTGAAAAGACAGGGATGAAATGAGGTGATGAGCAATACTCAGCAAATTTTTACTTCAAATATAAAAACTTAAGATAAACCCCTGGTCTTTGGATGTTGGCTGTGGTGACTGATGGAAATTTGCATCCAGATGGTTCTCCTAAGTGTTTCAGTGACATCAATACCAACAGAGATACGCCTCAACATCTCCCCATGCAGAGCAACTGTGACAGTATACGCCGAGCTGTGTTGTGATTGGTAATGTGGTACAGCTGTGACCATGAAATCAGGACTTAGCATAATTAGTCACTTTGAAGCAGAGATTTAATACCAAAATCTTCAACAAAATACCAGGGCATCTTTTGCTTCTTGATGATAATCTGATATCTAAAACACTCCTCTCATGTGTTTTTCTGCTATAAAACCATGCCATTTTGGGACTGAAGGATGAAACCTGGGTTCCATTTGAACTGACTGTTCATGAGCCAGATAGAAATATTGCGGTGAAATACCCTCAATTCCTATTTGTAAGCGGGAGCCCAATATGACACATGCACTTTTTGAAAAGAAAATAAGGAGCCCGAGTATAATATTACAGTGTTATTAAAGAGGGTTTTTCCCTCTTCTAAATACTTGTACTGGCCCCATAGAGCTTCAACATTGAGTTGATTTGCAGCAGTGTATTTGCGTGAGACCTTTGACAGAAGCCATTCACATTCTAGCGATATTCTGGGTGGTATGTTCCTTGCATAGTTTTAGTATGCAATATTTCATTTCATCAGGGCCCTGACACAATTAAAACAGAAAGTTATCCATTAAAACAGCAGTAATGAACACTTTTACCTAATAAAAAGCGTCAGTAAAATGCAGAACTAGGACAGGAGTGCAGTCCTAACCAGTTACCCATTTCACAGTTTAAAAAAAAAACAGTCAGACGACACTGTGGACGTCAAAGTCTAGAAACAGTCCTCTTCCACGAGGCAAGAAATCGCGTCCTCTAGGTAAAAGCCTAGTGGTACTGTATGCTTGCTTTCTTTGGAATTTTACCTTGTGTGTCACTTTGATATTGGACAATATGCTTCTCCAAAGCTCTACTCAGAAAGAGTGTTCCCAGCATGTTGACACATCACAGCAAGGGGCAGTATGTCACATAGTGAGAGTGAGACTATCTTGCCATTGTAAGGCAAAGAACCTACAATGATACAAAACAGAGAAAACGCCCCAAATCATACGACTCTTTGATCCAATCAAATAAATAAAAGAATAAAGGCTTTTTTCAGGCTGATTATTGGGTGACCTCTGAAGCCCAATGAAGGCTACTGTAGTGGGTGACTTTTACATACTTGTGTGCTGGTGTGTGTATGTGTCACTTTTACAGAGTTAGGACAAACAATTTATGGGGCTGACATTGTGAGCAAGATCAATACAATTATAGCCAATTACATGTAGTTTAAGAGAGGGATTAACCATGTGTTAATCAAAATACTGTGATTTTCTCCAAAATTCATGGATATAACTTAAATTGTTAATATACAAATGTGACTATAAATATCATAAAAGTAGGAATGTTTCTATATTATGTTTCATATACTTTATATCTTTTGACACTGTTCTTTTAGTGGCAGCTTAAAGAAAAAATCTTTCCGAACTGGTTGTTTGTGACTGCATCAAAGCTAATTTAGTAGACGGTGAGTGTCCTCCAGTGGTGTAAGCTGAGACCCTTGCAGTCGATGATGAGGCATAAATGGCCCAAATCAAGGTTCCCCTTTGGGCTGAATTGGCTCCAGCCACTCAGCTTTCACTCTCAGCTGTTTAATGCCTTCCCAGAGCAGCCGGGGCAAAGCTGCAGCACGGGAAGGCCTTTAATGAAGTGCTTTCAGATGGAAAGTCTTTTCATGCCTTGCAATGCTCTTATCAACCCCCCTTCAAGTCCAGAATAAGAGAATTAGCTAAGCCTTGTCCAAACCCCCACCCACCACCCCATCTTAAACACCAATCTTAGAGGCCCCCTGCACAACCCGTCTCAAATCCCCCATCCATTCATTTTCCCGCTCCAGTGCTGTCCATGTTTAATGAAGTTGTGATATATTTATGGCCAGCCAAATCCCGCTCTAATCCCACCCCTGATAATAATGGCTCTGTAACTGTTTTCCTTAAACATGCTGCATGAGTACTGGCTGGAGACTCACAGATCCAGCTCTGTGAATATTATTCAGTAACCTAATTTGCACTTTGTGTATGTAATGCACACCTATGCACAGAGAGACAGGGAGGTAGCTGCACAGCTCAGTGGCAGGCTGCTCAACTGTGAGGAGGTGGCTCTGGAAAAAAGGGGTCCTGCTGGTGTCACAAAATGGGCACCTTGTGGGGTTCAGAGGGCAAAGGCAAAAGCAGGGCTACCTCAGCCAGTAACGAGGTGTTGGTGGACCTGTTTTTTAGAGTTGGATTACATCAGAGCTCATGAGAGCCATTGTAAACATGAATAAACCTTGCCGGTCTCCAAAACGATATTCGAGAGAAAACAATAACATGCTTGTACAGAAATGACGTAAAGGCATTAATTCTGTTTCAAAAAACATTCTGAAATTTCTGTTGGCAGAGATGGAAGTGATTTAACTTTTTATTCTCCACTAAAAACAAAGTATAATGAACATAAATGTGTCCCGATCAGCCAGCACTCACACTGTTGATATAATGTAAAGGAGATTTAGATACACTAGATTTTAAGTGTTGGGGTCTTAGTTAAGTTCAGGATTGCAGCGTGTGGGTTTACTACAACCAAGCCTGCGTCATATCCTCTTAATATTCACAAATAACATTGCCAAACATTTTCAAGGCCACACAGTATTATTATGAATTTGTCTCTAAAGAAAATGTACAAAAAATCTACATCAGAAAATCTGTTAAATGAAAACTCTTCCATTAAAACCAAAATCATCCATTGTTATTATAATCATATTTATTTGGGTGTTTCTCTTAATTGTTTTTAAAAGTACATCTCTCTCTCTCTCTACACACACACACACACACGTCTGGTTTGCTATCCTCGTGGGGACATCCCATTGACATAATGCTAACCCTAACCATCAAAAATGAATGCCTAGCATTAACCCTAAACCTAACCATAACCCAATTGTAACCCTGACACTAAAACCACATTTTGAGCCTGAAAAATGCCTTCAAACTTGTGGGGACCTGGATTTTGGTCCCCACCAGTATAGTAAACTTCCAATTTTAGGTCCACACAAAGATATTAATACATGTACGCACACACACTACACAGTCTGTTGATCTCAAACTGAAACTGAACCAAGTTAAATTTCCTTTAGGGTGCAAACACGTTGATTGTAGCTGGTTCGAATGACAGCTCTGATTTGGCATGGTCCTGATTCAAGGTGCAGGAGGGTGGAGGAGGGGAGCTTTGGTCCTCTAAATGTAAAACTTTTACACCTGAGCTGTCAGTTAAGTGAGAAAGTGTGGATGACGGCGTGCTGGCCTGCACACGCAGTTAGCTCTGATAGGCCAGGCCCTTGAGAAATGACAGAGTCCCTCTCTGTGGACTCATGGTGCCATTTCAGGCATTCTGTTTATTTTCACCATTTCACCCAAGAATTTTAATTTATTTCATCGTCCTTTCATTTTTCTCAGCGATGCTGACTGTTGTTTAAGGTTACCTTGCCTCCTCAGGCAATTACTGTGTCAGGAAGACTGAGCTTAAACATCTGCAGTCACTGAACGACACTTTGCTGTATCGAGAAAAGTCCTCCGTCTGAGGCTTATGTATAAATCTTTACGCAAACCTCTCATAGTGGAAGCGATGTGATTTGTGGTTACTTAAACTGATGAAATGCAAACAAAAAAACCCATTGTTGTTCTCAACACTAACTTAAAAAAAGAAAATCTTGCCTCCACTGGAGTTTTCTGCAGGCCTTTTGTTTGCCAAGCCACTGCCAGAGACTGACTGCGGATTAGCATTTTGAGCTGAGAAATACCTCCCTATTACCCTTTTACATTGTGACAATTTCTGGGGCGATTCCTTTGTAATATTTCTTTGTTTAAGCTCTGTGCCTCCCTTATAAGAGTGAGTGAACCAAGCACACATGGCCAGTGTCAGCTGTAATTAGCTTTGACAGGGGCATTTAGTGGTTGTAATTCAAATCTAATTCAGAACATCTTAACCCTGAAGTCTGTCAAGACGCTTGAAATGCACTGGAACACTCATGGTCCCAATCAGGTCTGCATTTCTGTAGCAGCACACTGATGTGTCAACAAGGCCAGTTAGAAAAACAGGCGCAGAAACCTCATTTACAATACAGTTGGATACATGCAGTTTTCGAACCACCACAGACCAATGAGAAATAAAACTGCTAAATCTGCTTTAGATTTTGGCTCTGCCAGTGTTTATGTTTAACGCAGGAACCGTTTCAGCTTCATACCTCGTGATACCTTTTGAACTTTTCTAGCAAACAATGAAACATCAGTTTGTAGAAAAGAAAACAGACAGAGGTCTGACTAAAAGAGAGAGCAGAGGAGACTACGCTGCCCAGCTGAGGCCACTCCTCGATTTTGAACAGCAGCACTGTTGTAATCCTGTTGAAGTACTTCTGCCATGCACTGTGCTGCACAGGCAAGGTTTGAATTTGATTTCGTTTTCTGTGATCCCTCATATGCTTACTTTCAACATTAACACAGAGGCAGCATGTTCATTGATGAATCTGAATAGGCCAATCTTCAGTATCAATATTTCCAATGCCTTCCTAGCATTTGGAAATCTTTAAGTATCTGATTTGCAGAGCTGGACAAATCTGTCTGTTTTAATTACATACTGCCTGAGAGTAGTGTCGTGCCTCCTGCCAATCCCGGTCTTTATTCAGCACGGACAAATCCTCTGCCAGACGACTACTTGTAATTTTCTTTATAGCGAAAACTGTAAGCAGAGATTCAGCGAGCCTGAAAAGGCCAGCTGTTCGACAGCATGCATTTAAGACAGCATATTTGCATTTCCCCTATAATATAACACTTCTGTTAAGTGACACATGATTGATGATGGGGAGCGAGGTGGCTTTTCTAACCCCTGTAAGTGCTCTAAAAACAAATTAAAGCTTTCATCATTGTAACATCTCTATTACAATATGTGGTAATAGCCCCTCTTTCTATCAAATTATTTGTGTGTCTAAATAATTTTCAAAAATTAAACTATTAATCATTCCCTAGAGTGTCTGACAAAAGATCACGGTGAGGTTCCAGCGGAACGTGCTGAGTCTATTCATAATACACTTAGAGGTGTTTATGGCTTACTTTGTGAAATGGGTGTAATTGCTTAATTGCTCGTCTGCTGGTGGCTATGGTGTTTTGGGGGTAAAAGTTACCGTCTGACTTGAGTTTCACGGGAATTATCCTAAGTAAAACCAAATGTTCGCTTTGAGGTTTTCATTGCTAATTTCAAATGAGAATGTGTTTGTAGGATTCCCCCACCCCCACCCTGCCCCCAGCGCACACAGGGTATCATTCAAGCTCAAGCTCATAAAGCGCTATACAAATACAGGCCATTTACCAAGGTGGCTATTGTCAAATTAAATTCTCATACTAACAGAATAATACATGAAAGAAAAGAAATCCTTAGTTAAATTTCCTGCTTTGTAGCAGCTGGCTTGTAATTCCTCTCTCTGTCAGTCATGCAACTCACAAGATTGATTTCCTCAACATGCCTTATCCCAGCAACAGTCAGTTTTGGAACAGTAGGTAATAGCTTCACTCCAGTTAGTGTTGGAGAAAAGACAAAAAAAGGAGTGAAAGTTTACACATGGAGGTAAGTGGAGGTGTCAGTTGTTTAAGCTCAATGAGTTCTCTGAGATGGTATACTCTTTGTTATTAAGCAGGTCCAAGCAAAACACAAAGGAATCGTGTGTTTTTTATATGAGTAATGCATTAACCTGCTCGGGAAAAGTTCATGTTAAATGTATGGACTTGGACAGCACAAGATTTATGGCGATGGCTGCAGAAATTATGCTTTTCTTCCCCCCAAAGGCACTTTAATTATGTAATTACAGACAGCTGCTTTTCATTTGTGGTCATTGTTAATTAGGGCCCAGAGTCCACAGTTCAAGTGCTGGGTTTTCCTCTCTCCCTCTCTCTGATAAGTCCAGTTCTCTTGGGGAGGCGGCCTGAGATGATTAGCCAAATCCTCAGCAAAACTCATTTGTTATTCGAGCTTTGCCTTGCTGCCTCCTGCTGTGCTGGAGAATGAACCCCAGAGCCCAATTTCTTCCACATCCTCCTCTCCTTATCCCTCGAACTCATCAGCAACTATCATCCTCAAATAAGGAGGAGAAATATCCACGTTTCTTTTCCTTATTAGCCTTCAGGATGCAGGGCAAATTCATCAAAAGTAGGCAGCTGAGGAGCCCCAACCAACTGATAATCTAAATTAATCACACTCTTTACAGTGGATTCCCTTAAGCATACAGCACGGTAGGAGGGTGGGGTGCAGCAGTGGATGGATGGACAGAGGAGCCAAGGGAGGGAAAGGGACAAAGCAGAGGTGCACAAAATACATATCTGTTTCTCCGTTGTAATTGCTGGATTAATATTCAAGTCAAACCTACGTGAAGCAGACAAATGAAGCATAAGCCTCTGTTTTGGGAGAAATAAGAAAACACCTCAATATTAGTCATGGTGTATTCTGTGTTCTGGGTTAATATTCTGACTCGACCCTGTTCTTACTGTCAAGTCTAATTTGATGTTATGAATTAGCGAAATGTCTTACTAACTGGTCAAAGTACATTTTTCCACTTTACATATACTCTTCATGGGCATGGATGCCGTGTACAGCTGCCCATACGGACAAGCCAAATGGCTTCTAGAGAAAAGCCTGTGGTCAGCTGAGACAAAGACTGAGCTCTTTGGCTGCAATGACAGGTGGATGAATAAAGGTGAGGCTTTCAGACTCAAGATTATTATAGCTGCTGTGAAACATGGTGGTAGCATTATTTTCACACATCACAACTGGTTTTGGAATGGCTAAAGCAGGCTAAATTAAACTCCTTGAAACCCTATTGAAAATTTGTGAACTGTACTTAAAACCCAAATGTTAAATGGTAAATGAACTCTTTTCTATATAGTGCTTTTCTACTCTGTGCAAGAACAAAACTTGCACACAATTGCAATGCAAATAATAATAATAATAATAATAATAATAATAAGTATTATTATTATTATTATTATTATTCTGTAATAATATTTAATGTTTGTCATAACATGCACTACCTTTCTGCAGGTTTCTCTGGATCCAAACCACTGCCAGCTGATCAAGGGCATGCACCAAAAATGTCTAAATTTAGAAAAAGATCACAGAGTTAAAATATGTCCCTTCACAGAATACTAAATGCTGAGAAAATTGCCCTGACTAAACATTAAATTCCTGATTTTTCAAAAAGTTGAAAAATAAAATACAAAAATAAGTAAAATTGTCCCCTTCCTTATTTTATATTGTTTTGCATATTTCTCCCACTTAAATGTTATAGCTCATCACGCAGAATCAGTTTTGTGTACACATATAAGAGATTGGCCATTGGCTATTTCTTTGCATAACAGAATTGACAAAAGGTAATACTGACATTAGCAACATGTCCAGAATATTTGTTGCAAAGTGCAAAGATGTTGAAACAGAAAACTAATTATAATGTTAGACAATAGATAACCTGAAAAAATTCAAAATATACTTTTATTAAAGAAAAAGGGTTATTCAAACAATTTAAAAAAGTAATTGCCCAAAGAACTGGTTGTGGTACCCTTGCCCACTTTTCTTTGCAGAATTGTTTTAATTCATCCACATTGAAGGGTTTTTAAGTGTGATGCCAATAATGCCAAATCATTGATATCAAATTTACATCCAGACTTTGATTAGGCCACCCCACAATATTCATTTTTAGACATTCAGAGGTGTGCATGTTGGTATGTTTTGGATCATTATCCTGCTACTACATAAAACAACTGCATGGAAATAAAGGGAATGAAGCCCCCAACCGGTTGCAGCAGATGGCCACCCCTCCCTGAGCCTAGGAGTATTTTTTCCCTTCCCACTGTCACCATTGGGGTGGCTGTAGCTCAGATGGCAGAGCAGGTAACCTACTACCTGGAAGTTAAATGGTTCCCCGTCTGCTCCAGTCTGCATGCCAAAGGTCCTTGCTCATAGGGGGTCATCGGCTTTGCTTTGTATTACTGCAGGGTCTTTAACCTACATTATAAAGCCCCTTGAGGCAACTGATTTGGTGCTATATAAATAAGACTAAACTGATGTTGGACGTTCTCATTCAAGATTTTCTGGTAGCATTCAAAATTCATGCTTTCATCAGTTATGACAAGTCATCACACTACCACCACCATTTTTGACCCCTTGGATGAGTTGTTGATGGGCTCTTGGAGTAATGTTCTGTAGGTCAGTCACTCCTAGGAAGTCCAAGGTTTTTATGTTTCTTTACAATGGCTGAACTCAGCTTTCGGAAAAAAAAAGAAAAAAAAGTGGTTAATTTGTCAACATTATCATTATTATTATTTTGATGATCTGAAGCATATTATTGTGGAAAATATGCAAAAACAGCAGAGAAACCAAGATCGGGGCAAATGCTTTTTTGACTGCGCTAGATACTGCACAGACATACAGCAAAAACTGCAAAGACATACAGTGTAGAACATATTAAAAAAAACAAATAATTCAAAAAATTCTGCCAGAATGAATGAAACAAAAACAGAAGAGACAGATGAGTTTTCTTCTACAAACCTCTTTAACTCATGGAGTGCCTGTAAGTGGTGCCCAGTGAAAAAGACTCGCCCCGGGACTAAGTGCTTCCATTTCTTTTTTGTCCACTCTTGCCCCCGGCCAGCCTGACAGTACAGTGCCTGGCACAGAGCAAAGAGGAGCATCCCACGAGCCCCTCAACTGTCACACATGCGAATATGAATGCTTTCTTTCCTCAAATGAGCCACATCCATTTAGCACTTAAAAGAAAAATCCAAGAATAAAAAAAATATATCTGTTGACACGGGTGCTGCAAAAGCTCCCTAGCATGCTTTGAGTTTATGTGTGAGCGTGTTTGGATGATTGTGTGGGGAACACTTGACAGGTCTGACAGGGGCTTGATATTTTACTCATGGAAATGACGCCCTCACCCAGCCATCAGTGTCACACAGTCTCCCTGTGTGTCCATCACAGGCTTTGGAGGAGAAAAAAAGCCAAAAGGGGGGTTATTTTTTAAAAAGGATGTATTTCATGTTTGGAGTGGCTGGCCGATTGGCCTGTCAGTAGGGGAAGTGGTGAGAACTGACACATGTGATTACCTATGCATTAGGGCAGATAAGGGCCTTACAGCTCAGGAAAGCTTCAAAGGAGCAGTGAAATATTAAGGCAGCCGAGCACTGAATGCATTACAGTACAGGACTGTTTATCTAAAGCTTATGCATTCTGAATGTCATAATGCCAGATGAGATGTGTGTGTTTGCCTTTGTTGAATAACACACCACAAATGCAACTGTGCTTTGTAAGGCTTTCTGCTCTGTTTGCTCTGCTAAAATGCAACAACCCTATTTGTTAACAATTTGCAAAATGTTCTTATAGTTACTGCATTTCATAAACGCATCGCTTTGGTATGAGTTTAAAAATCAGTTTAAATTTTTAGATCCAACTGATAATTACAAACAGACAAATGCTGTCTTAAAGACGAAGCTGTGGTCCCTTTTATCCAAACCTCCCTCTTTAAGCTCAGCAGAGATCAACAGCTGGCAATCCTGATATTTTTGTAAGGATACATATGAACAAAATTAATTAGTATATAAACTGACTGTTTTTTTCTGATCCCAGTGGCCACTACATATACATATAAAACACACAAAATATAAAAATTCTTCTTCACAATAGTTCTGTTAAACTGAAGTTTGAACCTAATACAATGGATTCCAATTGCAAGATTCTAATGGCGGCATAACATGAAACACATTGTATAATACATGATATAATCTACTCCATGATAAATATGCTACTTTACAGAGTGTTTTATGATGGAATGAAAAACAAAGTGTGATTTATTAGAATTTCCAGTATTTATCTAACCTTTTATCTAATGTAAAACCAAATAGAGGACTATGTTAAAGTGCAAATATAAACTGATTTCCTACTGGAAGCAGTTTAACTATGACGGTTCTGTAAAATGTAGGATAATACTCTGAATATTATTTTTAAAAAACTGAATGCAGGCATGTTTCTGTACAGTTTTGGTTACACTTTCTATAACAGTTTGGTAAAAGAGAGGAAAAAGTTTCTCTCTCTCCACACACACACACACACACACACACACACACACACACACACACACACACACACACACACACACACACACACACACACACACACACACACACAAGGTGTGGCTGCTTCCTTACTTTTGGTCAGCAAGTAGCATGCACATTTTATTTGGCAGTTTAGTTTTCTTTCTGCAGGACGCCTCCCCTGATTTCTGTCTCCTCTCGAGATTGAACTGGGGATCTTTTGCTCATTAGGTGAATTGATTGATTGATTGATATACCTTTATTAGTCCCACAAGGGGAAATTTCATTCAATGGGTAACATAATGGGGATAATTTATTTATTTATTTGCATTTGGACACCATTTTTGCTTCATTATGCATTATGCTATAAATGCTGTCCATGACATCAAATTTGCTCGCCTTACCTGCTAACATGAATATAATTACTAGAACACTAGGTTGAATACTATAATTCCACCTGGACCTGTAAAAGGAGAAAAACGCACTGTTAAATAAATATTTTTTAAAATGTTCTTATCCTTTTAATTTTTTTGTCATGAATCCCAGACATTCCTGTAGAAATGTATAGAAAGAGAAATGTATTGCTCAAGGAAGAAAACTAAGTGTATGCCTTAGCCTCATAATGGAAAAAGGGATTAAGTGTTGTATAAAAAACAAAGGTCCAGTTTCCAAAAGATATACGATAGCTTTCTCTGGGATTTTTCTATCCACTTAACCAAAGCTTTTCAACAAGCAGAGTTATCAGGAATAGTCCACATATCATACTCATACACAGCTGGATTGTAACCATGGTAGGAGAAGGTCATTTAAAGACAGCATTAATCAAATGAAAGTTGACTTGGTCCTGATGGCCATTTCCAAATACCTCATTAAGATTCCTCAGTCTTTAAGACATTTTGACATGTTAACATATGTTTTATGAATTAGCTTCCATAAGATTTGTAAGGTTCGTTTTCTCTTCAACCAGGGGTTTTTAGGTGGATTATCTTGAAATAAGCAAACAGTTGGCAAGTGCTAATGCTCTCCATGAAAAAGCAAACACTTTCAGGCTCATAGGACATCAGTGCAGCAACTCAGGATACCACAGGCCAAGTCTGGGATATTATTTTGATAGTCATCTAAGTGAGCAAGGAGAGAAAGAGCCTTGGGCTGTATTATGGGCCATACCAGTGAACATCCATTAGTCAGGTCATCTTTGGATTCTGCTCAGAAATAATAGTTAAAGCTAAGTCGATCTCAAAGCTCTGGTCTCCAACTCTCAGCCATATGCTGAGAGTCTTGACTTGCTCTGCTATCACTCAAATGAAAATGACCATTGTTGGGAATTAATGTTCAAAAAAGACAGGCGGTGGGGAAAAAAAGTATACACACAGAAGAGGGAGGGGATCTTGATTTTTACAAAATCCAGGCCCGCAGAAGTAAAGGTTGGGAGAAATACCCTTGATACTTCATTTTATGAGTGGTTTGAAGTCATTGTTTTGTAATAATATATAATACCTGGGTCATCTGCAGTGAAACGACGGCCATGACCTGGGCCAATTACAGACAGGCATCAGCGAAGCCTCCCTTTAAGTCCTGTTGCGCCTGAATTCTCCTGACAGTGGATATTACTCTGCTGTCAGGGCACAGCCATTACAAAAACCTTGCAGTTTGCTAGTGTTCGGCTCCCTCGGAAACAGCAGGACGTTATAAATCTAATAGGGAAAAACACCTCAGTTCAAGTTACCGAATTGGATCTAAAATTCCAATAAGATTGAAGGGGTGGTAGGGTGTACTGGAAGTCTGACAGACATAGATTGTTTTTACTTGTAGACATGTTTTTCGTTTGCATTGCAATTTGTTAATTCAGCTAACGCTGAAGCATGGCTCTTTCACTGTGAAAGCTTGTTCCAAGTACAAAAAGGCTGTTTGAACTGAGGTACTGGTTACTGTTTTGTCTTTTTGTCATTACATCTCCTTTTTTGTGATGGGGTGCTTTTAGCCCAAGAGAAGTACTTTTCTACAACATTCATATGTGGGTGTACATATCAGACTGGCCAGCCTGTACATTTTGCACAATCCCTGTCCAACCACCCAGCAACTATGACAGAAGACACATCTGACTCCTTCTGACAGTAGACGTATGATCCCTGTTTTCAATCCTAATCCTTGAAGATTTATCGGTGCCTTCCCTGTGTTCATCCCGATTTTTACTCCAAAGTCTTCCCTTCACCCTTGTGCAGGGACCTATAAAGGTTTTACGGGGTTCTGCAGCTGTTTATTAGATCCAGCTGCCTGACTCTGTATAGTTTTATGAGATAGCATCATCATCATCATCAACTTACCTTGTTATAGCAGCAGTGCTGAAGAATTGAACTTGGTTATGTAATGTTATGTTTGTTTTGTAGTAGAATCCAATTGAATTGTGTCAAATAAAAAGGCCACCTAAAAATGGGGCAGTCATAGATCTCCATTTGTGAGAGATATACAACTTTGACCCCTTGATGCCGAGTGTATCATATCTGAAACAGAGTATTTGCGTGATTATTTTCCTAATGAAAAACTTAAATAAATTGCACAACAAATTGTTTAGCATTTTTTAAAAAAATGCCAAATATAGCAAATATGATTTATATTTAAAGTCGTATACAAAAATTTAAATTTAATTTAATTAATTTAAATTAATTTTTTAAACAAATTTGACAGATGGTTTAATAAACTCGCCGTTTTCAATTCAGCATTTCAAGACTGGACAGAAACTCAACACAGCTAAGATATAACATTATTAGTGGCAAAAAGGACAAATGTGTGTCCCATATGTGTCCTTAATCAAAGTGGGTACAAATCGACATTTTACAACCAGAAAGGTGGCTAAAGGGAAATCATTTAATTCAATTTTATTTATATAGCACTAAATCACAGCAATTTATATTGTAAGATATAAACCCTACATTAATTAAAAATAATTATAAGTTAATAAAAAAGTAATAAAAATAATAAAATCATATGTGATTGAAGTAACTGTTTTGATTTTATATTTTCAAAGCTGTATCTAGCTAAGAAGTTAGGTTAGTCATAATACACAAAACTGACTGTTAAAAAGCTTTTCACTATATCCTCTGTTTGTGCTCCTCATTTGTTTGTTTGCTTCTGCTTTTCTTTGTTTTTCTTCCCCATGCTTCTTCTTCTTTCTCTTTTTCTTTCCTTCTTATTATTGAACTTTGCTGTTGCTCCTGTTCATGCTAATAGAAGATATGATTTTTCTTTTAGTAAATTGCTCTCCCAACTCTTTGTGATCACAGAACAAAGAAAAGAATTATTCTTTTTCCATTAGCTTGGGAGGTAGAGCAGGTCCTATACCAATTGGAAGGCTGGTGGTTTACACCCTGGCTCCTCCAGTCTGCATATAGAAGTATCCTTGGGCAAGGTACTGACTCCTGAGTTGCCCCTGAGGCATTCATATGAGTGTTAGACACTTATGTGTAGAAAAAAGAGCTTGTATGAATGTGTGTGAATAAGGCTTGTAGTAAAACCGCTTTAGGTACCTATTTATAGCAGTGCTGAAGGACTAGTCCATTTTTGAAAAACTGTGCACAGTGCATCTCCATAGCCGCTGCATACATACCTCTTTCTGTGTATCCAAAGTCCTAGTAAGCAGACACCAATGTAGGACAATAAATCCTGCCTAAGGAGTTTGGGGGGTAGTGGTGGTTTAAATTACAGGCAAGGAAAAAGGTATAAAGAAGTGAAGCTAAGTCAGTTTGGGACTTTTCTTTTTTTTTTCTTCATATAAAACGAGAAAAACGATTTTATCGTTACAATGTAAAACACCTAAAGGTGACTGTTGTGGTCTTTTGGTGCTATATAAATAAAATTGAATTGAACTGGGAAAGACTGTTTTTCATCATTTGGACTCTTTGAGAGAAATGAGACTTCTTCTAGCTCCTCTTCCAGCACACCAGTTAGGTAGTTGGTAGACATGGTTGATGCTAAATGTAAAATCTTGTTTATACAAACCTTCAAGAGATGATAAAAGCAGGGCTGAAATAATACACAAAAATTTTGAATATGCAGCTATTTCAACAAGTGTAGGTAGAACATATGGGCTGCTTCATACACAATCTGGATTTTAGTATTACTGAGTGTTTACATGGGTTTTTAAAAAATTGTTTGCCTGGGAAGCAAGTCACGGAAAAAACAAATATTTCAACAGTAAACAGCGGTCGTGGTGGTTCTTGGTGGTCATGACTGTAAAGTGGACGTCTTCCAAAGCTGAGGTTCGTTTGATCAGAGAAGATATTAACCCGACAAGACCTTTTTATGAAACGGGTTGCCCACAGGTTCACTATCCTCACAATTATGCGTTCATTGGTTTGTCTCAGTCCTTGTACTGTGATGATTGGATATTTATGTGTGTACTTGTCTGTAATCTGGCGGTGGATTACATCACACCCCCGTGGTTTTCCAATTACCCCAGTGACAGACCAGGCAGTGGTAATGACCTGTGAGAGTTTGGTTCTGTTTTCTGGCTTCACTGGGCCTCCGTAAACCAGTTTGACTTTAGGTGTCTGTCAGAACTGGCTTGTATTTATACATAACTCAAACAAGTGAGGTCTGCTCCCCGTGTGAGGTATTCTGCCTTTCGCTGACAAGACCAAGGTTTCCTATTCACCATGCTGAGCCCTCTCCCAGCTAAGACATTTTAATACCAGGAGGATATGTTGATGGAAAAGGATAATAAAGCAATTTCTTTGTCAACAGCCAGACCTGGATGATGTTGAGCTGTTGGATTTGGAAAGGAATGCAGATTTGTTAAGACCTATTGGTCTCTTTCCTCGGGCCTCATCAATGTTAATGCCCCAACCCCAGTGACCTAGAAAATAATTCAGATGAAGTGGTCCCATTTTGAGCCTATCCATCCCCTCCCATCCCCGTCCTACTGATTTGTAGGTAAATCATGGCTGTCAGTATAGTAGCAACCCTGATTAAAGTTCAGGGGTTTAATAGATCATTTTAAATAACCCCCAGATTACTCCCCTCTCCCCAGCCGGTCCACCTGGACCCCTGCCCTGGGTGCATGGCAGTTTTCAGCCGTCGCAGAGCAAGCCAAGTCCAGCCTCACGGTTCCTGCCTATTCCCCCAGGATGGTGCACTGCAGGCCTAGACCAACATTCTCAGCTGTGTTCAATCTGCGCTGAGACAAGTTGGCTATGAGAAAATGCAAAAGGAAAAGGCACTTGTGCGCTCGTGGACACACACCTACACAAAGCGCATACACATACAGAAGGAGTGACATGGAAAATCCTGGACAGTTAGCGCACTTTGTTCAGTAGGTTCAGCTGGAATCTATCCAGAAACACCCTGACATCCATTGACAAACACATATACACCTCACACCCCTACCCCCACCCCAGCTCCCCTGGCGACTGGAGTCTGTTCCAATTAATTGTGTTTAACCATTCTAATCACACCTTAGCACATTAATCCTATTTTCAATCCAAAACACATCTGAGATGACCGGCATGTGGCCCACTGTTGCCACCGCAAATCAGATGAAACCCAGAACTGGCTCCAGGGCCCTTCTTCAGCCTGCACTTTCACTGAACTTGGACTTTCGGTCTCTTTTCTTCCCTCCACAGCTCATAGGTAGAATTTATAGCATGATGCTGATGCCTTCACTCAAAATATATCCCTGCAGAGTTTAACAATTACCTCGGGGTGAGGTAATAAGTAAAGGCCCGGTATGAGGAAGTGCGCTTTTTTTCCCTCTTCTTTGCTTGATTATGTTGTATTATTGTGTATGTATGGATACAGTCACAGTGTCTTATCAGTTTGACATCCTAAGCCGGCAAGACAGCCAGATAATTTGAGTCCAATCCATCTGCTATTGGAGTATCCCTGAAGGCAGGTCATGATACCATATCTATACTTTGATTTCATGCACTTGGCATATATTTAACTTGCACTATTTCAATATGGATCATCTAGCGGCTAACTGGTACCAACAAGAGCAAACTTGTTGTTCTGTGAACATATCTTATATCTCTGGGTTCTTTCTAGCTTTTTATGTAATTGGAGACATTGGCAGCAGTAAAGGTGTTTAGCGCCCCCAAAGGTTCCTTCTGGAAAGTCCTACAAAAATCACAGATCTAACCTCTCCTGGAGCTCTTAAAACCTTGCAGCCAAGGGTCCTGTAAAAGGTGCTGGTGCATTGATAATTGAGCTCTGCAAAGCAAACAAAGTGTCAGAAATGGTGTTTTAATGGGCACTTTTCTGAGACTTGCAGCAGCACCCGCAGAACGCAAGACACATTAGGCTAATTGAGTTTTAGAGTCTATGTAAAACTGGCATAGAGTGATCTTCAGAATTATGAAAATAAACAAAAGAGCTACTCATAGGAAAACAAATGGCTTGGAAGCTGAATAAACTGAGTGACATCACTGAGTCCCAGCTCAGCATGTGGAGAGAATGATGTAATGGGAGCTGAAGCAGTTCGCCTGCCATTGACTTCTCTAACCCTGAAGTCATTCTAGCCCCCACCCCCCTCCTCATAAGTCAGTCATACATTCAGCCATGGCAGGGCTCGGGGAGACGTGCTTTAATTAGTCATACGTTAATCAGTGCACAGAAACAAGCCTTTAAATGAGATTATTAGACACAGGAAAAAACTATTGTGACGGCATGACAAGTTCTCTGCTTAATGGCTACTTAACATAATGATGAGTAAATAGACATGGTTATGGCAGAGAGCTGTGTGATCTGCTTAGTCTCTTATAAAATACAAAAGTTAGATCGAGTCAGCAGCTTCTGTCCTTCATCTGTCTGAAATAAAACTGATATCATGAGGAAGCCTGTTTGATTGTCTGTTGTCAAAGGAATACAGTCCGTGAAGTGAATTACATACGTGACTGACCTGGTGAATATTTCTACTACATACTTCAACCAAAGTTGTACCTTTATATGCCTTCTGAATAATTCAGGCCATAAATCTGATGTTACCTGTTCATGTCACCTGATGGCTATGAATCTGATGTCACCTAAGCCGGTTAAATAATGCAGAAAATACCCATAAAAAGTTTGAAATAAATACTTCTTCAAAACATGTGTGTTTTGGGGGAAAATGCTCATTTTTTCTTTTACAACGAGTATACATTTGTTATTTATTTAAGTCCTTTAATAGACTTCAAAGAATGGACCTGTTTCATATTAGCACAGTAAAGCCAAATTTCACCAATTATGCCATTGTTTAATCTGTGCAAGAAGACCTTTTCCATTTCCTTCAACATATTGATGCCAAACAAATCTTTCTGATTGATCTAAATATTCCCTAGCTTCTGTCCAGGCTGCAAATGAGAATTAATTGTCTTTCCAAGTCTGGGAAAAGTTGAAGCTGCCAAATCACACAAATACAGTGGCAAGAAACATAAATCAGTGGTTTTCATTCAGACATCTCAGCTACACACAGAGATACTGCTGTGCCCTGATGTGCTGTGATCGTTATGGGCTGTTGTGGCTGTGACTTTGGATGTCTTCACTTTAAAAGTATCCCAGAACATGTGGTCAGGGACTGTTGTGACCTCTTGCACGGACTTTTTAGATAATGGCTACTAGAGTCATGCTGGTGCACATGTTCAAACCCTAACCCTACTGGAACCTGGCCTCTTGGAGCAGACTTTCTCTCGAAAATTGCATGCTACACTGAGGGATGTTCAAATAGAAACAGGTCAGGTTACCTTTTTTTGGTCACTGGGCGGTCATCAGGACTCATAGTGGGAAAGAAAAGCAAGTTCTTACTATGTGTGGTTTGTTTCACAGAGGACATAGAAACAAACATGGCCACTCCACGATTTGTGGGGGAACCCAAACCCTCCAGCTCTGAGAGACCAATTTAGCTTTATTTTTCTTAGCATCAGTTGTAGTAAAGGCTACCACAGTCTTGCACTACTGGATGATCAATAAAATCTGTAAATGTTTAAGCTTTGTTTTTTTTAATCTAAACACAGTACTGCTACACAAAATACACAAGTAACAATTCACAGCCATTCAAAACAACAAGAGGACAACAATGCACACTTGCATTTGATCATTTGGGGCACAACAGAGCCCTCGTACATTGCTTGTACACATGATCAATTTTGCTTAAAATTAATCGTAATAATTGTAACGCTGATATAAAAACATGGGTAATGATACTGAAGCTTTAATTAATGATGATGTCTCTCAAGTCATTTTAGTCATTTTAGTTACAGATAGCATGTTTTGAATGAATAGACTGAACAGATTTTTCATCTTTTTTGAAACCCAAATAACTATTATGGCAAAGATATTTTAGAATAAAAAAAACTTTTGACTGTAAAAGAGCCACTTTACTTTGTCTGGGGCAAGGGGTCACGTTTTTCCTTTAATTTGTCATCCATCGGTACATCCGAAGCACACTTACACTTTTCATTTAAAAAGATGATGTAAATGCTCTGCAGTTTCTCTACTCTAACTTTGAGCTGTGTGAGTTGAAAAAAGACTAAAAACAGGCTAGATTTTTCCCCTAAGCAGCAGAACAGTGAGAAAAAAGTTCTATATTAACTTTATACATGCTCTGAGAATGACTCTTTGTTTCCTGCCTTTTCCACAGCCACCACTTAAACTGTGCAGAATAAATAAGCTGGCAACATAAGGAAACACTAGAGAGACAGAGTGTGTTCTCTGGAGTCACGCCACTGCTTGGTTGTCATTGTGAATGTAAGTAGGCCGCAAGTGTGAGCAATCACTACAAATTATATGCTTTTGGAGGGATTTGATATAAAGGTATTAAGCCAGTCTGAGATGTTTGGCAGGCCAAATCGATTGGAATTATATTCATGGACATGATATGCACCACAAATGTGGCTTCTTGTCAATGTCATCACATTGCATATTTTCCGACTGTGAGTGTATGAAGTAGATCCCAGCAGATTGGTGTAATAAGATAAATGTGGCTATGGAGTAAGCTTGGGCCCGGTGAGGGCACCACATAGGAGGTGAGATGGAAATTCTACTCTTAAGCCCCTCTCGTTCTGCCTGTGCCTCTGCTTGGCTTACAGCATCACTGGAAACTTAAGAAAGCCTCTAACAGGCTGCTGAAGGGAGGAGGGTTTATATTCATTTAGACTCCATTTTCTTCTTTGTTTTCACCAAATGTTCTTTGAACTTCAAATGCAAAAGACCTCTCAAATATAGAAGGTCGACAAGTTCAAAATGATGTCCACTGAATTTAGCATGCATTAGTCTATGGTTCAATCTACCATCAACTGCTAGTGTGGCCAATTGTAGCTGGCATGTAGCCATCCAATCAGGTCCAAATTTCAAGCTCATTTTAGCTCATCATCCATTGTGATTTTTAATAATGCGATACAAGACTGTTATGACAGTGCACTCACAGTTATTGGGTCATGAAACGGGCCTGATGAAATCAACCAGGCTGTTTGTGTGTGTGTGTGTGTGTGTGTGTGTGTGTGTGTGTGTGTGTGTGTGTGCGTGTGTGTGTGTGTGTGTGTGTGTGTGTGTGTGTGGGTGGGTGGGTGGGTATGGGTGGAGAGAGACCATGCACAGCTGGAATGGTGATCCTCTCCTGATGCTTCATGTTAAAAGTGAAATGGTCCAATGTAATACTGAAACTCTGGATCATGTCAAAGCTGCCCCCCCAGGTGCTGAAAAACACCATTTATTTAACTTATTTGCAACGTGTTCAAATCAAAGTCACCTCACGTTTATGGATCTTTACTCTTTCCTCCTCATTTTAAGAATTGAGATAACAAAAACATTGTTTCCCTTTATTTTTGTATATATATATATATATATATTTTTTTTTTTTTTTTTTTTTTTTTTTTTTAATTAGTAACATAAACTTAGAGGGGCAAGTTATGCCACCTCAAGGTGACACAGACCCTACAAGTCTGTGTGCTTAACTATCCTTGGGCAAGATATTGAACCCTGAGTTTCTCCCGACATCTTCATTGGGAGAAACTTGTGTGTAAATGTCAGATAGAAAAGAATTAAACATAGAAAAGATTGTGCATGTGTGAATAAAGGAATGTTGTACGAAGAGCTTTGAGTGCACTAGAGTAGAAAAATGCTATATGAGAACCAGGGCATTTAATCAAGGCCTACCTAATTTTTAGTCAAATACACAGAGTTTACCTAATCTGAGTCATGACTTCAGTTTCTTATGAGGCTGCAGCTTGAGCTGTCAACAGTCAATAGTTAGTCTTTCTTTGCGTTTGTATTACTATATTTTTCACTCAGTTTCCATGGAGCTGATTCTGAAATTATGAGGAAATTGACAAACTGACATTTCTTCTTTGTATTTCTGCTTTCCAGGTTCAGATCATTAGGCAGTAGGGTTTTGTTCATTTTTTTTCTTTTTGGCTATTCTATTCACTTCAGTTCAGATTTATTTATATGACACCAAGTCAGAACAACAGTCAGTTTAAGCGGACATTGTAAGGTAAAGACCCTATGTCTGTGAAGGTTCTCAGTCATCCAGGTCATCGTAGTCTAAGGAGCTTGGAAAGAAAAGCGTCTGGACTTCTTTGAGTTGCTTGAAGACGTTTCACCTCTCATCTGAGAAGCTTCTTCAGTTCTGAGGTAAAGACCCCGTAATAATACAGAGGAACACCCAGCAACCAGGCCACCCTCTATAAGCAAACACTTTGGCGACAGTGGGAAGGAAAAACTCGCTTTTAATGGGATGATACAAATGGCACAACTAGGCTCCGGGAGGAGCAGCACAACCGGCTGGGGAATGAGGGGAGGAAGGGAGAATCCAAAATCCTGAAATGTCCTACTAGCTGAAATATTTTTGTAGCAGTTTGCTTTGGTCACTCTTCATACACTATCATGGTTTGGCTTTTCCCTCGTGTTGTTAATTGAAGCTGGAAAGGGTCCCATGATGGTTTTTGATGTTTCTTATCCATGATCATCTTCATCTTCTTCTTTTCCTTAGCAATCTATAGGCAAAAAGAGATACTGACCCCAAAACACACCTAAACTGCCGAATCTTCCTCCATTATTTACCATCCATCCATCCATTTGCTTATCTGAATGAATGGATGGTACACCCTGGACAGGTTGCCAGTCTGTTGCAGGGCTAACACACAGAGACAGACAACCATTTGCACTCACACCTATGGGCAATTTAGGCTACATCCACACTAATGCATTTTCGTTTGAAAACACATTTTTTTCTCTCCGTTTTGGCCTCCTGTTCACACTGAGACGGCGTTTTTGCTCAAGGAAAACGCAGCGTTTTGAAAACGCTCTCCAAAATGCATCCATTTGAAAACGGTACTTTTGCGTCGCAGTGTGGACTGCGAAAATGGAGAGTTTTTGAAAACGATGACACATTTTAGTCATGTGATGCAGTCAAGTGACCAATTAAACTAAGATAGCGGAGGGCATTATACAGCAGTTGTTTTGTTTGCTCTCAATTTTGACAGCCCTATTAAAGATTAATATCAGTTTGTACATGCTTCAGATAGCTTTTCTTCAAATTCTTTAATTCTCACTCGCTTTGGCAACTTTGTACCTTTGTGTTACTCGCAGCAACAACTCCACCTCATTGTTAGTCCGTTTAAAAAAGTTGTTGCTTTTCCTCGACATTTTGCCGCGACGTTTCAAAGAGCCGGAAAGTAAATAAACGGCAGACAGAAATGAGGCAGGCCGAATCTTCTTGCTTTTCCACGCATGTGCAATACTGGAACACAAGCGTTTCGCCGTTTCAATGTGGACTCGCAACAACTCTGTGAAAACGACAGTGTGGACGCGGAACATTTTCAGACAAAAATGCAGTTTCCAAATCTATCCGGGCTAGTGGACATAGCCTTAGATTGATCAATTAACCTAAACCCACTAACTGCATGTCTTTGGACTGTGGGAGGAAGCCGGAGTACCCAGGGAGAAAATGCAAACTCCACACACAAAGACACCGGCCTGATGGTGGAATTGAACTCAGGAACTTCATGCTGTGTGGTAACAGTGCTAACTACCGTGCCACCGTGCTGCCCATTATTTACCAATTTAACAAAATAAGCCGGATCAAAATAAAGTATACAATTTGTGCTGCCTGTCTGCACTCTTCATGGATATCTTGAACTCTTTCCTGGCTGAAGAAATATTAATAACATATTAATATTACTATAGTTAAGTAAATATCTACCATATTATTAAAAAGTATTTATTATTAGCTCAAAATTACAAATGAGATTTTGTTCAAACTATTTCCTTAGGAAAAGCAGCAATAAAACCATCAGTGTTAAATGGACTAATGTTGCTGTTGCATATGTTTGAGATACTTTATATTTGTTTTAATGTCCAGTATCATATTCTATAAATCATATGTTTGCAGTGGCTGTCCTGTGAGGATCACATTTTCTCTTCATCACACATGTTGACCAAGGCGGTTAGAAAGCCAAAACTCATCTGTTAAGATGCTAAATCACTGAAGCTTATCTACTTTCTAATGCTAGCTGTGTTTCCATATAAAGTGTAACTGATCTCAGAACAGTAAAAGCTGAGCCACTGGAAAAAAGCTGCTGACCTCTCAGCTTACTCAGCTTCGCTTTCACTTCACAGTAACAATAGCTGATTGCTGCCACAAGGCAGTAATGTAAACAATGGATGTACATATTAACGAAAGATTGCAAGTGCTACTTGTCTTGCTTGTCCTGGCAGAATGCCACTGACATATAGGAAGAGGAAATAGGAGGACATGTTAGGAGGCAGTGGGAGAGAAAGAAAGGCAGGGATGTGGAGTTAAGAATGGAGACTTTAAATCTCAGAACTATGACTATTAAAGTGAAAGAGCTGGCTGTTATGATGGCTAGAAGCATTTCAGGTGGGTTAAAGGTGTTCTACCATGGTGTGAATAAGAAGAGAAATGGAGTGGAGGTAATCTTGGATACTAGTGTGGAGGTGAAGAGAGAGTCAGACAGGATCACAGGGTCAGTTAGAAGATAAATAAAGACTCCTGGAATAAGCTGGATGAAGTGACAGAATGTTTCAGGTGAGGCGAGTGGCGATTGGAGCAGATGATGATGAGGTGTTGGTGTTAAGAAGAGAAGGACAGATGATGGTGAATTTTAACAGAAGTGTCACGGTACCAGTGTTTTGTATTTTGAATTATTATATAGTCTTTTGAGTTCATTATTTATCATTTCTAGTCTTTTGTTTTCAGTATTAGAGTTCTTAGTCTTCTGGTTTGTGTCTCTGTGTTCCGTATTTGCTCTGTTTCCCCTATACGCCGTATCCCCTTGTCAAGTCCACGTCTCTGTGTTATGTTTCCTGTTTTACTTTGACAGTCTGTGACCTATGTTAATATTTTCGGTTTTGCTTCCCCTTGGTCTCATCATGTTTGATTGCTCCCAGCTGTGCTCTCCTCCTGTGCATCATTTCCCTCCTTATGCCTCTGTGTATTTAAGCCCTGTGTCTTCTGTTTGTTGCTGGTTTGCCTGTGTCTCGTCCTGCGTCTCATCCTGCATCTCATCCTCTGTGTTTATCTCAGTCTCCTTGTTCCCAGTGTTCAGGTTTTTGTAATGTGTTCTACTTTCCTCATTTTTTTTGTTAGTTTCTACCAGTTTAGGTTTTCTTAGTTTAAGTACCCACCATGCTCTACTTTTGTTTGCGTTTTGTCCTCTACTACTGGGGGCGATCGTGGCTCAAGAGTTGGCAGTTTGTCTTGTAATCGGAAGGTTGCCGGTTCAAGCCCCGGCTCTGACAGTCTCGGTCGTTGTGTCCTTGGGCAAGACACTTCACCCACTGCCTACTGGTGGTGGTCAGAGGGCCCGGTGGCGCCAGTGTCCGGCAGCCTCGCCTCTGTCAGTGCGCCCCAGGGCAGCTGTGGCTACAATGTAGCTTGCCATCACCAGTGTGTGAATGACTGAATGTAGTGTAAAGCGCTTTGGGGTCCTTAGGGACCAAGTAAAGCGCTATACAAATACAGGCCATTTACCATTTACAAATAAACTCATTCACAGCTACGCTGTCATCAGTGCCTGCACTTGGGTCCACACTCCTGTCATCTCCTGACGATCTGCCTCACAGATCGTGACAAGAAGGATGTAAAAGAGTAGAGGATAGTACACATAGAAAGGTGCAATCTGAAAGTGATATACTGCTGTTAATGTATGGTTTGGAGATCATGGCAGTAACAAAAAGACACAGGAAAAAAAGTTGCAGGTGGGAGAGCTTGTGAGATGGTATGTTTTCATTGGCAGGTACAAGGATGGACAAGATTAGAAATGAAACAGAAGGAAAGTTGAGGTTGAGTGGTTTGAAGACAAACTTAGAGAGACAAGGTTGAGATAGTTTAAACGTGTGCAGACGAGTGATAGAACATATATTGGAAAAAGTGTTCCTCCTGTTTGACAGCTCTATTATCAACAGAGGAAGCCCACAGATAAGACTTGTTGATGTAGTGAAGGACATGCAGAGGGTTGCTGTTACAAAGGAGGAGGCTATGTAAATAGCCAACTGCAATGCGGGATAATATTGGGGTATTAATTTGTTCAGACTTATGGCTTTTAGAATTACTTGCCAACCTATGCATATTTAAAATAGACTCTCCTCACTCTATGACACACACGCAGATGAGAAAACTCTGGCAACTCCCTGCGTGATACTACAGACTTCAGCAACTATCACTGATTATATTCCGTGGGCCACAGCATGCGAAAGTGAAGTAACTCTAAAGATGCTGACCAAGAATGACTGTAGATTTGGTAAAATTTTAAGTCATGTTGGGAGAAATGACACCTGGAAGTCATGTGTAAATTTGCCGAAACAATGTTGTCTTTGCAGTTTCCACTCCTGGTCCCAATCGGACCAGGAGTGAAATGTTAGCCACGTTTTCCATAAACCGCTGTCTGTCTGAGTGGTGTCTAGAAAACGATGTTGGCTTTACTGATCGATCTACTTAATTGTTCAATTAAGTTTAATTCTATTACAGCTCAGTAATAAGGTGGTAATAGTAGAGTAACCAAGAACATAATAATGTGGTAATTTCTAAATTATTACCACTTAGTACCATTAGCAGAGTAATAACCACTTAATGTCCAAGTAATATCATGGTATCAACAGTGGCTACGTTTGAGTAATTTTTTACTGAAATTTATGTAATTAGATAGATATTATGGGCACACTGGGGGTAATAATATGGAAAAACAGCTTGGTAATAAAGTGGTAATAGTAGGGTAACAAGGCCTGTCGGTTTTAATGGGGAGTGTGTGGAAAAGGTGTTCAGTTTCAAGTTCCTTGGTGTGCACATAGACACAGACCTCCAATGGAGCTCAAACACCTCAGCGTCCAACAGCGTCCAACAGCGTCTCCACTTTCTGAGAATCCGCAGAAAAATGGACCTCAAGAGGGAACTGCTGATCGTCTTCTACCGTTGCTCCATTGAAAGTATGCTGACATACTGCATCTGTGTATGGTTCTCAAGCTGCACCATGGCACACAAAAAGGCACTTCAGAGGGTCAGAAAAATAATTGGACATCCTCTTCCCTCCCTGAAGGACCTGTACAGCACTCGCTGTCTCAATAGGGCATGCAGCATTCTACGGGACTGCACACACCCTGGACACTGGGTGTTTAAGCTGCTGCCGTCTGGCAGGAGATTCAGGCTAATGAGGTCATGGACAAACAGACTCAAGGACAGCTTTTACAACAGGGCAACAGACCTAATCAGTGCTTACAGCAGAAGGAGGCTTACAGCACTGAATAGGGTTCATATTCATACACTCATTCTGTTTATTTCTTTTTATTTCTTATTTATTTAAGTTAAGTTACTGTGTTGTGTTGTCTTGTTTGTGTTGTGCGTAGTGCCAATGCAGGAAAGTTTCCAATTTCGTTGTACTTTTGTACTATGACTGTATGACTGTGCAATGACAATAAAGAGTTATCTCTCTCATTTCTTTCTTTATTTATAAGAATTCACAAAGAAAAAAACAATATAGCATCCTCAACTGCACTAACAAGTCAAAAAATTAAAGCAGCAGCATTAATCTATTAGTTTAAATTAATCAACACTCCCAACTCACACTAACTGTCAGAATTCTCCAAATACTGGCTGAGGAGGGGGAGTGGAAGCAATCTTTCACTCCAGTGTAGTAATCAACCAAAGACCCAGACTGAGTCTTAATTAATTTGAAATACTGACTCTCATACATGGGTAACTGGAAAACTTAAAAAGCTGTTTTATCTGTTGTTATCTATGATCCTACCCACCACCTTAATCAGACTCTAGATTTTGCCCTAAAACTGAAAATTTAACTGTATTACCTGAACACCCTTTTTTGCCTGGCCATTTCTAAAGAACATTTACATTTATAATAATGAACTGCACACAAAACTCAAAAACAGACAAACTCTACTCCCACGGAGGTTGATAATTTCATTGATAAGCGTTACAGTGTCAGTATATATGACTGTAGATACTGTTGGGTCCGCGCTCCCACAGGCCCCGCTGGTTTAGAAACTTATTCCTCATAAAGAAAGCAAGACAATGACGGAACCGAGTTTAGTTGCTAGCAAGGGAGGAACCAGGCTCTTGGAGCTGAATGCTCCTCACCTGTTTCCTAGCCAACTTCAAATAGGGCTTTGGAGCGTGATGGAGCGACGATTGGGAAGGGAATAAGCTGGAAAATGGGCTCTCTTTTTATCGTTTTCCCTCCTGGAAGCAACGCGAGGGATCTCATGTATGTTACCAAACGAAGACGTCAGGCTTGGATAGCAGTGGTGAGATGAGCTGATATCGAGTTCTCTGCCATCATTTTTTGTTGGTGTGCTACCGACATTTTCATTCCGGTAAGTTCTAAAGAAATTCGTATTGCTCTTTATTCAATTCAATTCAATTCAATTTTATTTATATAGCGCCAAATCACAACAAAAGTCGCCTCAAGGTGCTTTATATTGTACAGTAGATCGCACAATAATAAATACAGAGAAAAACCCAACAATCATATGACCCCCTATGAGCAAGCACTTTGGCGACAGTGGGAAGGAAAAACTCCCTTTTAACAGGAAGAAACCTCCGGCAGAACCAGGCTCAGGGAGGGGCGGCCATCTGCTGCGACCGGTTGGGGTGAGAGAAGGAAAACAGGATGAAAGACATGCTGTGGAAGAGAGACAGAGATTAATAACAGATATGATTCGATGCAGAGAGGTCTATTAACACATAGTGAGTGAGAAAGGTGACTGGAAAGGAAAAACCCAATGCATCATGGGAATCCCCGGCAGCCTACGTCTATTGCAGCATAACTAAGGGAGGATTCAGGGTCACCTGGTCCAGCCCTAACTATATACTTTAGCAAAAAGGAAAGTTTTAAGCCTAATCTTGAAAGTAGAGATAGTATCTGTCTCCCGAATCCAAACTGGAAGCTGGTTCCACAGAAGAGGGGCCTGAAAACTGAAGGCTCTCCCTCCCATTCTACTTTTAAATACTCTAGGGACAGCAAGTAGGCCTGCAGAGCGAGAGCGAAGTGCTCTAATAGGGTGATATGGCACTACAAGGTCATTAAGATAAGATGGGGCCTGATTATTTAAGACCGTGTATGTGAGGAGCAGGATTTTGAATTCAATTCTGGATTTAACAGGAAGCCAATGAAGGGAAGCCAAAACAGGAGAAATATGCTCTCTCTTTCTAGTCCCTGTCAGTACCATTGCTGCAGCATTTTGGATCAGCTGAAGGCTTTTCAGCGAGTTTTTAGGATATCCTGATAATAAGGAATTACAGTAGTCCAGCCTGGAAGTAATAAATGCATGAACTAGTTTTTCAGCGTCACTCTGAGACAGGATATTTCTAATTTTAGAGATAGGCTTTTAGTTTTATTTTCAAAGCGCTGAGGTCATAGAAAATTAGAACAAACATCCTAATGTGTGATGCAGCAGAACTATGTTCTGTTTATAGAGTAGCTTATCGGTGACAACTCCTCCAGAGTAGTAACTGGAATTTGCCTTTTTTGCGTATGGCTCCTTTTGCCTTTCACTACAGACGGTGTGTTTATGTTTTCATCTAGAGCAATTTTGGGGGCAGCTGCTGAGGAGAAGTCAATGTTATGTGCAAACTCTGGCTCTATCTTGGTCATATGGTCAACGTACTCACAACGTGGAGGCTTAAAAACGGCCAAATCTTGTACCCAACCGTTTGTGAATTAGATGTGCGCCTCCAGGGATTTATAATTCGAAAATGATTCGCCGTGTATGCGCTGACTCCACAGACAAGGTACGAGAAGGTATCAGGGTAGGACAATGACGGTAGGTCTTCAGGGTTTCTACTCCACTGCCGTATTTCATACAGTTCCACATTACCAATGCGTGCTATTTTTTCCAAGTACTGTCTCTTGGTGTCCGGGCGCAATCGGTCTCGATACAGTCCTTTGACTTTTGAGCTGATTTTAAGCATGGTTCTGGCAGTCGTCCTTCCAACACAGTGTGTTTGTTTTGATTCGTGGCCTTCTAACATGGCGCCGCGATCCCACAATGCACTGTGGCATGACGTCAACTCCAAAGCCCTATAAACAGCTTTCCTTGCAGCCTTTTTATTGAATACAGTGAATACAAGCACCACCCCATGATCACAAAAGGTTAAAACACTGCGTGTGTGTGTGTGTGTGTGTGCATGTGTGAGAATGTGTGTGTGTGTGTGTGTGTGTATTCATGTGCACGTGAGTGAGTGTGTGTGTGTGTGTGTTTGTGTTTGGGGGTGCGTTTGTGTGACTTCCTGCTCACCAAAGGGTAACCTCCCCCACCCTGTATATGGCTTAACCCCTCTAACGGTCTCACCATACACAAGCAGAGGTGAGGTCATAAATGGCAGGAAGTAAAACATCCTCACTAAACAAGAAAACAGAACCTTCACATAGGATGTGCCTATAATAAAACACTACAGCCTCCCCCACCATTCAAAAGGCTGGGGAGGGAGTCAGAAACAAAGGAATGTCTTTGATCATACAGTTTGAACCAAGACTTACAAATTTAAGTAACACAATGACAACATTTAACAATTTCAACCTAACAGATACTTTAAGGATAAATCCTTAAATCTTAAGTCATTCCCAGCCAGCAATGGCAGATGGCTGCCCCTCCCCTGAGCCTGGTTCTGCTGGAGGTTTCTTCCTGTTTAAAGGGAGTTTTTCCTTCCTACTGTACCTTATTTAGAAAGTGCTATAACTAAACTTAAATACATAATTTCTCCACTATTACTCCCCTAAATAACTTAAACAGTACAGAACAGCTACCTAAACTGAATTCCACAGAATTCGATTATCTCGTTAATAGTTTTACATCCTCACTGCATACCGCCCAGGATACTGTTCTTATCTGAAAAAAAAAAGGCAGAAGTGTTTGACTCCCTGGTATAACTTTAATTGAGAGTTAAACAAAACGAGGCTGGGACACCAAGAAACACAGAAAACAAACAAAATCTGGGATAATGACACAAAGGGAGCTAAACTAGATACAAAAGTCCAAGAAACAAAAGACCACAAATGTAAGAGAGGAAGTAACTAAACAGATGACAGAGTCAAAGATACAAACAAAACACTGAGAGACAGAAGACAACCATGGAGACAAGACTGGGTGTGAACAAAGTAGGAACGCCAAAAGTGTGCTAAACCAAAAATCATCCATAAGCAACAAAAGACTACAGGCAAAACAAAAACAAAACCAAAACAAATTGGGAACCAATAGAGGCAATACAAGATGAAACTTATAAACACAAGGAAATACAAACACTATTAACAGAAAACCTAGAGTATACATCCCTTCTCAAAACCAAGAAGAAATTATGAACTGGCAGTAAACTCAAAACTCAATTCTTTGTTTCATTTCACTTTTGCTTTTCCTTCTGTTACATGTCAAAACTTGAAATGTCAAAGGCCTATCCCTGAAAAAACTGTGCCTGTTTCAAGTTCCTGACAATGCAGGAATTAATAAATTTGATTAATTTGTCAATACTGTGTGGTGGAGACACACAGTTGCCTTAAGGAGCGGTTTGCCTCAGCACCCATTCTATTACAACCGGACCTCACCCTGCAATTCGTGGTTGAAGTGGGCACCTCCGACTCTGGAGTAGGAGCTGTACTTTCACAACAAATGAACGGTAAGCTTCACCCATGTGCCTTCTTCTGCAAATTCCACTCCCCTTCAGTCTCATTCCTGGGTTACATTCTGGCAGGAGGGCAGATGAAGACGGACCCAGTGAAGATCAAGGCAGTGGAGGAATGGCCGACCCCCATCTCATGTAAGCAATTGCAATGTCTAATGGGCTTTGCGAACTTCTACAGATGCTTTATCACCCTGTCACTTTTGTACACCACAACATATTGTAGCGGGTCAGGGCTGTTTGGGGTTTGACAGCTATGTTCTGTTGTTCCAGGCGGCAGCGTTATGTTGCCATGGTTACAGGTGACGCTCTCTCTTCGACTGTATGTTTCTGGGTGGAGAGAGCGCCTTTTTGTTGTTGTTATGCTAGTGCTATGCCGAGCAGTGGAGTTAGCGGCGTGTGTTTTCTGTTGAATGCTAATAAACAGCTGTGCTCCCTGGCTAACTCTGCGGGAAGCAAGACCAAACGATACCTCTGTCTCCTCCTTGTCTAAGCTCGCCACAATATATTTGCACACATACTTGTCCTTTTATATTTATACCTATTTCAGTATCTCTGTTTGTCACTCTTTTTATATGAGTGCTGTTTGTTGTATATTCGCTGCTATGACAACTCAATTTCCCTCTGGGATTAATAAAGTCTATCTGATTCTGATTGACACAGAAAAACAGACAACCATTCACACTCACTCACACCTATGGGAAAACCTAACCCCACTAATCTAGTCTTGTCATGTCTTTAGGAGGAGTACTTGGAGAGAACCCATGTAGAACTCTGCACAGAAAGGACATGGCGAGATGGTGGAGTTGAACTCAGGAACTTCTTACTGTGAAACAACAGCGCTAACCTCTACGCCGAAGTCCTAAACTCTGCACCACGTACTTTGTAACAAAAATGTCTGTACTTTTTACTCCTTACATTTTCAGAACAGGTTCATTATGTTAACCTAACCCCAACACATATCTATTTGACTGCAAGCCTTCAAACATAAAACCACTTTGAGCCTAAATGGAGCAATAATACATAAACAAAGTGAAAGAGTCGATCATTTATGCACCATTTATAGCACTCAGGTGTGCTATAAATGGTGGGACAGAACGATCTGGAATGGCAATTTTGGTATAGAAATTAAGAAATTACGTTTTTTGTTAAATAGTAATTAAACACTGTAAAAAATAAACTATATTAATAGTATATATTGTAAGTCTAGGGTCCTGGTCAAAAATAACTCCAATATTCCTCACAATGTTGTTGGGGGCCTAGATAGCAGTAAAATTATGTGCTCTTCCTTCAAATGATACTGCCTAGAGGGAGCATGCATAATGTAAACAGAACTACCACCAGCTGTAGCTCAGGTGGTAGAGCAGCTACTAACCGGAAGGTTGGCAGTTCGATCCCAGGCTCCACCAGTCTGCATGCCAAATATTCTTGGGCAAGATACTAACCCCATGTGAATGTGTATTAATGTTAGAGTGTAAGCACTAAACAGTTTAGAAAAAATGCTTGTGTGATTGGGTGAATGAATTAGTTGTGTAAAGCGCTTTGAGTGCTCAGATAGAGTAGAAAAGCACTATATAAGAACCAGTCCATTTACCACAACTGGTCCTAGCACAGAACCCTGTGGAACTCCATAACATGAAGTTGTTCCTGGTTCAGGGATGACTTGATAATATGAATGTGACAGTTGTAGCTCCTTTCCTTTGACATCGGCCACGGTTCTGCTTGTGAGGGACTTTTCTACCACACTTTCACATTCCAGTAAACTGCCCATTACTAAGTTTCAATATAGTATTCTTTGAACAGCCAGTCTTTTACCCTCTCAGTTCACCCTCTATGTTTATAATCATAATTTGGACATGTCTAAGTATGTACTGATCTACACTGAGAGAAAAATAGAACTAATCTGTCTGAATTTTCTCATGCTTGAGATACACTATTAATATGAGATTTTTCTAAGTTGTGGGCCAACTGTACAATTTAAAATACAAAAAGAAGTCTTGAAAAATCACAGTGCTTTTTTACAGTTTGTCTGTGTAAATACATTCAAATTGCACTTTCTTAATTGCGTGAACATTGAACTTTTTATGAAATTCAAATTTTTTGAGGCATACTGTATGTGTGTGATTGTGACTTCTTTTCTGTAAGTAGTATTCCTTTTAATTTCACTACTTTACAAGCTCTACACTTATTTTGCTATCAGTCCAATGCCTTTCACTGTGTTGCTCGTGTGACTACACTCAGCCCTCTGTGGGTTCTTTTAACACTGGCTGTATACACCTGGTTTATATCGAGTGCCAGAAAATCTCCTGACATTTATCAATTTGAAAAAAAAAAGGCCCCCAAAATATTCAACTCGGAAAAAAAGCAAAATAAAAATAGCAGCTTTTTTTTTTTTTTTTTTTTTAAAAAGGAAAAAAGAAAGAAAAAAGAAGTATATACCTTCCAGCCCAAAACCACATATATTTCCCTTCCCTTCCTTTTCGATCATTCCAGTCATTCCAAGCTCTTTCTAAATCCACACAGGAAGCTCGTCAGAGCTGGGAAGACATCTAGATCAGTGAGGTTTAGACTCTCATGGCGGCACTGGTAAGACCACCCGTAAGGATCAGATAAGTATATGTGGCAAGCCTGGCCTAACTCAGGATGGCATTTGGAATTACACTGATGTTAAAGTACCCCCCCACCCCCACCACCAAACATTCCCCACTACATAACCACACTGTTCCCTTGTAACAGATTTCAGCAGTTTTTTGCTCCCCTCTAGGCTTGTTTATTATTGTTCGAAATGACAGAGTGCAGAGTTTAAGGTGGAGGAGCAGGGCTGATGGTGGTGGTATGAGTGTGAGCCTGCTCTGAATTATCCTTACCTATAAGAATTAAGTGTTATGCCAAGAATTGGAAGAAGAGAAAATTGAGGCTACCTTAGGTCTTTTCAAGTACAGATATACTTGAAACATATTACTGTCAAAGATAGATGCCAACTGTCAGTTCACACTCAACAAGCTGAGTTTTAGGCCTGCAGCTCAGCAGGTTTATGGGGTTTTAAAATCCACATATCCTGACTGTGCCATCTGTCTGCTCATCAAACTGTCCTCAGTCTGATGGGCAATTTGCTACACACGATTCTCCCACATGCCACCTACACAGAAACACAATGTGTAAAATTACTTTTTCCCCGTCTTGCCCTCAGTTTGAGCAGCTGTCAAAGACTCATAGTCTTCATGAATTCTCATCTTTTCTCTAATTTTGTCACAATTAACATTTCAGTGATGATTTACATCTCACATAACCACACACATTTTGGTAAATGCTGAGTGGACTTGTATCTACAGTACATAATGCTTCTCTGCTCATAATGAGAATACAAATTTATACTACCAGCCACTATTCCCATCTATTCCCACAGAGCATTTGATTGTATGCCTTTAAACATAACTATATTATCCACAGACACACACCCTATTTAACCAAATGATTTAATTTGAATATTTGCAATACTGACAGCAAAAACATAGGGTCAATTTATAGGGTAAAACATACTAATGAGATGCATTTGGTGAAACAGGACATTTCCTGTTAGGAAACCACCCTGTGAATATCAGAATATATCAGGTTTTGATCATTCTCTTCTTTAAATTGTGATGATCTTTTGGGTTTTTAGAGCAAAACATGTTTCAATACTCTCCTGTATTAAATGTTTTCTAGATTAATAAGACACAGGAAGCAACATGAATCCCATGTTCTAAGAAAAAAGGTATGTATTTTTTTAAAATAAAAAATTAATATAAAAGACTCAGAAAAAAGCCTAGACTAAAAGTAAAATACTCCAAACTAAATAATAGCAATTCAAGTGTCTGAGATGCTAGTTGGTAAGTTAAATAGCTTTTCCATGCCCCTTCTTTCACATATCATATGGGGGGAGGAGGGTCTGTTTCAGACAGCATTAAATTGCACTATATACACACATTTTACACCATTATTGCCCACGTTTGAGCAGGTGGCAAAAAATGCACTTTAAAAGCTATGTTTCCACAACAGCAGCATCCCCCAAGATGCAAAACCTTTAGAGGATCTTATTGTTTTTCTAACACAGGAATTAGGGTATGTTTGTGGATAGATTAACTTTAGTCTACTTTAGTCTAGTTTGTGGTAAGCCTGGTTTGTTGTTTATGCTCTGTCTTTTCTCTTGTCTCTTTCCCCTCAGCCCCCAGCTGGACCCCCTGAACCTGGTCCTGTTGTAGGTCTCTTACTGTTAAGAAAATTCTTCTTCCCCACCATCATGAAATGCTTTGTTATCGCTGGTGCATGGTGCTAATTAAATAAAATTACACTACAGTATTTTAGCTCATGGCAAATTTCCACAATAATTAATATAATTCCATTATATAATCAGTTTATTCACTTTAGGTCCATCATTTGGGACACTGCACTTTCCCAGGACAAAAAGTTAATGTAGAAACATGGCTTAGTGGTGAGACTGGGTGGCACACCATTATCTCCATATATAAAAAAATAATACAAAAAATGTAACACAGTACACACACACACACACACACACACACACACACACACACACACACACACACACACACTCGTTTTCATATCTTAGAGAGGTAATGGCGTGATGGCGTTGACATAATGCTTTCCCTAGCTGCTTACCCTAACCATCAAAAATGAATGCCTAATCCTAACCCTCAGCCTAAACCTAACCATAACCTAACCGTAACCATAACACCCAAACCACATTTTGAGGCATTTTGTCCCAGTGAGTGACTGTTGGTCCCCATAAGTATAGTAGCATGCCAATTTTATGTCCTCACAAAGATGTCTAAACATGTACACATACACACTAATGTTTTCTGTCCTGCAGCCTTCTCTGTTGTAAGTAATTACAGGCTGCTAATAAGTCCATTCTAACTGACATGGGATTAGGTGATGCCATGGGGTTTAAGTCAGTTGGCTTATCTAAGTGTTTTTCAGTAATTCCTCAAGAGATGCCATTTGTATTTGTATTGACACGTGACCTACTTGGTACATCTGTCTGTAAAACAATGGTTCATTCTGGTTGTACACAGAAACCCAAAATCAAAGAATGCTGTGTTTACTTTGAGAAATTCAGTTTGAGTGAAAGAGCAAAAAAGAAGTCTTATTAATCCCAAATGTTTTAAGAACCACTTAACTTTAAGTCTTTGGAAGAATCAAAGTGCAACTTGATATGGTCTATAGCAACAACTGAATTTTTAGAATATCATTGCTCAGCAGCAGGAAGCAGCCCACATCTCTTTAGCAACATGAGGAAACTTTATCCCCGAGTTCTCGCTACACTGCGCCTGGGCAGGATGGTTCAGTTTCACTGCTGATTTAATAGAAATAAAACAAGATGGATTTGGGGATATTTCATTAATCTTCTGTCTCTTTCTTTGCAGAGGAAATTAAGGCAAATAGAGTTCAAACATACCTTGTTACCTCGTCTCTCCTCTCTCAGGCTGAACCATGCCAGGAGCTATTCTCGCTTTCTCTTTGGAAAATCAAGACCCAATTAGCTGGCCAAATTCCTGGCTAATCCCTCTGACTGGGTGGATGTGTATTCTACTGCAGGTGTAAACAGAAGTAGAAGGGTTAAACTACCAGAGATTTATGCGCAGGCCTTCCCTTTAACACACTCAAAAGTGGGAATGTCAAACATTCTGAGTGTTTTCTTTCTTTAAATCCAACTGCAAACTAAATCAGGGCATTCAATGTTCAGGCATAATACACTCCATAGGTTTGTCTTGTGAGACACACTTACTAATATGGTATTTGCACTTTACATTTCTGGTTTGATGAAGTTCATCCAGCCTATCAAAAAGATGCTATTTTACTAAAATTAACCACTCTAGCTATTTCTGGGATTAATGGGGGTGGCTGCAGCTCAAGAGGTAGAACAAGTCATCTACTAATCAGAGGGTTAGTGGTTCAATCCTTGGTTACGCCAGTCTGCATGCCAAAGATACTAATTCCAAGTTGCTCTCCGATGCATCCATCGCAGTGTGATTGTTAGATACTAAGCACTTAAAGAAAAAGAGCATAGAAAAGCGTACTAGTGCGAAAGCACTTTACGCACTGTGCAAAGTACTCAGTTGAAGTAAAAAAGTGCTGTATAAGAACCAGTCCATTTACCAAATGCATAATCACTATCATAGCTGAAAATGTTACAATTTTTTAAGCATCTGCATCTATTTTTAAGATTCCCCTTTGAATGTTTTCCCCTAATATTCCCATATTAATAATGTGATTTCACCTCAGATTTACACAGAGAAGAGAACAGTTTCAAACTAATGTAGTTTTCATGTCCAAGATCGTTATTGTTGAGGAGACCAGCATTTTGCAGTAGAAGACTACAAAGTGTCCAAATACAGGCAGCCAGGTAGACACTGGGAGGACTGCGCATTTGTCCCCAGGGTCAGACTGTCAGGTGGAGTATAATGTAACAAAATCTCTGAGATCTGGCAAATTTTGAAATCAGGTGTTGCTTTTGAACTTTGTAATCACATTTTATCTGTTTTTTGCAGACACAAATTCCACAGAGCACCTTTAACCTCCTAAGACCCGAACTCTTTCATGGCATGCATTTTTAATTTTTCTTTGCTGTTTGGGCTGATTGGGACCTGATGAATGTAAAAACAAAGAATTAAGTGATTTTTTTACCTGATTTTTGTTTCCGAGAAAAATGAGATCTACATATGAGGACATTCGATAGAACAGTGGCAGTATAATGTCCTCGTAAGTGGATATCAAGGATTAAAGGATTCAAGGATTCAAGGAGCTTTATTGTCATTTGCATCACATGTTAACATGAGGTGGAACGAAATTATGTACACACGTCCCGGAGTGAAAAGAAACAAAATAATGAAGAAACAGATTTTTTTTATTTTTTTGTATAAAGTAATAAATAAATAGTTGGGTTTATTTTGTGTTTTGTGTTTTGTTTTTTGTTTTTTTTAACAAACAGGAATGACAAGTAATAAAACAATACAATAAATAATACTATAAGTAGAGTGCAAAAAACTGAGTACCAGTATGGAGTATGGATATAGAGTGTAGGTATAAATGTAGGTGTAAATAAATACTTTAGCAGCAAAGGGCATGATGACCAGCATTGATAAAGTGACAGTGTCAGTAAGTGTCAGTAGTGATTAAGGTGCTACAATAGCAGTTCTTGTCCATTTATGTATTGAGAAAGTCTCACAGCTTCTGGAATGAAGCCGCTTCTCAGTCCGGTGGTTTTGCATTTGATGATCAGGCCCTTGTAGAGCAAAATTTAGTATTTTGGTCTAGACAACCCTAAAATGTGATGTCCATATATGTGGATGCCAGGTCCTAGGAGGTTAAATATGGCAGTAGTTAGAGGAGCTCTATGTAACTCATTTCAATTTTTATAATAAGGTTCATATTCAAGGTGTAGCAAAGTTACAACTGCCTAGCATGTTGGCTATTTCTGTGGACAACAAATGGTACTCATACGTCTTTGTTTTTGGCATTATATGGTTACACACTGGCCAAAATCAACGATGCTTGAGATTATACCGCTTTAATCCACTTAATTTCAGTTCAGACATTTTAAATATAGAACCTATTCACAACAGCAGTCACCTCAAAATGCTTAACATTGTAAGGTACTATGATATTAGAGAGAAAAACCCAAACAACCAGATAAGCAGCACTTAATGACAATGGGAAGGAAGAACCCTCTTTAAGCTGCAACTTGTAATTGTTAGTTTGTAACATTAACAGACAAATTAATTGACAAAATGGACAACAAAGTTATGAGATCAGCCTTGATATTTTCAGTGAATCAGCTGACTCCAAACAATATTTCGATGTGTGTTAAAGCAGGTAATCATCCATGCAAAAAGGCATGCATCAGGCAAAAGAAACACCGCTTGAATGACTTGTCCCCAAGCTATCTGATTCATTAGTTTGTTAGTGGACTCCATTTCTAAGCTACAGTTAGCTAGTTTTTTTTCTGACACAGGAATTGCAACGAGGCTTGGGACTTGAGCATGAGCAGCACATCCTTTGGATTTTCATGAAAAACACAACACGTCATTCATGCTGAAACAGGTGTTAGAAAGAATCAAGAGAGTTGAGGAACAACTTGTATTTATGCACAATAGCGATAGCATGTGAATATTTCATTGAGAACTCTATGAAGCACTCATTTATGATTTACAGGCATTACGCGTATCAAGTTTCCTTTGAGAAAACATTTGCAACACTGTGCTACTTTTTCTCAGTTTAAATTTATCTGTATATCTTACAGGTTTTTCCCATAAATGCATATAAAAAAAAACCCTATTACATTAAGCATAACATAACCCAGTGAATTGCTTCGAGGCTATCTTCTTATTGAATTACAAACCTGCAATAGAAATCTGCAGCAGTTATGTGCCAAGAACAATATACTGGGAGGCGTATATTTTAAGAGAGTGCAGTTTAAGGTTGAGTAAAAGTTTTAAAGTATTACCAGGCATTGTTTATTGCAACAGATATGCTTGCTGTAATGAAATGTTATGTTGATTTTAGGCATGAAGTGTTTTAAACAGGGGAGACATAGCAGTGAATTCCATCCATCAGACAGACTCCACCACTTGCTAATAAGATCTGTTAAATGCCCATACCCCAGTTACAGTACATGAATATCTGCAGAGAACTGTATCTTTTGTGTGTTTTCTCTTCCTAAAACAACATTTGTCTACATAATTAAAATGCATTATTATAGTGGTTATTGGAATTATTCCCAAAACCATGTTAGTAATTGAATTTTACACAGATTTCTGCAGTGAAAGCCTCTTTTCCTCAATAGGACTGTGCTTGGAAAGGAAGTTAGGAAATATGGAAGTTGACCTTGTAAACTCCTGGGAGACAGAGTACAGATTCCAAGCACTGCAGGGCAAGGCTCTGACAGTTTTCAGCTGCACGGGAATGTTAATATGTATTTCCAGGATTATTGAATTATGTGTATGACAAACATCTCAAGGAACATGCAGCATTAGCTGCAGGTTTATGAGGCTGGTCATCTCCACGCTCCAGTTACCCCTAATGATGGTAATTATGACATAGCTTAACTATAATACTGGATTGATTCTCAGGCTCCTGAATAACCCTTCATGCTGGCAGGCAGCACCAACCCAAGCCCCTCCTTAGCTGCCCAACAAAGGCTACGTTGAGACTGGTAAACACTTTGTGGTTCTTGAAGCGGGCTGGCAACCTGTGTGAGCGTTTTTGACCAAGGTTAATACTCTAGTCATATAAAGATGGGATTAAGGCCCAGGCTTACACAGTGACTAAGAAAATTGAAAGTTTTGAGGGAAATATGTGGCTAATTCCATTCTGTCATCAGTGGATATTAAGGATTTTTAGCTGCTGTGTCAAATTATTTGTAAATCACAATAGCGGCCCTGTTTTAAATCAGGTTTAATTTCCAGGGGCAACTAGACCTGGAAGTATAAGGAGGGTATCATTTCATATCAGTTGCTCAGAAGACCTCAAGGTTTTAAAGGGAGTTACATCAATTTGTTGATAATAATATCCTTATTTTCTGCTACCTGACTTAGTTCATTTGCTGAAACATTGCACTATGGTTTTCACCCATTTTTCGTGTCTTAAGGAAAATATGCAAGCTTTGCCAAGCAGCTATGGAAAAGAACAAAAACAAATAAAATGTGTCCAAAAATGAATCCAAACGGGTACCAAATTTTTTCCTCCTGCAATGTGGAAGCTGGCTGTTAGGCACCTGTACTGGATTAATGGGCGACCTCTGTCAGTAGCACAACACGGTTAAGCTTTTAGATTGAGTTACACATAGGGGTGGGACCCAGGCAGGCCAGGTGCTGGCTGGGGAAAAAACATCCCAGATCTCAACAGTCTTGTTCTGTTTAAGAGCTGCTCTGTGCTCCCCTTTCCCTGCTGCTCTACGTCTTGCTAGTACGCCATCACACTTGATATTTATCTAAAAGTAGAAGAGGAAGCTCTGTGAATCACCAAGAAATGGATGCTAGATTCTCAAGGCCAGTCCTAAACTCAACTGCACCTCTGCGAGCATTTACTAAATAAAATACTGACTTTTACCGACACATTCATATTATCAGGCAGTGAGCAGTTATTTGACTCAGTTAGTATCAGTTATTCATTAAACAAAGACGTAACTTGATTTTTTTTTTTTTTTTTTTGGTGCTTTAATGTGCTGCTTCGCTCACTGTTTTTGTGCTTTAAACTTACAGGAGCAAGAAGTGACCAAGGAGTTTGTCACGAAAAGTTGTGCTTTTGGTATTGATAATAAAATCCATCACAGACATTTTACCTTTAGAGAGAACATGAGACAGCTTAGTTCACTGGCTGACTGGAGACAGATTGTGGCTGGTTAGCATTCACTAAGCAACTGATGAATGAAATGTAGGATAAAGAGGGGTGGAACCTTAAACTGAATCCACATCCTGCAATTAGTAGACGAGTGAATGTTACTGCCTTAAAACAGGGCTGGTTGACAGCAGCCTATACCTTTAGTATAGAGTCTTGAATAAAATAATAGATGTTCATTTGGTGAAGTTACATCTCTGTACTTCCTAATTCAAACTCAACATGTTACTGAAGTATGTCAGCTCTTTCTTTGTCTCAGATTACCTGACTGATGTGCACGTGAAAATGCAGATAACAGTGAATGGCCTTTAACTTGCCTGTACTTTGTAATTATAGTAATAAAATACTTGTGATGTGTACGTGCATCAATTTTAAGAATAGTGCAGGTAATATTACAGAGAATTCAAAGCTAGCAGGTGGCTAATCCACACAAAGTATTTCCAGCAGGGAGCTGTGGCTCATGCTGCATCAGTTTACCTGATTCTCACAGAATTTTCTGTTGGGCATGTGTGAAGGTGCTTTCACAACTCAGAGCTGAGACTTTCACCCAGGACAGTGGGATTCAGCTGGTCTAATGGAACTATAACCTTACAGTATAAAGCGCCTGTAGTTGTATTTGTGATATTAATAAAACTGAAGGGAACTGAACAATGGGGCAATCAATTTTCGATTTCAGGGCTGAGAGATAGGCAGGTTTTTAACTTGGCTGAGCAGCTATTGCCACTTTTATCTGGGCACCATTGATTTTGTTCTTAATGAAAACTATTTATTTATTATTATTTTAAAAATGACTACATATTTTACTTTCCCCATATTTTGCAGCTCAGGTCAGGTGCGGGTCCTAATTTCCGAAGCATAGTTGATATTAACCATTTCTTTTTGACTTTGCAATAACCACAGATCTTAGGCCAGTAATCTGTGATACAATTGATTGCAACCAACCCTGGATACTTTCAATGACTGGGCCATTTACCAGAGCTACTGGATGCAGAAACACATGGTGAAATGCAGCTGCCTCAGAGCTGCTTCATGTCAACATGTCACCTCAATCCTGTTTCATTTGGTCTCCATATCTCTGATAATCACTCGTCTGAAAATACTGCCTTTATGAATGAGATCAGCCCATAAGTTTGTGATCAGTTTTTATTTTCCTGCTTTTTATGTTGTGGCTTAAAAAATGTTGAGATTAGTTTAAAACAATCAGTGTATTAATTACAGACAGTCGACAAATCAAAAATAAAACCTGAAAACTTGACCTTTGCACTTTGATGAACTGGTTCCTTTTAGTCTCTTTAGAAGGAAGGGGCACTGCAACTCAGGACAAAGTGATGAAACACTTTTATCCAGGTGGTACTAACAGGGGTTTGGATAAAGGGAGGACTGGGTGTTGCAACCACTTATTAGAATAAAACTTATTTAAAACCGTAACCAGACTCCTTCACTGTGACTGCCATATTGTTCTGGGTTGCACTATATCTCCTGATGTCTGTTTAGATTTTTGGGGGAATTTATATCTTTGATGTTTTAATCCTCTGATTAGCCATGGCCACCTTATGACTGCTCACCCACCTACCCACCCTCCTAATGTGAGCCCACAATCACAGTCCCTCCATGCAAAGGGAATATGGGCTCACTGATTGTTTTGATGAGTATAAAATGCTGTGAATCACAAACCATGGCCTTCGCAGAAACCAGATCTACCCCTAATTGAACACATATGAGAGATTCTGGACCAACATGTTAGAGAGAGCTCTAAGCATGTTCATTTTCATAAGAAAATGTTGTTTTTCCTTTCATTTGTCACCCATCTGTTCCCAGTGTTGGGAAGGTTACTTTTAGAATGTATTCCACTACAGATTACAGAATACATGCCCCAAAATGTATTTTGTAACGTATTCCGTTACGTTACTCAATGAGAGTAACGTATTCTGAATACTTTGGATTACTTAATATATTATCATGCTTTTTACAACTACATGAATGTACTATTGCTGTGTGATTTATTACTATTACTGAAGGTCCGCGGCTCCGAACCATAGTAAAGGGACCTCTGGCTAATACCTCGGGTTCCGTGTCGGGCTCGTAGCCGAAAAATAGCTTTACTTTGTTGTCTGGGTCAAGTTTGAGACAGAGAGAGGCGTTGAAAGGCTGCTCCAACGGAACTTATTGTTTCGGAGGAAAACACGAACACAGTGTACAGTCGAGTCTTAATAGCTTACTTACAACTGGGCTCGTCAGGCACTCTTCTTGGCTGCAGTGGTTATTATTATATTTACATGCTTCCAACTCCCGTTTCTGCTCGATGACAACTCGTACTTTTCCACTTTCTTTTTTCTCCCTCCTCGTGCTCACAGACACATAACGGGTATGGCAGTCCATTCTCATTTCTCAACATTCTTTAGGGCTATGTCTGTAGCATTCTGCCTATTAGCTTAGCACAACAACAACAACAACAACAAAAAGGCGCTCTCTCACCCAGGAAACACACAGTCTCAGAGAGAGTGTCACCCTGTAACCATGGCAACCATAACGCTGCCGCCTGGAACAACAGAACATAGCTGTCAAACAAAACCCAAACAATCCTGACCCGCGACGATATGAAACAGGATAATACCACCGTGTAATCCATTTATTTAAACAAAGTAACTGTATTCTAAATACCACCTTTTTAAACGGTAACTGTAACGGAATACAGTTACTCATATTTTGTATTTTAAATACGTAACGGCGGTACATGTATTCCGTTACTCCCCAACACTGTCTGTCCCTTTATGCAAATGTACAAACAAATATACGAAGGATGTTATAACATCCTATCCTTCGCATATAACATACACCCATCTTTACCTTTAAGTATTTGGTGCTTTTGAGTGTGACAGTTTGAGAATCAGAGGGACAAAAAAACAAACAAACATATAAGCTCCAGACTTCACACAGACTTAATTCAATAGATTTTTTTTCATCTGACATGAACCTGGAGGTTATTTTAAGTTTGTCTGGCAAGCACAATAGTTTTGTGTTTGGCAAATCTTTATAAAACTGCACACAACATATGATCATAGGAGGAAACCTGTGGATTACAGAAAAGCGTTGTGAAATGCATATTGTAATGTCAGATGTGATGGAAGTGTAGGTGACATTTTCCAAACATTGCCATGACAATTCCATGTGGAACACTGGAAGACATCTGAAAGTACTTTGCCGTGCTGTGTTAAGACAGGCCTGAGGTTTAAATTCTAGTGTGTTCAATCCATCCTGGCTGCATCTCTTCTGGCTTGTTTTGATAGAATAATTCTAGGTTCCATTATGTTCCTGCCACAGCCTGTAGAGCTGATTTGAATTTCTTATAATTCCAAAGTGTGTTAAGTAGCACCTCTTTGAAAAGAGGGGGGAGTCGGAGCGCATGTTTCAGACCTTCTAATGTGCAAATGTGTTTCTGATTCCTGACACGACACAAAGTCAGATGGCAGTGTGTGTGTGTGAGTGTGTGTTTCCTTGATCCCTCCATATGACTGGCTGCCTGTAATCAGTAATTACCGGGATTGGTTGATGGATTCTAGTTATAATGAATGATTGATGACTGCTGAAAGAGAGCGGCCAGGCCATTTCTGTCCTCTGACAGCATGACGTTAGCACTGAATTGAAACCATTTAAGTAGAAAATGACTGGACACAAGCAAGGGCTCAATAGCAGGTACCATGCTACAATTTTGGAAATGGACATGTTTGCATTCACCCTGTCTTTGAATACTGTGTATATTCATATGCATCTAAAACCTGAGCTCTTGCCGCTGCCAACTGTTCACAAGTGTTCATAGGAAAATCAATCCAAGCCCGAGACTAACTTAAATGCTTTAAAAGTGTCTTTCACTCAAACAAAAGAAAATAAAACACTAATTTGTTTGTTTTCACCTCTAACACATGCTAAAAAATTACTAGAAAACAAGTTAAACCTTTAAATTTCCACTGTGTGGACATCTTTAATGGGAGCACTTTTTATACCATACCTCCTGTTTTTATATCTGTGCTGAGTATTTTCAGGCACACTGACCACACAACACAATTGAGAGTGGCTGTCCTGAATGGCAGCATCTGGCAGATGCTACCAAATTTGTACATTCAAGTGGTAAAGGCCAGAGTCTGTCCAGATATTTATAAGTTATGCTAACACTTCATAAAACAGCTGTGATCAGGCCTGCGAATGTGACAGCAAAGCACCTCCTTTTGGAAGCTTCCCACCACACAACTCAAGTGTGTTACAGTCTGCACCCCAAATAATGTTTAATGTTTAACTACAGTGTAATTAGGGAGGCTGGGCTACTCTGTGATATAGCCTACAAGAGTGATGAGTAATTACAGTCTAGGAAGGGGAGATACAGCCCACTCCTGTTTCATTATAATTTAAGAAAGGAAAATATTATTGTTTGTCCTATAAAAGATCTTGAAGGTATTTGTTACTACTTAAAATAACTAATTAAAATGAAATTTGTGTCTATATGCTTTTAAAATACTCCAAAGATACTCACTGCTTACTCTCCTTTTATTTAAAAACTTTTTGAATCTATTTACTCTGCACTGAAAATAACACCATGCATTCAGAAACATGACATAAATGTTTAGAAATTACACTATAAACCCCAGGCTGAATAATGAAGGGCTAACTGTGCTTTTACAAATCTAAGTCATCATACTGTCACACTACCACTAGGAGTCACCACAGTCAGACATTTTAAAACCCATGCAGATGGACTTGACCCTGGTTGTATTTTTAATTATCATACACTGTATTAAAATTTCCATCATATTTATCTATGAATCATTTTGTTTTTGTTAGATTGAATTATGTACTCATCACACTTTTTATACGTGATAGTGTATCACACATGGTTAGGTTAACTGGTAGTTGTGCATAATTATTAATGTGAGACTAAATGATTGTCTGTTAGCCTTGCAATGACAGCTGACCTGTTCAGTGTGCATCCCGCTGCTCTTTGCCCAGTGACAGCTGGGATTAGTGGACGGATGAATGGATGGATTTGGCTGGGATGTAAATGACATGGTATTTTGTCTGAGCAGTTTTGTATAAAACTCTGCATGCACTGCACTCTCTGCACTGCAGGGTTGTTGGGATCCATTTAATGGTTTCAACTCATATTTGTGACGTTGTTTGACAAAATTTTTTACATGATTTCAATCTATGCAACACAAAGCAAAAAGTGAATTACAGATTTGTCTGGAGACTGGATTGTCGGGAAGCATCATTCATCACTTTTTTTTCTAGTAGGCCGGCCTTTTTGTGAAAGGATTATTGTGTGTGCAACTTACTTGAAGCTCATGTGTGAAGAAAATGAGTGCTGAACAAAATGACATTTTGTGATTCGCGCCCTTTCATGTGTGAGGCAGATATTAAATTTGTGGTCAGGTTACGGGCACTTTGTGGTTTGCTTTGAGCAAAAGATGGTTTGCATGGGGTGGAAATGATGAACGGAGGGAGGGTGGGCTGCCTCCTTGAACCTAGCAAGTGGTTCTTAGAAACACATGGGTTCCATCGCGGATCCCCGATCCAACAACAGGAACCAGACTCTACATGACAGATCTGACATGTACATATGTAACTATGGATGTGTGTGTGCGTGTGTGTGTGTATATATATGTGTGTGTGTGTGTGTGTGTGTGTATATATGTGTGTGTGTGTGTGTGTGTGTGTGTTGGGGTGGTTGAGTCTGTGAATTGATGAATTTGAAGGAGGTCTGTTAATCTAGTTTTCAGTTTCCTTTCAAATAAAATGCAAGTAAATTCAATCTCACACACACGCACACACACGCACACACACACATTCTATAATATTCATTTGTTAATGCTGGTACTATGTGTGTTTTTTTAGGTTTGTTTATGCATTTTCCTTTGAATTCACATCACTTATGCAATACTGTTTACAGTAATTTTTAATTTTATGATTTATACAGTTATGGTAGAGTAACGGTATATACAGTGCAATGACAGTAATATACAGTGATATGCCACAAGAACTGAACACTGATGACCTTGTTATTACACTACAGTGGGTTTCTTACCTTCATGTGGCTACTTTAACACACACCACCCCCCAAAACGCTGTTTGAAACCACACAGATTGTTGCAGACCAAGTGGTTTCCTTCACCAGGACAAAAACAACACATGGACAGTTTGAGGAATGCAATAAACAGCTGAAGCTGACCCATCCTCCAAACTTCCTGAATCTATCTATCTATCTATCTATCTATCTATCTATCTATCTATCTATCTATCTATCTATCTAGTTTTCTGATAACGTAATTACTCAGCCTTACCATATATTTATCACCTCTTGGAGGGAAGCATTAACAAGTTTGTCTGTTTTTATTTACCCTGTTTAAGCAGGTTTTAAAGATCAGGGCTCTGATATATAAAAGATGCATCTGCTATTGCAGCTTTGTGAGTCTTCTTCAGCTTCCATCTGCAGCCTGATTGACGCTTCTATTCACCTGTAAGTGCTGCCTTCACGGTGCTTTTCAACGGCTTTTAATTTCAAATGGACATTTCGTTTTGTGGCAATCCCTTTTGACTCGTTGCTTTCACTGCCACTTGGAAGTAGAAATATAGAAAGAAATGTGAAAATAATAACAGCACATGGTCCTGTTTTTCTCTCTCTCCCGGTCTCCTCTGAGCTAGAATCAGATTGTGACTGTATTACAGAAAAGGCTTTCAGCCGCGGGAGCGTGTTTCCAGACCCAAAAAAGTCACACTGATTTCCCACTGCACACAAAATCAAAATGTGTCGCAATCAAATCAATCAATATCCACTTGAATTTTTTTTTCATCTGGAATGTAGATAAGTAATGCATTTTATGTATTTTTTAAAAACGAAAAAATCATCTTTTGCTTCTTATACTGTATATATGTAATAACCACAGTCATACCGAAGGCCTGACACTGCACACTAGTGCTCTGATAAAGAACAGAGTAAGTTTAGTCTTTGTCCTGTGAACATCCCCGTGTCCACATCGGCTCCTATCTAAGGTTCGCTTTGTTTTGGTCACATGGCTGATAGATTTCAGATCAAGTGTCATACTTCGAATTTCCCATGCACGCATGCTGCAGCGAGATGAAACGGAAGCAAAAGATTTGAAAGAGCTTCATTCTGGATAAAAGACGCATTTTATTTTTTATAAAATAAGATGCAGTTTTGGGGTTGTTGGCTCAGAGTGCTGCCGTGCACTTATCTGTAAAACAGCGTCCTCAGTGCAGCAGGTTGTAGTTTAAAGGTCAGGCTGCGGCTGAACGGCCGGAGTCAGCCTAGCCTCGCCGGCACGAGCCTACTGAGGGCTGGTCGCAGCGCGCTTAGCTTTCACGATTTTTGCAAAGAAGAGAGAGACACACACGGCCCCGGAAAAGCGCCCAAACACAATGTGACAAAAGAAAGGAAAATGCCGCTGTGATCACAAACAATGTCTAAAATGACGCTGAAGGATCAATGCATTTTATTTGCATTTTTCTACACTTCACGCGACTTGTTTTTACCTTACAGAAAAGCCACCGTGCTTATCCCTGTGTTACTGTACAGAGGTTTCAACGGAATATCTCTTTCAGGGAAATTTCGTAGTAGAAGGTTAGAGATAATAAATCAATTATCTTAAATTCAACTGCTCAAAAATTAAGAAAAGAAAAAAAGAAAGAAAGATGTTTTTATTCCACCCGATATTTCAAACAATTGCAAAAAATGTTAAAAATAAACATTTCTTTTGAAAAAAAAAGTGCAGTGTCTTGGTTTTCCGAAACAGGCTGACATGTACAGGGGTATTTCATCCACATTTTTAAAATGCTGTAAAAACAGTTTGACGGCTGGTCTGCAGGTAAGAGGAGTGTTAACTTAGAACAGAGCTTGTGTGTAAACTGTGCGGCCACACAGTGCTAATCACCTCCGTATCTTCACAGCTCATGCTTATCTGGCCGCCTGACAGCAGCATGTGCGAACATCCTGCAGAGTGTTAAATGCAATCATCGTCCCATTAAGGTCTGAGCTGGAATCCACGTTCCTCTGCAGCAGCCAGCGCCCCTTTCCCGACCGCTAAGTCCATGTTGATTAGCCATGTAAATACGTAATAAGTTCCCATTTCCTTCACTGAATGGAAGCGATAATGGGCCGTTACCTTCGCCCGGTCAGGGGGAAAGAAAGACAACTGTGGAGGAAAGCGCTGACCTCCTCCCCACGGAACAGCGAGGGTGGATAATGAGATGACCCCCAGCTTTAATACACCGTGTTTCATGGTGACATCATTTTCATTTAGTCATGCAGGAAGGCAGAGGAGGTAACAGGTAAAGTCCCGGTCACGCTTTCACCGCACTCATGCGCACAGATTGTTAATCTAATGGTTTCTTTGTTGTTAAGTAGTCCTAAATAGGCCATTAGTGATAGATATTAGTGAGCAACAAAATAACCGTCATGTCTGCTCACTGCTCGAGCTTTCTTGCTTTGAGTCAGTAATGATGTCAGAGTGTCCAGAGTGATGGGAAGAGCTCACGGAGACCGGTGCACTGGTTTTATGAGGACTTTGATCTGTGCTGACGGGCACGTTGAAGCAGCCTGTAAACGCTGCTGTGATGTCCTGCACAAAGTCTCGCTGACACCGCGATAATCGGATTACTCTGTAGGAAGAGCCCCCGCGGCCCAGTGACACGTTTCTAAAAGTCTGCAAACACTCTGGATTATCTTAATTGAATTAATTCAATACACAGTTCTGTGGCGCGTTCACGCAGCACGACGAGAGCAAGGGGACTCGTTGCTGTGACGTCAGCAGTGTATAAGAACAGCCCCGGACTCAGGCGGTTCCCCCAAACCTCCTGTCCGTATTCTCCAGCAGAGAGAGAGCACACACGAGTCCCGGAGCCGCGATGACGCAGTTGTAGCTTACGTTCTCCCGGAGCACGGAATCCCGTCAGTCCAGGACGCTCACCGGCACAGCCTGCATCCCACTTTTCGGAGAGTTCCCGCCGCACACCGGTGTGATGCCAGCCGGGATGTTCAGCATCGACAGCATCCTGTCCGCGCGGCCGAGCTGTAAGGAGCCGCTGCTGCTGCACCGGAGCGGCCCGGTGGTGCTGTCCGCCGGCCTGACGGACTCTCTGTACGCCGACTACAATGGACTGTATTCAGCCACGTGCGGGCCCGTGCCCCCCCCGGTGCAGCCCGTGAGCGGCAGCAGGATCGGATATAACGGCTACTACTATGGCCAGCTGCACGTCCAGGGCGCCGCGGCAGGGCCCCCGTGCTGCGGCTCCGTGCCCGGCCTCAGCCCGCAGCAGTGCCCCTGCATCCCCACAGGTAACACGGCCAGTCACAGAGTGTCACAGACTCAGCTAAGACCTACGCAGTGAAGGATCCGCCGCGGGAACATTTCTTTTCCTCACACTCTGTATTTCTCAGAGAAAGCATCTGTGGAGCGAAGTAGCTTCCAGGCCAGAGGCCCGCAGCCTCCAGGTCAACGCGCGTAATTCCACCACGAAGTAATTATTCGTTATTAATACAAATTAATTACAATCATGCGTAATATTTCAACCGTTGCTTGCGTGCACTATCTTACAATTAAGATTCAGTGTAAACACGCCTGAAATACGCGTTTGTAAAATGATTTCAGACTCCATACTGCATTTCAAAGCTTTGTACAAACTCGCAAATGTTCACGTGTGAAGTCTTTTTGTGAGACATTACTGTCGCTGCTGTTTCGCAATCAGGACGAACATCACCGATCTGTTCTGGATTCATACACAGGAAGCAGAAGCGCTAAGGCACGTGCGCGAGCTTAACTTTGAATACAGGAAAAACTGGAGCTGAGCTTTTCCATCGCTGGGATCTGTGTTGGTGTTTCCACACATTCTGTCATGCATAAAACAACCTCTTCCACAGTTTATTTAATGTAATTTTTTATTTTATTTTATTTTATTTTATTTTATTTTATTTTATTTTATTTTATTTTATTTTATTTTATTTGTTTTGTTTTGTTTTGTTTTGTTTTGTAGTCAAAAACGGAGTGCTTTTAATACGCCAAATAATTGAGTGTATATATAGGATTTCCACCCAGCCATGATGTGTGCTGTCTGTCCGTCATGCAGGCTACGACAGCCCGGGCTCGGTGCTGATCTCTCCGGTGCCCCACCAGATGATGTCCTACATGAACATGAGCAGCCTGTCGCGGACCGAGCTGCAGCTCCTCAACCAGCTGCACTGCCGCAGGAAGCGAAGGCATCGCACCATCTTCACGGACGAGCAGCTCGAGGCTCTGGAGGGCCTCTTCCAAGAGACCAAGTACCCGGACGTCGGCACTCGCGAACAACTTGCCCGCAAGGTCCACCTCCGCGAGGAGAAGGTCGAGGTCAGCGCTTTTATTTTTAAAAGCTATCTTCTTTCAAAGCTTTCACTCCACTCATAAACACACTTACGTGCAGTGAGTTCTTAAACCCGGCTGACACGCGCTTAATGATAATTAAAGTTTGCTCACCATTATTATTATTATTATTATTATTATTGTTATTATTATTATTATCTTTTTTGTTGCTTCAACAAAATTCACAAAAATCACTATGTTAGAGGTTGTATAATATTGAACAGAAATGTAATTTAATATAATTTTATTAAATGTTCCTGTTTGCAACAGTTTATCTTCTGCCCTGATTCTGAAAACAAAGTCGATGCTCATCTACAATGTGCAGCAAGTCACACTGCTTCAAAGCAAAAACAAAACAATGACAACAACAACAACAATAATAATAATAATAATAATAAAAACAATAATCATCATCATCATCATCATCGTGATAGTTATAATAATCCATTGAAAACAATAGATTAAGAATAAGGGGACGGAGACACTGCCCTGTGTGGCTGAGCTGTGGCCATGCTCAGCATCAGTCGCCACACAGACACGTTCAAAGTGTGCTCTCTCTCTCTGTCACGCAGGTGTGGTTCAAAAACAGACGTGCGAAGTGGAGGAGGCAGAAAAGGTCTTCATCGGAAGAATCAGAGAACTCTCAGAAATGGAACAAATCCACTAAAACGTCCGAGGAGAAACCCGAAGAGAGTAAGAGCGAGGTGGACTCGGACAGCTGATAACAGAGCGGACCTAACACGGCCTCATCGGCTTGTCCCGTGGAAATCGATGTGGACCCCGAGACATTGTGGTGGTGTGGTGTTGCCATGTTGCACAGTTGTATATATATCTACATTTTATTATTGACTGTGTTCGTTATTTAAATTTAATTTAAGCTGCTTTTGTAATGTTCCACACACAGGGATGAGACGCCCTCTGAACTGACTGACGTGTGAATATATCGTGATGTTCTCTATATGTGATATTTTCATGAATATTAAATGTTGTAATTCTATTATTATTATTTCAATTTGTAAGCGGAGTGTGAAAGCCTCTTCTGTTCTTTTGTCTTTGGCAAAAATAAGAGAAGCGTTTAAAGGACAGAGAAATGTGCGCTCATTTAAACAGTGTGCGCTTTCATTCTGCGCTCCGCGGCAGAACCACAGACTGAAAAGAGCTTGTAAACAGGTTGTGAAATATAGCGCAGGACGGGCGAAGAAAACGAACGTTCTGGGGGGTTTTGTTTTTAGCTTCCAAAACGTCAGGGAGAAAAGCTGCTGCAGGCCTCCACATATAAAAGCCTTTATGTTAAAGTAAATGAAATGAAAGATGATTTTAGTGTTATCAGACCTGAACTGTGGCTCTTTTATGTCCCGCTGACGATTTAGGGTTTGTTTAAAACATCTTTTGGGCAATTAATTAAAAAAGAAAAATCAGAACAGGACAGGTTAGAGAGGTCAGGTCGATCATTTTAAATGGAAACCGTGGAGAAAACAACCGCAAACAAACAACTGCAGCTATTTCCTTCATTTTTTTCTTTTTCTTTCTTTCTTTTCTTTTCTTTTTTTTTTTTTTTTTTAACTTGGTACGTTTATTATCATTGACAAACCAACAACAACAACAGTCCAGAAACGTTTGGCCCGCTCAGCAGATCTGGATCAAAGTGTCAGTGTAAGCAAAGTAAGTGCTGAAACAGAGGAGCAAAGAGAAGGTATGGACGCTATCTGCAGTGTGTTGAAGTCTCTCTCTCTCTCTTTCTCTCTCTCCATATACATTGTAAAAAAATATTTTTCTTTTATTTATTTATTTATTTTTTTACAGAGCCTTCACATTTGCGCTCTTTATGGCTTCCTCTCGATTATTTCCCCCAGTTACAGGGCTCAGCTCACATTGAGCTCTTCATGTCGTTTAGAATGAGCAAACATGAGCAAATGCAGCTGCTGATAAACACAGCATCAAGGTCATAAATGCCACATGCGAGATAAAGGTCACGTGATTATAATATAGAGGGCAATGTGATTGCATCCATAAACTGATGCAGTAAACACACAGCTAAATACAATGATTCATTAAAAATATCTACATAGAAATAAAAGTGGCCAGATAAATGAATGGAGTCCGAGCCTCCAAGATTTCACAATAGCAACTTAATTTTTCGATACAAGTGGAAAAACAATCAAGCTCTAAAATCGGGTTCACCTTTCTCTTTTCAAACACGCGTGGGACATCCACTGTCTTTAAAGTCATAAGTCCATATCAAAATGGACTTCTCAAAACTCACTTCTTCAACAAAACCCCCAACCTTTAGCCTTTTTTCTTTTTCTTTTCTTTTCTTTTCTTTTCTTTTTTTTCCTACTCTTGTGTAAATCGTCCTCGGGGTTCTTGAAAAAGGCTATACAAATAAGTTATTAATAATAATAATAAAAACAACAACAATAATAATAATAATAATAATAATAATAATAACAATAATAATAATAATACAAATAATGATAACATCTGTGTTGCGCTGGCTATTGCTCTTTTCACATTTTTCAGCTGGAGGCAACAAAATTAAGTGACCCGGACACTCCAGTATGCTCACAGACGAAGTCTGGTTCTGCTGGTTCTGGTGTGCTGGTTTGGTTTGAGTCTATGATTCTGAGCGAGCGTCTTTAGGTGTAGGTATCATTCACGACTCTTTCCTTGATGAAAATGAAACAGTTGGTCACATGTTCTCACCTTTACAGTAACCAGAGCAGCTCTCACACATGTGGCGGTGAGCTCGGAGTTCTGCTCCCATCTTCTGAAAGAATGTTGTCTGTCGCTTCAGAGCAAATTTCAGCAGATGTGGACTATCTGTGCTGAGGATTAGAAAGATACTGTACTGGTTTTTCCTTTAGCTGGTTGCTCATTTGTATTGGAAAAAAAATCACGTGTAAACTGACACTTTTGTATCAACTGTTAAATCTTACACGAATAAAAGTGTATTCATGAGTAGTTCAGCTTCTATATTTCTGAAAGTTTGTGTTTGTGTACAGCAATGGCGTTCTAAAAGCTATTAAAACTTTGAAATCCACACAGAAAAGACTGCTTGTGACTGCTGTTAGGTCATATTTATTAAAAAGAAAAATTCACACACTTTTTGTGTGTTTTGTGTTGTACCCTTTATTAAACGGTTTGCGCGTTTGTATGTGAAATTTCAAATTTGCTTTATTAAGTGTTCCTAATGAAAGGGTGTTACCCACCTCTTTAGCTGTTTACAGTAAAAGATAAATAATGTTATGAGCTGTTGTTTAAAATGCATTGGAAAAAGTAGTCTCCACGGCATACTAGGGGTAAAGATAATATAAATGCTAGCACAGCAACTATGACACATTCAATTAGAGCAGATGAACCAGTCCTTAAATACATTATTTCTGTCTTATAAATTCAGTTTTCATCAGAGCTCTGCAGATGTGCTGCCTGACCGTCACGCTGTATGCTGTCTTTATTCAGAGGTGAGTGTCTGTGGTATTTTTTCATGAACATGATTGATTGCAGACTCAGCGATCAATCGATCGCTCTTGATTGATTGATTGATCGATCAATCGACCGATCAATCAATCATCCTTGTGACACCATTTTAAAGGAAAATTACTATTAAAACAAAGGTGTTTAATTCACTGAGGACTGAAGTACAGCTGACGTTGCACGAGTTGCTTTATTTAAACGCAGATATTGTTTTGAGGATTTCTATAGATGACACCTAATTATTTGTCATTAGCATTCGCATACTTTCTCTAATTTGTGTTTTGTTCTGTTTGCTGTTCTGTCTTCTCTTTTCCTCTCGATGCCTAACCAGTCGTAGTAGATGCCTCTCCTGGTTCTGTGAGAGGCCGTTTGCTCTAAAAGAGGAATTATTATTGCACCACACTTTCACATCAAGCTAGTCTGGTTGTTGGGATTTTCTCTCTAATATTGTAGGATATTCATCATACAGTCTGGAGACTGGAGACAACTGTTAGTATCAGCTATAAAAATAAAATGTAATTGAACATTTGAACTGGGTAAGATTATTTAATTCCAATTTACATTAAATTAAATTGACACTTAACCTTTCCTTTAAAACTCCAAATACCTCTCAGCAGGTAAAAGACTGAACTGAGGATTTTTGCAGGAATAATGAACCTAATACAGCACCAGTGTTTTTTACTTACAGCCATACTCTACTGTAGTGCCAGTATAGATGGAGTCCTTCACCTGTGCACATGGTAAAAAAACAGCATTAAATTACTGTTGTTGAGCAATAAACTGCTGTTATACAAGCTACGGTTTTAACTACATATTTAAATTTAATTCATTATATTTCACTTAATCTCACTTTATTAGGTCCTACAACAGAGTGCAGAGTCACAGTGTCCCTCTGTCTGTCATTTTGAGTCAATTTCTCCCCACTGACTTAATATTGTTTTTCAGCTTTTTGTATAGTGTTTTTTTTACCCACACGGTAAAGTCCTCGAGGCACTCAATCCTGTTTGTGCAGTTGTATTAGCTGGGACTATTTACTGAGTTAATACTTGCCATGTGTTCTCATTTTAAAATATTACATGTCATTATTTTAAAATATTACATATCAAAGGGCACTCTGCCACTCATCCTGAAGCAGAGACATCAGCACACACATGTATCCTTATGCTCTGTCAGTGACCATAAGTGCTGCTTTTCCGGAGCCAGATGATATTCAAAGTCCAAAAAGAAATGTTCGATTTCACTGCAAAAATGATGGCTTTGTATTAAATGTCTTTTATTCCCCCAAATGTTTGTCTTTTCAAATAACATAAGAATTTATGTTTACATTTTGCCATAATGCTCTCTGTAATTTATTCTTGGTGTCTCTGAGAACTTCAGTCGCTAGTCTTATGTTATGTCATTTTTGTCATAAACTAGGACCAAGTTTCAGTTTTCCAGCAAAGCAAACAAAAAACGCCACAACCACAACAACAACAAAAAAAAACCCTTTAAATATAATATTTTAATAATATGTAAAAAAAAAAAATTATATTATACTGAATTAGAATTTAGAAATAAAAAAAAAACCCATTATGTTAAAAAATGTAGTAAAAATATCGGCACAGTTAAAAATGACAAACAGATCATACGATAAATTATTTTACAATTATTTTGTTTTTATGCATTTATATAGTTAAGAACTTGGAAGATTTGGGTTTAATGTTGCATTTTTAGTATAATTCATTTGCCAAAAAATGACAAAACAAAATAAATGAAGTTTAAGATGAATTTGACTGGAAGTATTAGAGCTATTTTTGCAGGTTTTAGACAGACATTAGCACAACAATTATGAAGTGAAAATCTGATATTGTGACAGCCCTAATTTAGACACAAAAAGCAGTGATGCTGTGAATCACTTCTTTTGACAACCAGGAGAGAAGCTGGAGCTCAAAGAAGGGAACACAGCTGGCATCAAGAGGAGCACAAACCCTCAAACTAATGAGTACACCACAACACAAACCACAATGTTCAGCTAAACAAGCACATTGTCAATTAAGAAAGTACAATTTACAGTTATCAAATATCATTTTTTTACACTAATCAGAGCATGCCTAAACATGATGAGGAATGACATCAGGACAACCCTAAGCCTGGTAATGTAGAACAACAAATATGGTTTGAAGTGCATGTGTTTGCTGCCCAGATCCCATCAGTCTATTATACAAAATCAGCTCTAAAAATCATTGTGTTTTCATGGTTATGTTTAGGAAAGTCACACACATGATCAGGGAAAATTATTGCTTAGTTAAAGATTGCAAATAAGTCAATTTCTTTTTAGTTTGACAGAGCATATTTACATTTTCAGTATTTATGCAAATCTTGGTCTAACCTTGACCATTCCGACATGCAAGGACACACAACACAAATCTTCATCGCTGCAGCTCGTGACCTCTACTGTGTCATTCCTGTATGAAACAAAAACATGTAACAATCATATCTCTTTAGTGCATATAGCTCATATAATTGCCATTTTTATGAGTTTGGTCAGGTTTGGGTGGCAAGAAGGTTTCTGGTTTGAACCCCAGCTGAGGTCTTTCTGTGCGAGGTTTGCACGTGTCTGTGAGCCCAGGTGGTTTTTATTCCCCCCACTGTTCAAAGACAACATGTTAGGGTGGCTGCTGTTTAAATTTTTAGAGGATACAATTGTATACAATACTATGAGAATTTATGATTACAAGTGCTTTGAGTTGTCAGTAGGACTTGAAAGCTCTACATAAATGCCATTCAATTAATCAGAATAAGAGTATAACGTGAAATTACCCAAACGCTGTCAGGAAGATGGTGTACAGAGAACCCTTTGTTCCCAATCTTAAAACCCTAGAACAAGGAACCATTAAGTTCAAAGAAAGTCATGAAATTAAGAAATCATGAAAATGTAAACATTTAAGGCAACCTTTTAATGTTTTTAGATCAAAGACCTTAATTTTTCTCTCCCTGTTTTTTTTTTTAATTTTTTTTTTTAGATTTTTAAGTATTTTTATTACATACCACAACAACTGTTTGCTTATAATAATTTAGTTTTAGGTCAACTCAAACACGACTTTGTTTTTCACATCATTATCTTTTGTAGTCACTGAAAAGCAGTGCCTCACTGTAATCACAGTCCTTTCAGCAATCACTGTAAAATAACAATAGCATCTCAAATGAATTCACTCTTGGTAACACAGCCAGAAATTCACTTTAAAAAAGCTTGGTATTTTACAAAGAGAGCATAAAACATTTTCTGTTTCATTAACTCAGAGAGAAAACATCACAGAAATTCAAAGCTTTAAGTAAAAAACAAATTTTATACCTGATGACCTGCCTCTTGCCCTATGACAACTGTGATTGTCTCCAGCACCCCAGTGACCCTAAACTGGGTAACTAGAAGAAGATGGATGGATGGGTAATTAGGTTTACAGTGCCTAATCTAATTAATCACTTTGAGCATTTGTCTTTCCACCACTATAGAGTATAGCTTTTACTCGAGTAAATTTAAAAGAAATTAGAGATTTTTTAAAAAAATTCTCCATCTTTTTTTCCTAACATTACTTTATTATTTAAATTCATGTACAGACTTAAATGAAATGGATTACACTTAGTTATTTGCTGACAGAACAAATAAACAAGAATTTTCAAAGTTAGCATTAAACATTTTTCTGTTTTCCAGTTAAAACAGAGAATTATACATGGCTTTTCAATTATTAATAGTACAAAGTGGTGAAAAGTACCTTACATAGATTTTCTTGTCGATCTTGCTTTGATCAGTCTATCAACATTCATATGCCACACAGGCTCTCATCAAAGAAGAAATCACCTTGCTTTTGTGGTGCTTGTACTCGGATCGTGAGGAGAGTAACATAGAAGCAGGCTGCTAAAGAGACTTTTTAAAAAACAGATTAGAGCCTGGATCAGTTCAAGCTCCCTGAGACTTGGCACCCGCACAAATAGTGAAAAACACCATCCCAATTAACTCCTTGTATGGACACCAGTGATTTATTAAGTACCTCTGTACAGAGCACCAGTGAGATCCACAAAGCCCACAGCTAGAGCCATTAATCTTTTTTTCAGCTGCAGTAATTTTCTGTTTCACAAATTTAATGCAACCAGTTTTTTAAAAAAAAAACATTTTCTTTCTTTGGCCTTTTTATACTGTTCCCAGCACTTGGAAAAACAAAGGTGGAGTCCAAGAAAAATTAGGTATTGAGTTAACTTTCAGAGTAGATAAATCTTTACTCCTTGTGCAAGCATTTTAGGGAAAAAAAGTTGTTTTTCATTTTTTTGGATTCTGTGTAATTTTCTGTGGGTGAGCTGCACTTACGTAAGCCCAGCTGATGATGCTGAGGTCTGATTTATTTACTTTTTTCTAGTAAATACCACCACGTCTATAGTATCTGAGCCTGTGCGTGTGTGTGCATGTGCGTGTGTGTTTGCATGTATACATATACATGTGCATGCATACACATCTGCAGACAGTCAGACACGCGCACAAATGTGTATGCATGTGTGTGTGTGTGCGTGTGTGTGCGTGCGTGTGTGTGTGTGTGTGCAGATGTCTCTAAATGATGCTGTTAGTGTTTGGGGGTCTGGAGAGTTTTAGCAGTCCTGGATTTGGCAGCTGGACTGACAGCTCTTGGGTGGATTCCCTGCTCTAAAGATAGACAGGGGTGTTGGCTGCTCTGTGGTCCACGTCCAGAAACATTTGAGAAAATGGCCTCCCTCATCATGGCAGGCTCAGCCAGTCATAAACGAAAGCTAAGACAAATAATGCATATTTTTACAAAATGTAAACTTCCTTCTGTATTATTACCATATATCACTGGGATGACGTGTGGTTTGAAGTTTGTTTTTGTTTTTGTCCACGACTATCTTTTTGGCCTCTGGATCTTTCTAGAGAGCCTGACTCTTGAGGCCAGATTAAAGTTGGTTGGATACATGGCTACACATAAAGGCATGTACAAATACACAGTGGAAAAAGTCATACCACAGCCATTTAAATACCCAACATGTGGCTGCTGTATGGAGTTGCCTTTTCACTGTCTTACCATCCCTGGCTTTGCTTCCACAGAGATTTGTTGGATTAAAAGTGTTTTCCTTTCATTTACTTTTTTGTATTAGTTATTGGATTTACTGCAAAACCAATAATATTTCAGTTCAATTCAATGCAGTTGTATTTCTCTAGTGTCAAGTCACAACAACTCAAGTCAAGTCAACTATCAGCTCAATATTTTCACCCTTATTTAGGCCATAGGTTACACAGTACTCAAATAAAACATGCTTTGGTCACAAATATTGTCTGCTGTTAATGCGTAAACATGTCAGCATGTGTATGTGGCTGCAGCTCAGGAGGTATTGCAGGTCACATACTAACTGGAAGATTGGTGGTTTGAGCCCTGGCTGCTCCAGTCTGTGTGCCAAAGTATCCTTGGGCAAGATTCTGACCCACATGCTACGCATTCTTCAGAGTATGAAATAAGTACTTGGATGAACTAGACATGTAAAATGTTGTGATAAGAGTAGAGCAGAATGATATAAGAACCCCTCCATTCAAGTGTTAGCCAGTGCTTGCACTGTTTAGACAGACAACATCGTGTTACTCATGATGACATCGTGACACTACTTGTAGGTGTACTACACTACCAAATAGCTGGATGTCCATTTAGCTGGTTAAATTTGTATTTAACCTTTGTAGACAGAAACCAAAAAAATAACCAAAATGTTAATACTGTTCTTGTAACAAACAACAAAAAATAAGATAAAAACAGATGTTTTGGTTTGGTTTGAGTGAGTTACTAGTAGTAACCTACTTAGTAGTAATCCAGATCTTTTTAAAATTATTTTTATTCTATCTATCTATCTACATATCTACATATATATATATATATATATATATATATATATATATATATATATATATATACATATACATATATATATATATATATATATGTAGATATGTATATATATATACTAGGGGTGCAACAATACTCGTATCGATATTGAACCGTTTGATACAGTGCTTTCGGTTCAGTACGCATGTGTATCGAACAATACAGAATTTTTAATTTATTTTATCAACTTTTCTTCTGACGATGCTGTCTGTGTTGAGAGCTCAGTGGATCTGCGTTCGACTTATCCGCCTAGGCTGCACTGTCGAGCGCAGATCCACTGAGCGCAGCGCAAGCTAGCGAGACAGAAGTTAAGCTCGTTGCAACATGGCAAATTGAACTTCCCCCACCCTCACTCAGATCTGGCGTTTGGAACTATTTTGGTCTTCATGTGAAGTATTACCCTGAAGGTAAGCACGTCATGGACAAAAGTAAAACAGTATGTCGGATGTGCCACGCACATTACTCCCACTCAATTACATTGGTGGGAACTAGTGCGTTAGCGCAGTTTGCTCGTTAACGTGTTGACTCCGTCCAGCCCCACACACCGGGCGATCCGCGGTAGCTCGTTAACGGAGATTTGCCGTGTTGTGGCGTTAATGTCATTTCAGATTAACGCTGACAGCACTAGTGGCAACACAATGAATATGACTGCACATTTACTCCGACATCATCCTAGTGCAAAGACAAGTGGAAGCAGACAAAAACAACAAGCACGCATGCTACAAACTTTACCCGAGTCATTTAGACAGCCGTTAGCACATGATTTTCCTTATGGGGACCTGATATGTTTAATATGCTGCTGAGAATATAGCCCAGAAGAAGCGTATTGTATAGCTTTTATTTTGGAAAGAGCCATTTCTCTGTAATAAACTCTCTTTTTCCAAAGATGAGTGATTTCTCGATCAGATAGATTTATTTTTTTATTACTTTGTTGTTTCAGCAACATTAAATTTAAAAACTGTACTTTTGAGTTAAAATATATATTTATAATTGTAATAAATGACAAATTAAAAAGGCATGAACATTTTTTTTGTATCAAAAAAATATCGAACCGTGACACCAAAGTATCGAACCGAACCGTGAATCTTGTGTATCGTTGCACCCCTAATATATATATATATACACATATATATATATATTAGGGGTGCAACAATACTCGTATCGATATTGAACCATTCGATACAGTGCTTTCGGTTCGGTACGCATGTGTATCGAACAATACAAAATTTTTTATTTATTTTATCAACTGTTCTTCTGACGATGCTGTCTGTGTTGAGCGCTCAGTGGATTTGCGTTCGACTACTCCGCCTAGGCTGCACTGTCGAGCGCAGATCCACTGAACGCAGCGCAAGCTAGCAAGACAGAAGCTAAGCTCGTTGCAACATGGCAACTGCCTCAACGCTACCCGAAATTGAACCTCCCCCACCCTCATTCAGATCTGGCGTTTGGTACTATCTTGGTTTTTATGCGAAGTATGACCCTGATGGTAAGCGCGTCATGGACAAAAGTAAAACAGTATGTCAGATGTGCCACGCAATGCTCAATTGGTGGGAACTAGTGCGTTAGCACAGTTAGCTTGTTAACGTGTTGACGCCGTCCAGCCCCACGCACGGGGCGATCCGCGGTAACTCGTTAATGGAGATTTGCCGTGTTGTGGCGTTAATGTCATTTTAACGAGATTAACGCTGACAGCACTAGTGGGAACACAACGAATATGACTGCACATTTACGCCGACATCATTCTAATGCAAAGACAAGTGGAAGCAGACAAAAACAACAAGCACGCATGCTACAAACTTTACCCGCGTCATTTAGACAGCTGTTAGCACATGATTCTCCTTATGGGGACCTGATATGTTTAATATGCTGCTGAGAAGCCCAGAAGAAGGGTATAGTATAGCTTTTATTTCGGAAAGAGCCATTTCTCTATAATAAACTCTCTTTTCCAAAGATGAGTGATTTCTCGATCAGATGGATTTATTTATTTTTTATTATTTTGTTATTTCAGCAACATTACATTTAAAAACTGTACTTTTGAGTTAAAATACATATTTATAATTTTAATAAATGACAAATTAAAAAGGCATGAACATTTTTTTGTATCAAAAAAATATCGAACCGTGACACCGAAGTATTGAACCGAACCGAACCATGAATTTTCTGTATTGTTGCACCCCTAATGTATATAAATCTAAAATTTGAACATGATTTATCATCTGCCTAGTCTGGTATGTACCGATTTATGTCTTTGTGTTTTCCACTTTTCAGAGCTGTTTCAACTTTAAAACTGCCTTTAAACTATGAAATATAGTTATTGTGTTTTAGTTACTAGCTGAGTAAAGTAAATATAGAACAGACGTTGGTGCTAAGCTTTTCAGTCAGTCAAAATGTGTTGGACATTTTCTGTCTGGTCACATACAAGGACTGAATTCAAGACCAGTCTTCATCATAGGTACCATTGTTTCCATTATTATAAAAAGAAGAAAAGTATCGCCTTTACATGCATTAAAAAAATGTCATGTGTCTGAAGAAAACAAAATTGCATCTCTGGGGCACCCATGGAATTATCATTTTAGCTCTGTCTGAAAATTCAGAAAGGGAAAGGGAATTTATTATGTTTTACTCACTCTGTCCTGAAACCTCTTTTAACAGAGATTTCTTTAGAGATTTCTTGGTCCAAGGAAGGATAAAGAAATGTACTTACACTGCAGATGTACACCCCACCACAAACATACATTGTATTGAGCAGCGTAGCAGCACTCCCCACGATTTACAAATACCAAAATGTAAGTATCCTTTTATTGGCCGAGTTAGCGCCCGTGAAACCCCTTAACTACTGTAATGTTCTTTCTGACCAGCCGTGTAATTACACTGCTTGTCACCACACAAATCACAGCACACCTGCCATCTGCTGACTTCAATTAGCCGCTCCCTCTGGCACTCCCGCCTGGCTGGCTTAAAATCACTGAGGAACCTTAAATCTGAGGAGCTATAGTGCAGGTTAAAGCCAGGCGCTGCCAATGCTCACTGATCTCTGTGGTGGAGGAGGTGATCATAAAGCCTGTGACAACTCAGGTTTAAACCACCATAAAAGATTTCAAGGTAAAGCCACGGTAATTCACAAGCCTCCAATAGAAAGGTTCGTTCTAAAATGTGCATGCTGTAACCTGTAACCATAAATGAAAACTCTGTACTTTCCTGTCATTCTCCTCTTATTTTCCTGTCATTTCAATGTAGCATAAAACTCAACTTAAAGCTTGCCTGTGTTGGGTAATCCAACACTGCAAATATAAACTTTGCTTTCCCTGTTATCAATACATTATTGCTGGCAGTTTCACAGTGGATATTGACTGAAAAGTCTGCAGCCAATTCCTTCAAAGTGACAAAATAACTTTGACATTACTGAAAAAGGGACAGAAAAGACACCACCAACATATGTTACCGTGGAACTGAATCTCTTAATTTTATTTCCATCAAGTCACAATTCACAGCTAAATGTTTATTTTTTTTTACATGCCTTTATTCAGAAATAAATAAAAATTTTACTTTATTATTATTATTATTATTATTATTGTTATTGTTATTCCATCTTTAAAAAACAAACCAAATGATAAAATAAGTGTGTGTGTGGTTTTTCTTTCAGCTTGTGAGAGCAAGCGACTGGGATGAATGTCTGACCACATATCACCAGCTGATATTGCAGTTTAGAGGGACAGTTTGTGGTTTGGGGGCTGCAGGTTATAGGGAGAGAGACAGCAAGAAGAAAGGGAGATACTGATGATGAGTAGGAGGCAGAAAGCAGATTTAAAGAGACACAATGAAAGCCTCTCTAAGAGCAAAATGTGTAACAAGTAAGTTGATCAACAGAGAACAACCCTAAGGCATGATTTTTTTCCCAACACTTTGGAGGCTGAGTAAAAAAACATAAATTAAAAGAAGGTAAGTGTAAAAAGAGTCAAGTCTTAATCGTCAGATTCCACAGCAGCGCAAACAAAGTGAAGCTGTTTTCATTGAAGTCACAACTGAAAAGCAAAGCAAATATAAAAATATCAGAAACACTTCTTATGTAGTTTTCCGATTGTGGAGCCTAAATGCGTTTGCATAGTCAAGTTATGACGACGACTAGTATTCAGAGTTAAGATTATAGCAAGTCTCCTGGAAAAGAACATATGTTAATGTAACGTTTAAAAGAAGAGGAAACCAGGGACTGTAATTTAATTTTCTTAAAATGTTTCAACGTGCAAAATACTAAGTGAACAGACAAAATTCACGGAAATGAGACCATTTTCGAGAATTACCAAACACCACTCAACATAAAACCAGCTACTGGGTTTCTGAAAAAATAATTTCATTGCAAGTTGAAAAGTAGTGTTTTGCTGCCCTCTATGGCTGAAGGTTTCAGGTCTGTTTCCTCTCTGACCCATTGAGAAATAATATCCTCTGGGCAAAATGTTCGCACCAAATTTTGTTATGCTCCATTTAGTCTATTTCAGAACAGATACTGAAACTTGGTTTCCGGAGGTGACTGAGCTTTGGTTTGACCTCTGAAACCAGGCTAAAGTGACTAATTTGACTGCTTTGAACAAAAGTTTCAATATTTTTAAACACAAGTCTTGTTCTTCTCACCTTTTTATTTATAAAATATTAAGGCTGACAGAAATGTAGTATAACTGCCAGCCATGACATTGCTGCAATACAACAGCATGAAAGTACTCAATGTAAAAGATGTAACATAATTACAGCACTGACAGAACGAGCTGCAGTGCTTGCATCATTTTATGTGCTACGTGCAAAATTTGATAGTACAAAAATGTGACATAAAATGTGTTACATTTAAAATTTCCTAACTTGGCTGTTCAGAGTGTCATTATGCTCTACTCACATCAGAAAGTTATTAAAGTGTAGATAACAAGTGTGACTCTATGTGACCACAGGAAGAAGCTGTTGCACTGCTGGGGCTGAAACCTAACCACCTTCAGTCTGAACTGAAGCATCATTTGCTGTTTGACTGTGAACAATCTTGTCTTTGTGTCAGCGAATATAAGCAAATTCTGTAATTACTGATGTAAAGTTCAAGGTTCATGAAAGAAGTCTGCGTGTGCACTGAAGACATACATGCTTGTTGTTACACTCTGTTGTGTTTATGGATCAGCGATGGTGCTGATGTGGATACAAATGTTTGATTTTTGAACATTTTAATAAGGAGCAGATTTGAGGATTCTATGATATTAGTTTGGGTAAAATGAGGCTAAATGCATCAGCTCTGTGCTAAAAACAAAGCAGAAATGTTACTTGATTTTTTACTTGCTTTTTAATTCTACTTCAAAAATTAAAGCTAACAAAAATGTTTTTTATTCCATATTCCATTATTATTATTATTAATTGATTTTTTTCATCATCATTTGTTTGGCCCCTCACCCAGGAGCAATTTGCTTTGGGAGACCCTACCAGGGGGCAACAAAAGCCCCCCAACAATATAGCATCTGGTATCATAGTAGAAACAGTGATACCAATAAATTAATGTGAGCCTTGACCCAAACAAGAAAAGCCTGTAGCTCTTGATTTGCTGGGTATGTTGACAAATGACAATGTGGTGATTGAAGTGTTCTTGCAACTTGTCTGGGCCCTTGCGTTTGGCTTCTGGGGGTGGGTATTGCAGTTGTAGGTGTACATGCCCTGCTGACATCTGGGGGAACGCTCACCCTAAGTTCAATCCCACCCTCAGGCTTTCTGGGTTTTTAGCTGCTGCTTGCCTCTGTTACCAACATGATCCAGAAAAAAATTACCACAGCACCACCTGAAACTAAAAAGCAGCATGTTTATGTCAGCCCATCCTCCCCCCACCTACCTCGACTCTATAAGCAGGGGCTCACAGTAGATCACTTGTTTTTGACCCCAGAGTGTCCCCCCTTGTCCTCCTCCACTCTGTCTCCTAGTTGCTGAGAGCAAGGGGTAAATAAAACAATGTGTGGATTAATGATCATGTGATTTGATGGCTATGTTCTTCCAAGGGCCAGAGCAAACCGCTCTCTATTTACCCAAAGGATAAATCAAAATTATGGGCTGTATCAACAACAGAATTGCACTCCCTAGACACACACACACACACACACACACACACATACACACACACACACACACACACACACACACACACACACACACACACACACACACACACACACACACACACACACACACAAAACCCCAGAAAAAGATCATCAATGGAAAAGACTACACCATGAATTGCAAAGAGTCTCTTCTGTCTACTTATCTGATGATAGGTGCTTCTTCACATGCAAGAATCTTTTCAGTTAAATGCACAGAAATTAAGAAAGTCACTGCTGCTTGTGTTACATAGAATTTTTAAAACACCTATTTAACCTTTATTTTTTTTTATATAACTGATTATGTGTTTTTTAGTCCGAAAAATCATTTGCACACTTTAGTTAGGATCTGCTCACAAGTCTTTTTCCAAGCTATTAACCACCTTTCATGGTCTTCATCACTGAAGACATGGAATTTTTCCAGATTTTTTTGTCACTTGATAAGAATGGATGAGGGGTGGGGGGTTCTGGCACATCAAGCACAATCTGTTCATATGATACCAGCAATTCCAATGTTTTTGTGTAGTTGGCTAGTATTTTGCAGGTCACAAGTAAGTCTCATGTCTTTGCTATGTAGTCATGTCCCAAGCCAAAACCAACAAGTCAAGCCAAGTTCAAGTCCTAAACAAGTCAATATTTGTCCATCAGCTCATCTACACTGCCAAATGCACCTTTTCCTTCTGCACAACTGGCTGACAAATTTACTCCATCGAGTGTTAGTTCATACTCCCCACACATTTATAACACTGTTTTTAGCATAATATTGTAATGTGACTCATTTGAGTCAATGAGTGTGAAAAAGGCCCTTTTCCAAAAAGACAGTTCCATAGCTTCCACACCAAAAGTTTTATAGTAAATTAAAAATGGACTGGTTCTTATGTAGAGCTTTTCTACTCTGCCTGAAAACTCAAAGTATTTAGGACTTTGCAGTTACTAAGCCAGGAGATTGTTGGCAACTTTTATACACTAGCAACACATCAACTTTGAGTGTCGACGCGCTGCTACCACCTGGTGGCTGAGTTTCTGTGGTTCGTAAATATCTCCAATTTATAATATTAACACTTGTTGAGCATCTTGAAGGGAAGAAATTTCACCAACTCACTTGCTTCGGTGGTGACAGTGATACTGCAGTACCACACTCGAATTCAGAAAGGTCTTCACAGCAACCCATTCTGTCACAAATATTTGTTACATTTAAGACTGCATGGCTTGGAACAATGGGACTGAAAACATTGGAATTCAAAGATTCAGAGATTAGGAGTTGTGTCCCAAGAGCTAAAACTAACACAGAACCTAAACATATTCAAGCAGTTCTATAGCCTGTGTCTCAACCTCTTCTCCTGTATCAGAGAAAAATGCTTGTACTTGCAGATTCTCTGTATTAATACTAAATACAAAATGGTTGAGAGTCCCAGGTATTTAAGCCCTAGTGGGAGTTCTCCCTTAAGAGGGTAGTTGACCCACTATTGATCATCTGCCTCATGAGCCAAAGTGTGAAAAAAGGCATGGGTCATTATCTGCAGAGGTTTCGAGTGAAACCATTGTGAGACCTTGCCTCACTGTATCATGTGACCCATTGAAATCAACTGATGCAAGATGTAAGTGGGCGTTAAGGAAGGGATCTTAAATCTCTATTATAGAGGTGGCAGACAGTTGGCGTCCTAAGGCACCTCCTCTGTTTATCATTTAGATGCAAGTGTAAATAAATTATCTTTAGACTAAAGACCTATGCTCAGTGTTCCATGTCTTTCAGCATGTATGTCCTATAGAGCTTCTCCTGAAGCTGAAGAACAGCTGCATCTGCTTAAGGCTGACATGCAGGGAGTAATTACTAATTGACTTTTGCATTAAATTTGCTTGTCAGGCTGCCAACTTCTGCTTTAAATAACTAGTGGATGGATGTTTAGTGCTGAGGAGAGAGCATGCTCTGGATGCAGAGATGCAGAGGCATATGCAAATCACAATTGTTTAAACTGTTGTTAAAATCTTTGTCTACATAGGCTGCCTGTGCCCTCTTGTGGAATAAAGCTATAATTACAATGAATAAATGATCCGAGTTGTGTAAATATACAACACCTGCCTCATTTCTCTCTTAGAGTGTTTCCTTATTTTTACACTTGTGATTCTAACATGTATATAAGCAGACACGACTAATTCTTATCATCAATCATGGGCTATTATACTTTATAGATGAATATATAATGATCATAATCTTATGTCACTACAATTCCTCAGCCAGTTTCTCCTCACAATTCGCATGGCTGTGAGGAAAAGTGTATGAAATGTGCTACTCCCTGAACAGAACCAGGGTCAGAGAGTGGCACAGTTTATCAAGTGCTTGTTTATACAATATAATACATACATTACACACTTATGATTAATTATACCATCCTCATTATCAAGCACTTTTTAACACACACACACACACACACACACACACACACACACACACACACACACACACACACATAAACATAAAACATTGTATGTTTGCTTTCTCTCTTTCAGGTGCTGTTATCTCTGAGACTGTGTTTTGTTGCAGCATTTGGTGAATCGTTGTGCTCATCCCCTTTTTTCTCTTTATTCCTTTTTTCTTCCTCTCTGTCAGCTCTGGCATTATTACACAAGACATACATTAATGAGAATAATAAAAAAAAAAATTGAAAAATAAATAAAAAGAATAAGAAACTGGGCAACAAGAGGAGCCTATGCAGATTTTATAGAGCTCCTCTTAGCAAAGCAAGTGTTCTTGGCACATCAGGGCATTTAGTTCATGACACTGCTAAAGCCAACAGCCTCCCACCTAAGCAGCTACGCTTCTTCTTCTCAGCAGGCTCGCCACAACTTAGTGCACTGCTTTTGTCCTTCTGGTGAAATAATATCATTGTTTGATTTATTGTTACTTGATTGCTTTAAAGCAGGTTTTAGATGTATCCTTGATCCAACACAGCTGATTTAAATGGTTAAATTACTTCCTCAACATGTCTTGACATTCTCCAGAGGCTTGGTAATGAACTAATCATTTGATTCAGGTGTGTTGACCCAGGGTTATATCTAAAACCTGCAGGCCCTTGAGTTCCCCAACCCCTGCTTTAAAGGCACAGTCTGTAAAATTTCACAACTAGATGTCAGTAGATTGCAGACAGCTGAATTCTTTGTTAGTGATCTTAATTCATGTGCATAATTGTAGCTTTAGTGACAGCTGTACTACAAACATATTTTAGTCAGCCATGTTTTCACTAGAGATTTATTAGGAATAAAATTATCTTAGTGGGTATCTTAATATCCCCTTGGCTTGCTGCCTGTACGTTGAGGTTTCTCCTGGTGGATAAGAGTGTTTGTTCCCTGCACCATCAGGTTCGGGAATGGGTCCTGGCGGTTTTCTGAGCTTATACGCTGAACAACGGAACAAGAACAACTTCTTGGAGTTCCTGGGCGGGGTTTGAGGGTGCTCCACTTAGGGACTCTGTGATCCTACTGGGAGACTTCACGGCTCATGTGGGCAACGACAGTAAGAACTGGAGGGGAATGATTGGGAAGAACAGCCTGCTAGATCTGAACCCGAGTGGTTTTCTGTGCAAACCACAGTTTGTCCATAAAGAACACCATGTTCAAACATAAGGTTGCCGTTACGCGCACGTGGCACCAGGATACTCTAGGCCAGAGGTCAATGATCCATTTTGTAATCATACCATCAGATCTGCAGCCATATGTTCTGGACACTTGGGTGAAGAGAGGGGCTGAGTTGTCAACTGATCACCACCTGGTGGTGCGTTGGGTGATGGAGCACATCTTCAACCTGAGCCTGAGGGGAGAGTTCCACAGCTCTGGAAAACCTCTTGTGTGGTACCAGTGCCAAAGACTCTACGTCCCAAGGACCTCAAGAGCTACAGGCCGGTGGCTATTGGAGTGGATGATGCCATCATTCACCTCCTGCATTGTTCCCTCTCTTACCTGGAGACCACTGGGAGCACTTTGAGAATCATGTTCTTTGATTTCTCCAGTGCCTTCAACACCATTCTTCCCACAGTCCTGAAGGACAAGCTGGAGAACACAGGAGTGGACCATCACCTCACAACATGGATGCTGGACTACCTCACCAACTGACCACAATACGTGAGAACTAAGGGCTGTGTGTCAGACAGGGTCATCTACAGTATGGGGACCCAACAGGGAACGATTCTGCCTCCGTTCCTCTTCACCATCTACACTGCAGACTTCTGCCACAACTCCACCCAGTGCTTCCTGCAGAAGTTCTCTGACGATTCTGTAATAGTTGGCCTCATCACTGATGGGGACGACAGGGAGTACAGAGAACTGACCCAAGGCTTTGTGGACTGGTGCTAGCAGATCAACACTAGGAAAACCAAGGAGTTGGTGGTAGACTTCCACAGGCACAAAAATCCTCCAATGCAGCCACTAAACATTCAAGACATGGACACTAAGGCTGTGGACAGCTACAGGCACCTTGGTGTTCATCTGAACAATAAACTGGACTGGACTCACAATTCAAATGCTCTCTACAGAAAAGGCTGTACCTGCTGCGGAGGCTCAGGTCTCAGTGAAGGGCCCACTCCTGAAGACCTTGTATGACTCTGTGGTGGCCTCAGCCATCTTTTACGGTGTGGTCTGCTGGGGCAGCAGCATCTCTGCAGGGGACAGGAAGAGACTGAACAGGCTGATCTGGGGGGCCAGCTCTGTTCTAGGATGCCCTCTGGACCCAGTGGAGGTGGTGAGTGACAGGAGAATGGTGGCTAAGCTGTCATCCCTGTTGGACAACATCTCCCACCCCATGCAGGAGACTCTGACAGCACTGAGCAGCTCCTTCAGTGGCAGGCTGCGGCACCCACGATGTGGGACGGAGAGATTCCACAGGTCTTTCCTGCCAACTGCTGTCAGACTCTACAACAAAGACTTTACAGATGATCACACACACACACACACACACACACACACACACACACACACACACATCCAATACACTAAGACAGCCTTCACCCAGTCTCTGTAATGTGCAATAGTACCAGTGCAATTTTTTCGAATAAAAGTATTTTATTCGAACTTGTATAGTATTTTTATTCTATTTTGTATATTACTTTATTCTATTGGATATAGTATTTTATCCTATTTTGTATAGTATGTTGTTCTATTTTATTTTATTTTATTCTATTCTATTGGGGGGTTTTTTCTTAATTTTTGCTGCTCCTAACTTTGTACTCTCCACTTTCAGCCGTGACCAAAAAATTTCCCACGTGTGGTACTTATAATAATGGTTTATCTCATCTCATCTCATCTTACCTTCATCTGTTAGCCTCTGACTATATATTTTTTTACATTTAACATAAAATTTGCAGTTCATTTATCTGAGCTTTTCAACTTAAAACAGCTGTATGCTCCCGCAACCATTGATCACTGGTTGATGAAAAGTATGAGGTAAAGCCTGGAAAGCTGTAAGATTATTGATCATCTCATTTAATACTTAACAGGTTTCAAGGCAATCTGAGTTCCAGATTTTCAGATCTACTTGACAATCACCCACTGTGCCCCAAAAATGTGTCATTTGATCTGGGTAAAAGAAAAGCCAACACTAATCCAAAAACCGCCGTGATGTTTCATGAATTCACTTAAATGCATGCATAACTATTCAATGTTAATTTTCAGGTGAGTTGAGTACAAGGACAGCAGGATATGTTTAAAAAAGTATGGGGGGATAAAGTGTTATAATTTGTGACTGCAGTCTTCTCCACTGACCCCAGAAATAGTGCGGTGTTGGCATCAGTTCTCATGTCTAATCTCCAGCTGCTAAGTGAGTAATTGGAAGTGAGAGCTTATGTATTTTGGTAATGAGCTGACAGCATATTTCCACTCCTTGCCCCAAAGGTTTATCTAATCAACATGGTCACTCAGTTTCTCTGTTAGTGACAGCTCTCGCCACAATGACCATGAGAAAACAAAATGTCAAACAGTGAAAAGGGTGTGTGTGTGTGTGTGTGTGTGTGTGTGTGTGTGTGTGTGTGTGTGTGTGTGTGTGTGTGTGCGCGCGCGCGCGTGTCTGTATTTTGGGTGGGCTTCAACTTCTCCCCCAACAGTGTTTCAACATCACTCCTTTTTGTCCGTCTGCAGCACTGGACAGGAAGCTGCACATGATAGATAACTTAGATGAATATGCTTAGTATGAATGCAACCTTTATATGTCGTGAACTGGAAGCCCCAAGTTCACAGACACATACTGCAACATTTAGCACTACATGATGAGTGTTTTCGTGAGAAAGACTGGGGTGGCTGTAGCTCAGGAGGTAGAGCTGATCATCTAGTAATCGGTTGGTGGTTTGATCAACAACTGCTCCAGCCTGCATGCTGAATATCCTTGGGCAAGATACTAACCCCAAGTTGCTCTCTGATATATCCATCAGAGTATGATTATGTGGGAATTTTAGATATAAAGCATTTACAGAGAAAAAGCACAAGAAAAAAGTGTTTGTGAAATATGTGAATGAGACATGTCATATAAGGTGCTTTGATTGCTCAGTTAGAGTAGAAAAGTGCTATATAAGAACCAGTCCATTTACCAAAATGTCTATGGTGACTATTTAAGAGAAGAAAATGAATGCATGTGCGTAGCACTGGGAAGCCTTTGGAGACAAGGCATGTCTTACATGTGAGATTTAAATTTCCAATCTATAAAAATTCACTTGCTGAACAGTTCTTACATTTAAAAATAACTTTTCATCTTCGTCTCTTTATCTTGCTTCTTCTATTAGTTTTGCATATTAACGATTTTCCCTTCCTAGGAAATACAGCAGCTGTATCTTTGGCTAGCAGACACATCTGGTGACAAACCCTCAGTAACCATCAGTAACAGTTTGTGTTTTTGAAAAGTTTATTGTGAAGTTACCTGGCACTGAAAGTCTTTGGTCACTCCTCTTCTGCAACTATCTAGATGCCTATGTACAGCCACAAGTTTAAAAAATGATGTTTTGAGGCTGTAAAAAATGAAAATGGGAAGAGCTTCCAAACTAAGAGTATGCATGCATGTTTATCATGCAATGAATTAGATACAACAGATCAGAATGAAACCGTCACACTGGCGATTAGTAAAAAAAAAAAAAAAAAAAACCCAAACATTTGTGCTCGGTCTGTGCTCTTAAAGTGAACTGCTTGGGAATTCTTGTTGGATTAAGAATGCTAAAACTGAGAATACACAGAGCTCAGAGGTGAAAAGGCAAGTGATACAATAAGGATCCTGTCTTTTTAATCTGTAACTCAAGCTGATGGGCCTATGTGGGAAATCAGCTTTGGCTGAAGGCTTCACGGATTAGACTCTATCTTCCATGCTCCCTCGGTCCCTCAGGGCCAGTGCTCCTGACCGCAAAGCCTCAGCCCCATATCTCCATTTAGGGATACATAGGCACATGAGAGGTCACAATGAATTGCATATGGAGGTGTTCCATTTAAAATGCCAAAAACAATTTCCCTCTGGCCTGCTGAAAGCCTGTTTTGGAGGTCATCTGCCACTTGTGACATCAGTGAACCCAGGGTAACCTGCAAAGGGGTTTAGGGCTGCTCAGGACCTGCTGTGGGACTCAAATGCTGCAAACCATAAGTAAGAATGCATATAATACAGTTGTGTCATCAACATCAGAGGCTATCCCAGCGAGTGTTATATGTTTTCTGAAGTAATTACAATCACAGCCATGTGCTCTTTTCTCCCCTATTCGTCCTTGCAGTAATCTGGAGTACTGGCAATTGTACTGCTGAGGATCTGCTATCTGCAGCACAGGGCACCAACCCATGCGTGACCATGTGTAATATAATCAAAAAGTCAGAGCTGTGTTTTATACAACCAATCAGAGCCAATCAGTGTGAGCCCAATGTGTGATGGGAAGGTAGAAAGGGGAGAATAGGGTTTGCTGGGGCCCCAGTTGAGTGTGTTACTCATCAGTCTCCAAGGCACAGCGCTCTGTTTGGATTGCTGTGTTTGGATAAAGCAGATTGGTTTGCACTTAACCCTGTAATATATGCAAACTATTCTCCTGATAATACTCTTTAAGGCTGCCCAGTCACCACTGTGGCAGATACCGTAAACGTGACACAGCTTGAAGAAAAATGGCACATAATAAATTGTGACAAAGTCAATGAGTCAGGCAGAGTCTGTGTAGCGCCCCCCCCCCCCCCCCACACACACACACACACACAGTTATATTTCCATTACATCATAGGTCATTTCATTGACCTATTTTTTTTTTACAGACTAACCTTTTTCTCTCTTAAACCAAGTTCATTAAAAAATTTATTGATTTATGGTATGGAGGTTGTTTCTTGCATACCTAGAAGATGGATGTACCAACAACGTAAATGTGTAACTAGATTAATATTCTCACAACATGAGCAATATAAGTAAGCAGATACAATAAAATAAAATTAAGTATAAATTGTTCAAGTTTTAAATTGCAGTTTTCATCAATTTCTCACCAGACTTATATATAACAAGAAAGCATACATCAAAATATTAATCATAGTATTCATTACTGCCAAAACACACAGAGAAGTCTATATAAACAGTAACTGATGATAAACATGCTGGATTCTCTATGAGTCATGATAAATACAAGGGAAAGTAAATAAAAGGGAAAACAAAGGCACTGATGCTCCAGAGGAGACATGCAAATTAAATAGGCAAATAAATCAATTTTCAGTTCAGTTCAATGCTAATGTATATATTTTTATTTAAATCACAGCGACAGTCATCTAATGGCACTTTATATTGTAAAGGAAAGACCTTACAATTAATTGTGGATGAAGGGAAATTGTCTTAGCATGGTGTGAGGGTAGAATGGAAATCAGATGGGTTGGCAAAATCAAAGCCACTTCAGGTGTTACACTCTGGAGTATGTATTATATATGGTTAAAATACATCAAATGTAGCAAGTATACACAGTAAAGACAGACAGGAAAGTATACACATCTTTCATATGAACATAGTCTGTAACTTTGTCATTACCGTATTTTTCTGGCTATAAGGCACACCTAAAATCCTTTAATTTTCTCAAAAATCGTCAGTGCACCTTATAAGGCGCATTGAGCAAAACAGAAAACAGACCCATTCATCGACAGAGCGCCTTATAATAATAATAATAATGGATTGCATTTATATAGCGCTTTTCAAGACCCTCAAGGCGCTTTACAATTCCACTATTCATTCACTCTCACATTCACACACTGGTGGAGGCAGCTACAGTTGTAGCCACAGCTGTCCTGGGGCAGACTGACAGAAGCGAGGCTGCCATATCGCGCCAGTGTGCTTCATGGTCCAAAAAATACAGTAGCTTTAGACCAAAAAAATTCAACATTTCAGTTACATAAAAAATGTGAAATTTGATGTTATGTACTGTATAGCCTATATAATAAATAAGCATGTAGTCCTCTGTGTCCCTCAGTTCCTGTCTTGTTATTCTCTAATCTGCATGTGTGTTTCCCGGTTCAGTTCAGTCAGCTTATGTTCTGTCCGTCCAGTCCTTATAATAAACACTATCCACATCCTCAGCCAGCAAGTCCTGTATTTGGGTCCTCTCTCTCCACACTGATGCTGACAAAACTAGAGTGGCAGTAGGGGTAGGAAGAGATTATTGACTCTACTGTGACTCTGCTGTGGTATAGCCCACCACAGCAGATCTGCCCCGCCTACAATACTAGAAACAGAGCACCTTGAAATCTGTGAGCAAACACTAGACACCGGTGGGGGGGAAAATCAAGAAGAAACCTCCAGCAGAACCAGGCTCAGAGAGGGCCAGTCATCTGCTATGACGTCTTGAGAGTGAGAGAAAAGACAGAAAGATAAAAAAGAAAGCATAAGAAAAAACCCAAGCTGTGGAAGAAAGAACACAAAATGTACAACACGTTCTCACTCCCAAAGCGTAATATTTTATGCTAGGTGACAAACTGTCAACATGTTACGCTTCCGGGCACTCAACGTGTCCCTAAATGACAAGATCGGAAAAATTAGGAAACATGAGAACGGATTGGAATCAATCTACACATGTTCCTTCATTTTACTTAAATTGCTTTGGAAAACACTATTTCACGTCATTAAAGTGATGGTTAAAGTTAGGGATAAGGTTATGGTTAGGGCTGGAATACATGGCTGGGATGTGTATTACTGTGGGACCGTCATTCTACTGTATTTCACCCATAACTCGGCACGTACCATAAGAACGCGGAAGGTCACCTTTTGCATTCCTCAGGAAGGCCGCGGGTCGTGACAAATCGTCAGGATGTTACGCCTCGGGAGTGAGAACGGGCTAAAATGTAATGACAAGAGGTGAGTTAAGAAAAATGCTCAGTGTATCATGATAACTCTCCAAGGAGTTAGTTGTCCTGCTAAACCTCAGTGCAGTGTTCGATACGGCTGACTGCTGAATTTAAAACCCTTCTTTGCACACACATCTTGAATAATCATCTCTATCTAACATTCATACACATTCACACCGATGGATGCATCGGAGAGCAACATGGGGTTAGTATCTTGCCCAAGGATATTTGGCATGCAGACTGGAGCAGCCTGGGATCAAACCACTGACCTTCTGGTTAGTGGTTGACCTGCTCTGCCACCTGAGCAAATGAAACTTGTACCACTGTGGTAGCAAAAAGGTTGCGCTCAAGTTAATCACATTAAGTTAAGACATCAGTGAATGACAAGGCTAACGTTGGTTGGTACTAGCAACTTGTTGTTTAACGGGCACGTTGTTGTCCACACAACTTAAATTCTTGTTTACAGGATTGGTAAATTGCCAAATAAAATGTCTTGCCTGTGTCTCAAACAAGATGGATCTGCTGAACTCATTTCCATACTTAAAAAAACTTTCTCTTAAACTCAACACTGGCCTGCCTGCCTCAGCTGCCCATGAGCATCTCTTTAGCTGTGCTGAACCACTGTTCACTGCGAAGCAAGCAAGGCTGAACTCTACTATCTTTGAAAATCAACTGCTTCTCAAAATTAACAGGAAGTTCAGAGAGTAACACTCTAGGATGGACACAAAGGAACTGTTATCTAGAGGTGCAGTAGGGCAGGGCCAATTGTAAAAAACATTTTTATAGCAGCTGTTGTATGGTTCTTTTAAAAAGTTGAAAAGTTCATTTGACTTGTTCTCTTATTTCACAGGTTAGAACACATGCTCATGTGAAATAATGATATAGTTTTGTCTCGAAAACACTGTGATACCTGACAGTTTGGTTTTATTTGGGTCATTTAAGGAAAGTCACAGCACTTGTAACCATTACCCATTTTGATTTATAGATTTGCAGTTTAACTGCCATTGTACTTTAATTTAATTTTTTATTTAATTTTTAACCAGTGTGTGAATGTGTGTATGAATGGGTGAATGACTGAATGTAGTGTAAAGCGCTTTGGGGTCCTTAGGGATTAAGTAAAGCGCTATACAAATGCAGGCCATTTACCATTTAATTTGTAAAGTTTTTCTTTTAATTAAAAAACAACTACTTTGAGATTTATAGCCCATTGTCTTTTTTGCACTACTCAGAGGAGGCTGTCCTCCTGCTGTCAAAAAAGTAACTTTTACTCTGAGTACATTTTAAATGAGCTACTTTTTATTTTTACTTGAGTAAATTTTTAGACAGGTAATTTTACTTGTAATTGAGTAAAATTTCATCAAAGTAATAGCACTTTTACTTGAGTAGAATATTTTAGTACTCTTTCCACCTCTGAGTGGCACGCAAACTGAAATCCAGACTTGACAATAGAAGAGAGAAAAGACAGACAGGAAAGCCCATGACAGACTGGGGAGACTGAGGAAGAACCAAAAACAGGAGAACATGGGAACAGGTAAGGGAGATGAACACAGAGGGAGAGAGAGGGCGAGAGACACGAAGGGTAAAACAAGCAGACAAAACATCATGAAGACAAGGGTGACTGTGGTGCGGCGTGGTCTGCAGTGCCGTGCGGACGCACCTGCAGGGCATCTGCAGATCATACCCACAGTGTTAAATCACAAGGAAGGAGGGTTGAGAGTGGTGTTGTGGTGTTATGTGCGGCTGGCAGCTTGGGAGCAGCAGCTGGTGTAAATAAATGGCTCAAAATTACAATCTGTGGTCCTGCCATGCTTTATTCACGGCACACTGGTACCGAAACCCAGGACGCGGCACATCAGGCCCATAGCAGAGCCAGGGAAGGGAGGAGCTGTCCCAGATGATGGCTGACATGGCGGCCACCCAGTGGGAGCAGGGAGCGGAGGTGCGTTGCAAGCAGGAAGAGCTGCGGGACAAGACCGAGCACCACCTGGAAAGGATTGGGGATCTGACGGCACTGCTCTGGGCCTGGACGCAACCCCCACAGGTGTGTCCCGATGGTGGACTAGCCACGTGAGGCACCTCAGCAGCCGGAGGTGGTAGACGAGGCGCGCAGCGGTCCGCGCCGGCTGGAGGAGGGGAGCAGCTGGGTGAAAGTCTGCTCCTGCCAGGAGTGGTGGAGGAGCCGCTTCGGCCGGAGGCGGCGGACGAGGCACACAAGGGTCTACACCTGCCGGAGGTAGAGGAGCCACTGCGGGAAGGGCTGCTCCAGCTGGGAGTGGTAGAGGAGCCGCTCCAGCCAGAGAGGGAGGAGGTGCGGGAGGATCCTGTCCAGCCAGTAGCAGTGGAGCAGCTGCTCCAACCGGAGGCGATGAAGGAGCCGCGCAGGGAGACGGAGGTCGCCATGTCAGGGGGACTGGCCCGACCTGGGGCCGAGAGCGAGACATAAGCTGTCCCGGAAAAACGAACGCCGGCCCAGCTGCCAGTGAGCAGGTGCTCACGGCTGTGCCTGCAGGGTCGTGCCGGGTGGTCGACCGCCGGACGTGGTCGCTGGAGGTGTGGCCGGCCTCCGGACCAGCGTTGCAATCACTGCTGGAAACTTGGGCGGCCTCCGCAAGAGACAGTGCCCTGTCGTCGGGTTGGAGGCCGGTGGGGGGGCAAATAGGTTCGGCCGGATGGCTCCCCAGCCTCAGTTGGGCGATGGGGGTGTGTGGTGGAGCATGGTCTGTGATGCTGTGCCAACGCACCAGCACGGCATCTGCAGATCACGCCAGCGATGTTAAATCACGGGGAAGCAGGGTTGAGAGTGGTGTTGTGGTGTGATGTGTGTAATAAATGCCGGTGTAAATAAATGGCTCAGAATTACAATCTGTGGTCCCGCCGTGACTTATTCACGCCACAGTGTCTAACATGAAACGTGGAACACGGGGGAGGTGCAGTACAAGACTAATAAAATAACTAACAGAACTAGAAATAAAAATGTTTAAACTAGGAAGAGCAAGGAAAATGAACCATGAATAACACTACATCAAAGAATAGAATTTAAACCACAACACAAAACACAGCGTCACAGACCCAGGACCATCACATCCTCACTAAACTTACTTTCAGCAACAGAAATTCCTTAACCAAAGTTGCACAATATTATTTATGTCATGTATTATTTCTAACTTACAAATCTATTAATAATACTATGAATTTTTGTCTTTTCTTTGGCTCTGGTGGAGGCGGACACATATTCTTTCTCTTTCCTGCTTGGCTTCTTAGGTCCTTGTCCAGTCTTGTCTCACTCTAACTCTCCGAGGGTCTCTCAGTCTTGTTCTCTAAATCCTAAAAAATTATGGGTTTGATCAACTGGTCCCTTAACAAAATTGACACCTTATTGAGAAGCCTGGGCTCGGGAGAGCCCGATTGTCCTGCAGAGATGTTTGCTGCCAGATACTCAATGGTCGGTTGCGTCATGTGCCTGGCGACACTCTCGATGGAGGACATTGAACGACATCTACCTATTCGGAAACCATTATAACAGAGTTCTGACTGATCGGAGCTGGCTCGGACTTGGCTTATCGAAGAACAAAGGAAGCAGCTACAGCTGTTCAAAACCCCACAAGGCTGGTCGACATGATTGACGATGGGCAGGGCTGTGAGTACTCAGACTGTGTTTATTGAACGCAGCATGGATAAGATCTTGGAGAAGCTCACAGTCAGTGTTGGGGAGTAACGGAATACATGTACCACCGTTACGTATTTAAAATACAAAATATGAGTAACTGTATTCCGTTACAGTTACCGTTTAAAAAGGTGGTATTTAGAATACTTTGTTGAAATAAATGGATTACACGGCGGTACTTTCCTGTTTCATATTGTCGCGGGTCAGGACAAATGTCAGGACTGTTCGGGTTTTGTTTGACAGCTGTGTTCTGTTGTTGCAGGCGGCAGCGTTACGGTTACCATGGTTACAGGGTGACGCGCGCTCTCTGCGACTGTTTGTTTCCTGGGTGAGAGAGCGCCTTTTTGTTGTTGTTGTTGTGCTAAGCTAATAGGCAGAATGTTACAGACATAGCCCTAAAGAATGTAGCCTCATGGGCAGTTTAGTCCGTGCTGCAGCGAGAATGGACTGCCATACCCGTTATGTGTCTGTGAGTGCGAGAAGGGAGAAAAAGGAGAGTGGAAAAGTACGAGTTGTCATCGAGCAGAAACGGGAGCTGGAAGCATGTAAATATAATAATAACCACTGCAGCCAAGAAGAGTGCCTGACGAGCCCAGTTGTAAGTATGCTATTAAGACTCGACTGTACACTGTGTTCGTGTTTTCCTCCGAAACAATAAGTTCCGTTGGAGCAGCCTTTCAACGCCTCTCTCTGTCTCTCGCAAGCAAAGTTGACCCAGACAACAAAGTAAAGCTATTTTTCGGCTTCGAGCCCGACACGGAACCCAAGTTATTAGCCAGATGTCCCTTTACTATAGTTAGGAGCCGCGGACCTTCAGTAATAGTAATAAATCACACAGCAATAGTACATTCATGTAGTTGTAAAAAGCATGATAATATATTAAGTAATCCAAAGTATTCAGAATATGTTACTCTCATTGAGTAACGTAGCGGAATATGTTACAAAATATATTTTGGGGCATGTATTCTGTAATCTGTAGTGGAATACATTTTAAAAGTAACCTTCCCAACACTGCTCCCAGTTGATAGACCTAGTGGCCAGTGACCGACATTAGAACAACTGTGAAATTAGCAGCTGTTCGCATTAACCCAAACAACAATCTCCTTCCCTCATTCAGCTCCGGAATAACAAATTCTTTTCCCTGATAACGGGACTGTGTTTTGACTCTCTGCCTCCATCCTTCAAGGCCACCTGCGTCAGCTGGAGGACTGTTTACTTTCCCCTAACCGGGTGAAAGGACACTCTCTCAGTTGAACACAGGATACACATACACATGTACACAGACACATTTATCCCCCCCCCCCTTCAAATGCCTCTCATGCTTGCCCCCTCCCGATGCAGACGGCGGGTCGACAGCAGCATGCCCTGCAGCGTAGAGCGGTCCTGCAGGACCGGATGCTGCTGTCTACACTGGCTCACTCTCACCCCATACCCACCCCTGTTGCTTGTCATGTGTTTCTATGGTGTGAAGATTCATGTTCTTTTTGTGCTGAGGAGTTTTTGTTTTCTGGTCTCATCCCCTACCAGGAGCTCAGCCTGAGTAGAATTCTCTTTTTTCTTCTCCACTCCCCTTATGTTGTTTGTACATTTCATTGTTTTTCTTCAAAGCTACCTATCCTGACCTGACCATCCTCCCCAATGTGATATTTGTGTAATGTATGTATGGGGTCCAATTTCGCTGCAGGCAACTGCAAGTGACAAATAAAGGCTTCATCATCGTTATATTACTATAAATATATTTCTCACAGTGGATTTGTAATAACTTATTTTCAGGCAATTGCATAATAAGGTAGAATTATTCATTCAATATAATTAAACAGAAAACAAACCAAGCACAGAATGAACCACTGCTGATTCTGTCATGGTCTGGCCAGCACAGCTGGGCGACCTGATCATCTATGTTTGGGTTTATTTTGATGGAGCCGCGCTTCCCCGGAGGCAGGTCCGCCGACCCGGAAGTAGCTCCGTTCAGAGCTCGGCACACCGCCGATTAATTAACATTCACCGGCTGCCGTGAATTATCCACCATCAGACGCCGGTGTATTTAACACGGTGACCAGGCTTCAGTCAGCGCTGGATCATTAGACTAAGCTCGTTAGTAGTGTCTCGATTGTGTGCTCTTTCCAACTCGCTTTCGGATTGCTATTTACTCTTTTTTGTCTTTCGCACCAGGAGGTGGAGAGGAGAACACGGGAGCTGGGTGAATGGACCACGGGGAGCCACGGCCGAGGGATTTCACTGGACTGTAATTTTTTCACTCTGTAAATAAATTCACTGTCTCATTGCAAGGAGATCTGCGCTCGAGTCCGCTTCTTCCACACACCACGACAGATTCATTCTGATGTTTCAGGCTTGTTGCACAGAAAGAATACACCAGCAGATGGTAGAAGCAGACTGTGAGAAGGAAAAAAACTGACCATGTTCAGTATTAGCTTTAGTGTATTTCAAGCTTTTTACACTGACATTCTATATTTTAACAGATTCAAATAATAAAAATCCATAGAGCATGATGGGTTACTACTGTAAATCTTGTGAATTTTGTTTGTCATTGTTTATTTCCTTTTTATGTAGGTTAGATGGACTTAAATTACTGACTGAAATTATTACTGCCTGAGAGACAACCCTCAGAAAATACTAAAAGCTTCATATAACTGAAAAAAACACATGGACATTTATTTTTAGGTACATTCTGCTACTGATACACCTTTTTTTTTTAACATATCTGCCAGGAGTATCTTAATCTCCTTATACATCAGTGGTGGTAAGGGGCAATATTTTTCTTTAATGGGTGGTGCATCACCTGTGTGGATCTGGTGTTAGACCAAATCAGTTCTTCCGTAATCCTCTTCATTCACAGCAAACACCTTCCATCATCTCTGCAGCGGGGCCTGGAGGTCTACCTTCTGTTGGGGGGTCAAGTCTATACCGTTAATCAGTTGACTCACGTCCTCTTCAGGGATCGCAGGCTCTTCCAGCCAAGCTGCTTCGACCACGCCCACTTCGATCACACCACTGGATTCCATTGTCAGGCTAAGATCACTGTCCCCCTGCACATCCGACTCCTCCACCTGGTACAACTGGCCCATTTTCTGGTAGCATCCTATGGTCACTTCATATGGATTAGGGTTACAGACCCTGATAGGGAGCCTTCCTCCTTTGATTACTGACAGGGTTCTGGCTACCCCCCAGGGTCCAGCATCAGGTAATGCTTCCACTAGTGCCAAGCGTTCTTCCCTTACCTTAGCCTTTCCGACCCCAGACCATAACTTCACAGTTCGGGGGCACCCGGACTCCTCTGCGGCTAGCAGTCGAACATAGCCCAGAAATTCATCTGTCTTGGTGGTAGCCATCCGTTGACAAACAGCAAACTCCGCTTTCCATGCTCTGCGGGACTTCAGCTTTTGAGGGTGAAAAGCAGACTTGCTTTTGGCAAGAACATCATCTCATCATGCACTAATAACATTAATACCAATAATTAAAGGGTGTGTCAAACAGTCATTTCTCACAACCACAACCCCTTTTTCTACTATCTCCACCCCTTCCACCTCAAAATCCATAACAGCATAGCCTGAGTATGGTATCTCAAGCCCATTTGCGTCCTTTAAGGCGAACAACAGGGGTGTGTCAGTTTTGTTCACTTCAGGGAAATGGAGATCAATCACCTGCTGCTGCACCAGTGTAACCTGAGAGCCTGTGTCTAATAATCCAGTCATCTTCACTCCTCCCATACACACCTCAATAAGTGGACATTCTCCCACAAAAGCTGTGCTGGCCCCCTGATTGTTTGACATGTCCATTGTCCCCACTTCCTGGGCCTCAGCAGTGGGGTTTATCATTTTAAAGGTGGTTGCTGGTCTAGTGTGCTTTGACGGAACCTGGCAATATGCCCAGCTTGTTTGCAACGATGGCAAATGGGTTCTCCCTGTCAGGTCCAGTTGTTAGCATACCCAGAACACTTTGGCTTAAACCTTGATTTATTAAAAGCTGAGCTGGCTAGGCTTTGCTGTGGCAGGAGAGGTTTAATCTCATTAACAACATCTTTGACAAGATCTCTCATTTGACCGCTGACATCCTCCATAATTTCTTTTTTTCTCTTTCCAATCTGTTTCACAAGGTGGCTTAACACACCTGGACTCACCCATTGCCAAGAACATAGTTTGCAATCCCTGGTGTCCCAACTGTTCCTCCTCCAAAAGCAATGCCTCCCTGTTGCAAAATCCTCTTCTGGATGGTGACGCACGTAGGCTCGCAGGGTTTGTGACAACGGGCCCTACCACAGGCCCAACAGCATCTGTTCCTGTAGGCACTTTTCAGTAGGTGCATGATTAGGATTGCGCTGCTGTAGCCTGCAATACAACTCCCTCAGCCTTAGGGTGAAAGATTTTACCGACTCATTTGGTTTTTGTATACAACTAAAAAACTGCGACCTCAGAACTGTAAGGGGGGTATTGTCAACATAGAAAGAATCTAGATACGTGAATATTTTTCAAATCTGGTCTCTGTCTTTTTCTTCTAACACCCCAACTTGATGCTTTGCCTCGCTGCTTAAAGCCCCAATTAAAATTTCTACTTTCCGGGCCTCAGCTATTTCTTGAGCATTCAATAAACCTAGTATTTGCTCTTTCCAGTCTCCATACAAAACATCTGCTTTCGGACCCTTATATTTTGGTACCCAAGGGGCACCCAGATACACTGGCATCATCATCTCTATATCTGCACTCCAGGTGCTGAACACTGCTCCCCAAACTAGTATGCTGTTGACATAAACTTCAAATATCTGCTCGGTTTATCAAGACATCACATATTTGCAAAAGTGCTCCAACGCTTTTGGAGACATCTGTTACCCACCAGCTTGATAGCAGACCGGGAGGTCGAGAATCACTACAGCCGGCGAGAACAGCAAACTCCCAGCACTTAATTGGTTTCAGAACCCACACGAGCAGTAAGGGCGGGGAGAAGCAGTAAGGGCGGGAACAGCTGGTGATGCAAATCTGAAGGCTAGACCGTCCCATTTCACAAGCCTCGCACTTCCGGCCTTCTCGGTCTTCGAAGGACCCATGTAGCTCGTGAAGGCCGGGTCCTCCAAAGGATGCAGCCTAGGTTTTGGGACACAGCTATAATATTCAGTACTTACTTTTACAAGTTTACTCTTCGGCCACCCCACTTCAATAATAATAATAATAATACATTTTATTTATAGGCGCCTTTCAGACCCTCAGGGTCACCTTACAGTAACACATAAACAATACCATAAAAAATATAAGAAAAATGTATATATAGCAAACATGGTAGATAAAATTTAGACATAAACAGTCATAAAAGTATAAAAGCAAATATAGAAACTGAGCAAGGTAAAAATGGCCTAAGACAGATCAGGTGTATGCAATTCTAAATAAATTAGTTTTAAGTAGTGATTTAAAAGTGGTGAGACAGTGTGTGGTCCGTAGAGCAAGTGGAAGTGCATTCCAAAGTCTCGGGGCAGAACAACTAAAGGCTCTGAGTCCCATGGTAGTCAGGCGAGCAGGTGGAACTGACAGAAGGGAAGCTGAAGAAGAGCGGAGTGTACGAAGGGGTGAGTATGTATGGAGAAGATCGGATAGATATGGAGGAGCGAGGTTATGAAGCGCTTTGAAAGTGAGAAGCAGGATCTTGAAATTGACACGGAGGTGAATTGGGAGCCAATGGAGCTGTTTAAGAACAGGTGTTATATATTCAGTGGATCTAGTTCTGGAAATAATACGAGCAGCTGTATTTTGAACTAATTGCAATTTATGGAGGGATTTATGAGGTAGACCATAGAGAAGAGAATTACAGTAATCCAGACGAGATGTGACAAGAGCATTGACAAGTATGGCGGTACTGTGTGGAGTGAGTGAGGGACGAAGACGGTTAATATTACAGAGATGAAAGTAGGAAGACCGAGTGATATTATTTATATGTGCTGTGAAGGACAGAGTGCTATCGAGGATGACACCAAGACTCTTAACCTGAGGGGAGGGTGTGACAACAGAGTTATCAATGGATAATGAAAGACTGGTTGGAACTGTAGTCAGTTTTGATCTGGTGCCTATTAAAATGAATTCTGTTTTATTGCCATTAAGTTTAAGAAAGTTGTGAGTAAACCAGACCTTGATTTCATTTAAACAGTCAGAAATGGATGTGGGTGGGAGAGTAGCTGTGGGTTTGGTAGATAGGCAGAGTTGGGTGTCATCTGCGTAGCAGTGAAACTGGATGTTATGCTTCCTAAAAATATTACCTAGGGGTAGGAGATAGATGATAAAAAGTAAAGGACCCAGGACAGAGCCTTGGGGTACACCGGAATTAACTGGAGTAGATACTGATCTGTGAGGGAGTAATTGAACAAACTGTGAGCGGCCAGAGAGATAAGAAGTAAACCAGGCGAGTACTGTACCATTGATGCCAATAGATGCTAATCTGTGAAGGAGGATGCAGTGGGAGATAGTATCAAAAGCTGCTGTAAGGTCAAGGAGAATGAGGATGGATATAAGTCCAGAATCAGCTGCAAGCAAAAGATCATTGGTGATTTTTACTAGGGCTGTTTCTGTACTGTGACATGAACGGAAGCCGGACTGAAACTGTTCGTACAAGTTATTTCCAGTGAGATGATGATGAACCTGTGCAGCCACTATCTTTTCAAGAATTTTTGCTAGGAAAGGGAGATTTGAAATTGGCCTGAAATTATTTAGATTGGAGAGATCTGAACCATTCTTTTTGAGTATCGGAATTATTATTGCAGTTTTAAGAGAAGAAGGAACAGAACCAGATATAAGAGAGGAGTGTACGATATTAGCAATCAGTGGGGCAAGAGACGGGAATGAGAGTTTAACAAGATATGTCGGCAGTGGATCAAGTTTACATGATGATGACTTTAAGTTAGTAATTATGGAAGATAGCTGAGTTATTGTGGGAAGTTCAAAATTGGATAGAGAGGATGACAGCTGAGAAGGACAAAAAATGCAGATAGAACAATTGACCATTTCACAGGACGAGGGCAATTGTTGGTAAAGATTCTCAATCTTCGTGTAAAAAAAGTCCATAAATTTAATGCAAACTGCGGCAGAGTGTGTATGTATTGCAAAGGTATCTGGGGGTTTAACAATATTATGCAATGTAGAAAACAAAGTGTGAGTGTTTCCTTCAGTGGATTCAATAACAGAGGTGTAGTAAGCAGATTTAGCATGATGAATAGCTTCTTTATAGTGTTGTATATGACTGAGATACATGTCCTTGTGAATAGTAAGTCCTGTTTTCCTGGAGAGACATTCCAGGCGGCGTCCAGTAGCTTTAAGTTGGCGAAGCTCAGATGAGTACCATGGCGCAGAGCGAGAGAAAGAAACAGTTCGGGTTTTTTGGGGAGCCAAGGTATCTAAGAGGTTGATAAGTTCATTGTTACAGTGAGATACCAGGTCGTCTATGGAAGCTGAGGCATCAATGGTAGGTAAATTATTAATGCCATGGGAAAGAGCTGATAGATCAATGCCCCTAATATTTCTAAAAGTAATTGAGCGGTTTTGTTTATTTTTGTATAGTGGGAGACTAGCATTGAATAAAACTAATTTATGGTCTGAAAAAGGCATGTCCAATGCAGCACAATTCTTAGGGGTGACACCAATACAGCAAACAAGATCCAAAATGTGTCCTTTGGAGTGTGTGGGAACGTCCATATATTGATGTAAGCCAAAATTGTCCAGACAGGATATAAAATCTCTTGTGGCTGAATTTGATGTGTTGTCCATGTGGATGTTAAAATCGCCCAGCAGTAGTATATTTGGAGATAAGAGTAGGAGTTCAGCGAGAAAGTTAGAAAAATCAGTTAAAAAGTCAGAGTTGATTTTAGGTGGACGGTAAACAGCAACTAATACTGTGGGGGTTGGTCCATTAATTTGAATCAGCATGGATTCAAACGAGGAGTAGGCAGGAGCAGAAAGAGAGGATACCTTATACTTGCTGTTGTACAGGATCGCAAGGCCACCCCCACGTCCCAACACACGGGGCTGGCAGGTGTAAACAAATCCAGGCGGAGTGGTCAGGTTGAGATCGGCGAAATCATTTGGACGCTGCCAGGTCTCCGTCAGACATAGAAAGTCCAGGTTATGATCATTAAGAAGATCATAGACAAGAGGTCCCTTGCTGGAGAGGGATCGGACATTAAGCAATCCGACGGAAATGGATAGTCGCCGCAAGCTTTGCAAACCGACCAGGCAGGGCTAGCAAGCACACTAGGGTCAGCAGTCTGTCCACCAGGCTTCCTAGCGGAGCGGCGGTGAGATGACCACAGGGATGGTATCGAATTCCTGCTGTCGATCTTGTAATTCCGTCTGGATCCGCGATGGACATACTTTCGACGCGGGCGCCAGGCGATGCCAGGGTGTAGCAGTGAAGCCGGCGGAAAGGTCGAGAGGTGCTGGAAGCGCAGAAAGAGTAGCTCTGATGTCGAGTACCTCAGCGTGGAGGAGACGGGCCAGAATATGGACTGCAGAACAAACCCAGCGAGAAGAGCCCGGAAGAACAGCAGCTTAGCAGTAGTCATGATGTAATACCGGCTATCCGAAGACAGCGCAGCGGCTAGCAGCTGACTTCAGCCATCCGCCGTTTTTTTTTGGGAAAAATTATCTACACCCAAATTCGGGGAAATGAAGGACGCATTTGTCGGCTGCATTTGGAGCAGCCTTCTAATTGGCACAGCCTTCGTCGTGTTGCTGGGACATAATCTGCCTTCAAATTCAGACCCTGAATTGGAATACAGCCTGTTTCTGTGTTTCACAAAGTCTCGCTTTGCCCATCACTAACAATAACTGAGCTGGGTAGGAACAGAGAGGCAAATCAGACTAACAGACTACAAACACCTTGAGGGAGGATGCTACAAGGAACACAGGGAGACACAGATAATATATACACATGAGAAGATTAGGGCAGAGTGGACACACCTTGGAGCACATCTGAACGGAATCTAACTAACAGGTAAAGAGAAACAAAACTGAACATCCCACAGACGAGAAGCTAGAGCATCAAAATAAAACAGGGCATAACAAACAATGAGACCAAGACTAATAATAATAATAATAAACTTTATTTATAAAGCACACTAAAAAACCAAGTGTATACCAAGGTGCTTGCCAAAAAAATAATAAAATAGGAAAAAGGAGATGGGAGGGAAAAGAGAAAGGACCTGGCACGTATCAATTATAAAACCATGACAAATATAATACATAAAAGTAGTTACAAAGGATAACGGATAAAAATGTGTCAACGCACACCAAATATTAGCTAGGTGGAAAAGCAAGATTAAATAAATAAGTCTTCAGCCATGATTTAAACAATGGCATAGAGTCAAACGCCCGGATAGCAGCAGGAAGATTGTTCCATAAGACCGGGGCAGCTACAGCAAATGCACGGTCGCCGCGAGACTTCAGCCGAGAACGAGGTTGCTCCAGAAGAAGTTGGGTAGCAGATCTAAGTGCTGTGACAGGAGTGTGTAACCTAAGAAGCTCATTGAGGTAGCTCGGTGCCAAATTATTGATAATTTTGTATGTGAAAAGTAGTATTTTAAATTGAATATGGTATTTAACTGGCAGCCAGTGCAAGCCAGCAAGAACAGGAGTGATGGAGGAAAATTTCCTGCTACCATGCGTGCTGCCGCATTCTGGTCAGTCTGCAATCTAAGGAGAAGGGAGGAGGAAAGGCCAATGTAGAGAGAGTTGCAGTAGTCCAACCTGGAAGTCACGAATGCGTGAACAAGTTTTTCCAGGTCATTATGCGGAATATAGCACTTAAAACCGCTGATTAAAACTAGACCTCACTACGGCAGGCACTTGCTTGTCAAATTTAAACGAGCTATCCAGCAATATACCCAAATTACTGGCATAATCAGAAGGGGAGCTAGCAAAAAGCATCAGAGCAGCACACAATTGGTCGCGGGGGATTTTACTATCGAACACCACAATCTCTTTTTTCTTTTCGTTCAGGACAAGAGAATTACTCTTGAAGCAATCATTAACCTCAAGCATGCATTCTCGAAAATAGTGAAAAGACATAGCAAGATCGTCAGTAATCTCAAAATAAATCTGTATATCATCAGCATAGCAATAAAAGGCAATATTATACTTCTCAAAAATTTCTCCAACAGGGAGCAGATATAGTGAGAAGAGAATAGGGCCTAATACAGATCCTTGAGGCACACCACAGCGTACAGGTACCGAGGAAGACGAGAAGTTGCCCAAATTAACCGAGAATGACCTGTCAAGACAAAACTAAGACTAAGACACTCAAACTTGATAGACAAAAGGTAAACCAACATGGAGACATAACTGATGGGGAATCAAGACAAACAGCCAGAGACACACACAGGAACCAGACTAGGGAGTCAGAAAGGGTAGCAAAACACAGAAACGAGACTGACGTCCACAGGAGATGCTGATGACAAAGATATAGAGATGAGACTGGGACAGACCACACACAAAAAGAGAACTAAAAATCAAACAAAGAACTGGAAGTAAGAAAGAAACAACACAATAATCAGAAGACCAGAAACAATAAAGAACTAGAACATAATACTGCCTTTCAAAATCCAAAAGCTATCAAACATTTCTGTTGTATTGCTTTCAAAATATAAAGTTCATAATATTATACGCACATAAATGATCATTTGGTTCTGTGTTTTTTGTACCAGCAGGCTTGCCGTAGTGCCTCACCAGTGAAGAACAGTCTTTTAGCCAAACTGTTGTTTGTTCCACTTTTTTTTCACTTTTTCTTGCTGAGCCTGAGAGAGCCTGTAAGTAGTTGCTATCTGTTGTGTAAGCTTTCCCACGATAGTTTTGTGTAGCAGTTTAGAGTTTTGTGTGAGAAACATTCTTTTGTGTGAAAAACGGCTGCGATGCTAACACGTTAGCCCGTCTATGGGATTTTCCATGTAATGTTAGCATTAAGTTAATCGCTAAATGCCTGGGCCTAATAACCAGTGATATTTTATTTTTTTTCCGTACCACAGTTTTACAGTGTTTCGACAGTAAACATCTTACACGTACCCGCTGACTCCTGGATGTTTATTGTGGACCTGTTAGCTATCTGGCAAGCTAGAAACCAGATTCGCACCCTAGTGAGGGCAGAATAGTTAAAAAGGCATCGTCCCAAAACGGCTACAGAAAAGTGAAAAGAAACCAGAGCTGCAAGCCAGTTTGCATACCTTGAGACTAGAGAGCGTGGCTGCAGCTGCCATTGCTGAAGCGAATGTTCTTGGAGCAACTGTTGAGAACAAATTTGGGGAGTTAGATCGGGTTAGCCTGAAAAATGAATATGTTGAGCATAAGCCAAGTCCTAAACCTCACCAAGACTCAGAGATACCAGAACTCATGCCAACTCTGATACACCAGCTACCAGTCAACAGTGATGAGATCAGCAAATATGACTTGCCTGTTCAGAGAACATCCAAATTGAGTCAAAATGCCACTCCATATTACCCTCGTATTCAAAGCCCCTGCAGGACAGACCTGTTGAAGCAAGAGCATTCACACAGGTTAAATCCAAGGATACTTACAGACACCAAACACAGTCACATGATATGAGACAATATGGCAGTAGCTACCAACCGCCTCAGTCTCATACTGGTGCTGCCAGAACTGACGAGCCCACTTCATCATCTACCACAGACCTAACCAAGTATCTAATACGGCAAGAGATGATAAGCTCTGGGCTGTTAAGGTTCGACAATCAGCCTGAAAATTATTGGGCCTGAAAGCAATCCTTCCACAATTCTACAGAGGACCTAAAACTGACGTCAAGAGAGGAGCTTGATTTGCTATGTAAATGGCTGCGTCCAAAGTCATCAGAGCATGCTAAGAGGAGCGGTCCACATCCAAGATGCAGCTGCAGGTGTAAGAATGGTATGGCAAAGGTTGGAAGACTGCTATGGATCACCAGAAGCAATTGAAGAGGCTCTCCTGAAGAAAGTGGATGATTTTCAAAGAATCTCAAATCGACAAAATCAAAAGCTGAGAGAGCTGGGAGACAATCTTTTGGAGCTTGAAGCTGCCAGAGCCGATGGGTTCCTACCAGGCCTCAATTACCTGGACACATCTTGGGGCATCACTCCAATCGTTCAAAAGTTGCCATACTCCCTACATGACAAGTGGGTCTCTCTAGCATCTCGTTACAAAGAAAATCATCAAGCGTCTTACCCACCGTTCTCCTTCTTCGCAAAGTTTGTTTGTGATCAAGCCAAAACGCTCAATGATCCAAGCTTTGCCCCTCCACAGGTGGTTGGAGGGCAGGGAAGCCAGAACACTCCTTCAAACAAAACATGAAAATACCCATTTCTGTCAAAAAGACAGAAGTCTCCTCAAACTCTAACAGCATGCAAACCAGCCCCTCAGGGAAGAGGAGGGCCAAACCAGATGAACAATGCCCACTCCACAACAAACCACACCCCCTCAGAAACTGTTGTGGTTTTAGGAGTAAATCTTTGGATTAAAGGAAAGCTTATCTTAAAGAGAATAATATTTGCTTTAAGTGCTGTGCTTCATTCACTCATCTAGCGAAAGATTGCCACAAAAATATTCAGTGCAGAGAGTGCAAGAGTGAGAACCACCCTACTGCGTTACACCCAGGGCCGGCCCCCTGGATATCAGAGACTTCTGTAACCACAAGAGGGAAAGGCGGGGAGCAAGGATAAGAAGCTCCTCAAGCTTTAACAGCAAAATGCATAGACATTTGCGGGACTACCGTCAGAGCAAGGTTGTGCTCCAAAATCTGTCTTGTCAGAGTTCATCCAGCCGGCCAGAGGGAGAAAGCTGTTAAGACGTGTGTTGTTCTCAACGAGCAGAGCAATAAGTCCTTGGCAAGAATAGAGTTTATTGAGCTCTTTGGAGTTACAGAGGGCACGGCACCATACACCTTGAATACCTGCTCAGGAGTTATTGAAACCACAGGGCGCCTAGCTAACAATTTCATCATGGAGTCATCAGATGGACTCACATTCCACTCCCCACCTTAATCGAATGTGACATGCTCCCTGATGATAAGTCTGAAATCCCCACACCTGAGATTGCCAGACATAATCCACATCTCAAGCGGGTCATGGACAAAATCCCAGCTATAGATCCATCAGCAGGCATCCTGATCCTGCTCAGTTGAGATGTACCACGGGCACACAAGGTTCAAAAGCGATGCAATGGGCACCAAGATGCCCCATACACCCAACGTCTCAACTTGGGATGGGTGATTGTGGGAGAGGTTTGTCTCGGAAGAGCCCACCAGAGTTTGTAAACGTCTATCGGTGCAACTTGCTGAGTAACGGTCATACATCTCTGTTCAACCCTTGCAATAACAGTCTCCACATCAAAGAGAAGATTGACACTCCAGAGCAGCATCGTCGGTTTCCAGGAGCTAACGCATCAGAAATCCTGTTTGATGGGAAAGATAGCCTTGATGAAGGGGTCTTCCAGCAAACGCCACATGACAACAAGCCTGCTATGTCTGTGGAAGATAAAGTCTTTCTGGAAATAATGGACAACGAGGTCTTCATGGACGACTCAAATAGCTGGGTGGCACCGCCACCCTTCAGGCAACCCATGACGCAAACTCCCTAACAACCAAGCCCAAGCAGTCAAGTGTCTTTTAACATTATAGCACATGCTGGAAAAGAAGCCAGATATGAAAGAACACATGATTGCCTTTATGCAGAAGATCTCTGAGGCAGGTCATGCTGAAGCGATACCACCACCCACTGGTGAACAAGAGTGCTGGTATTTGCCAATCTTCAGAGTGTATCGTCTGCGAAAACCAGGTCAAGTACGGGCAGTGTTTGACTCCAGCACTAAGCATGATGGTGTCTCCCTAAATGACATCCTGCTGAGTGGCCCTGACTTGAATAATTCACTTTTAGGAGTCCTCATTCACTTCCGCAAGGAACCTGTAGCGGTGGCAGCAGACATAGAACAGATGTTCTATTGTTTCAAAGTCTGCCATGATCACCGGGACTTCCTATATTTCCTCTGGTTTGAGGACAATGACCCCACCAAGCGCATCACAGAGTATAGGATGACCGTGCATGTATTCGGCAACAGCCCCTCTCCTGCTGTTGCCATATACGGCTTGAGAAGAGCAGCTCTGCAAGGACAGGAAGAACACAGTGCAGAGGCAAAAGAGTTCGTTCTAAAGAACTTTTACGTGGACGATGGTCTTGCTTCCTTCTCCACCAATGACAACGCCATCTGAGTCCTGAAGGAAACCAAGGAAATGTTAGTTGATTCCAACATACGGCTACATAAGATAGCTTCCAACCACAACATAGTAGTGGAGGCGTTTCCACCTGAGGAATGTGCTAAAGAGCTGAAAGACCTAGAGCTAGGTGTGGATCTGTTGCCAATGCAGAGAAGCTTAGGTCTCAACTGCCACCTTCAAACCTACAGCTTTACCTTTCTTGTCTCCCAGGAAGAGAAGCCCTTTACCCTTAGCGGTATTCTCTCCACAGTTAACAGCATATTTGACCCGTTGGGGTTTGCAACTCCAATAGTAGTTCAGGGCAAGGCTATAGTCAGAGAGCTATGCGCGGAGCATTGCGATTGGGACACCCCAATACCTGCTGAAAAAGGGGTAGTCTTGGAGAGACTCACTGAAGGCACTCGAGCAACTTCACATACCAAGGCAGTATCTACCTGCTTCCCTGCTTTCCACACAGCACAGGGAGTTATGTGCCTTTTGTGATGTGTCCACCATGGCCATCTCTGGCAGATGCCTACCTCAGGGCAGTTGATGATGAAGGACACTGTCTTGTAGGATTCCGCATAGGGAAATCTAAATTCCTATACTGTGCCCCGTCTAGAGCTTTGTGTGGCCGTACTAGCAGTTGAGCTGGCTGATATCTTGAGGGATGAGCTAGATGTCGAAGTTGGATTAGATGTTTTTGGACCATGGATGGTTTGTGCCCGTCGCACAAGGGGAGGCCTTTCAGAAAATAAGCGCTGGGCTGTTATGTTTACTTGTTTGGTTAACAAGGGCAGTTCACCTGGAGGTGATAGAATCTCTGTCTACGTCGAGCTTCATATATGCGCTTAGGCGATTCACTGCCATCAGGGGTCAAGCAGAGCTCTTTCGTTCAGACCGAGACACAAACTTTGTCGGTGCATGTAAAGAAATTGGTATAACCCCAGAAGATGCAACGCTTCAGTCTTACCTCAAAGACCAAGGCTGCACATGGGACTTCAATCTTCCACACTCCTCTCATATGGGGGGAGCATGGGAAAGAATGATAGGGATGGCGCATTTTGGATAGCATGTTGCTCAAGATGCATTCCCCTAGTCTTTCACACGAAGTGCTCACCTCGCTGATGACAGAGGTCGCAGCCATCATGAATGCCCGGCCAATAGTCCCTGTGTCTTCAGATCCAGACATGCCAACCATACTCACCCTGCTATGCTTTTAACACAAAAGGTGGACTCCGTGTCTGCTCCTTTGGAAGACATCGACCTCAAGGTTATCTACCGAAGTCAGTGGAAGCAAGTTCAAAGCCTTGTGGATTCATTCTAGAAAAGATGGTGTCAAGAGTACCTGACGACACTCCAGTCGAAAAGGAAATGGCAAGCAGAACAAGCCAGCCTACAAGTTGGAGATACTGTGCTCCTAAAGGACAAAGAGGCTAAAGGAAATCAATGGCCCACAGGACTTGTGGTAAATACCTTTCTGGGTCAAGACAGCAGGGTCCGGAAAGTGGAGGTGAGAGTTGTTCAAGGAGGCACCCCCAGGGTGTATTCAAGACCCGCCACTGAAATTGTGTTACTCAGAGGGACATAGTGGTATAGCATGGTATTTGCCTCAGACAGTCAGAAATATTATAATTCAGATCATGCATCAGTACATTTCCATATTTTTATATCTATAAAAAGAAAGCTGACACTTGCGTGACTTTATCAAAGGTGTAAGCATCACAGCAAATGCCTTTGTATTAAAGTAGCTGAGGATAAAACACAGAAAAACATGAAGGTAATTTTCCTGGCCTGGGATTTTATAAAAATATTGTGCAGTAGATCAAAAATGAAAGAAAACCATTAATCAACATATGAACATTACCTGATGCTGCTGAAGTGAAGCAGAGCAAAGTTTTATTAGAGACACTGCTAAGCGTTTTGCAATTTTGCATAATTTTAAAAAGTTTAAATTTGTTCAGTAGTCTATTGAACAGCAGAAATTAGGCTTTCTTTTCAGAAGTAAGTAAAAGGAAAAAAACAGCGGCCAACAGCGCTGTAAACAACGGTAGACTTGTGCGCAAGTGAATAATGAAGAAAACAGATTTTTAGATGGGAAACTGTTCTTGAAGTATACTGAGAGAGAGAGAGCTGTGCATGAAGTGTGATTTTATAGTGGTGGAAGCAAAACAGCAAAAGTAAGAGGGAGTTCATGACGATGTTTATCAAATGTGAAGCGTAGTTTGCTGCTTCTTTTGCTGCTGGTTCAGTGAATTTTGGTTGGAGAGAGATAAAACCTGCAGCTCAGAATCTAGCGCAAAAAATACGTAAACACAAAGTGCAGACCCGCCGAAACATCAGAATCAGTGAGCTGTCGGCTTTCAGCCCCGACCGTGTCCATGCCGTTGGGTGAGAAAGGCGACATCTCATTGATTCTGATGCGTCGGTGGGTCCATGCTTGGTGTTTACGTCTTTGTGCAGAATCCGTGTACCTGCTCTCATTTACTGTTTTAGCTGTTTGGTGGTTGTTGAAATTTTGTGAGGTTCTGAGATTCTGGCTTTTCGGGCAAAATAAATTTATATTAAAAATTCGATTTAGGATTTTAATGAATCGATATCACATTATCCAAGCTAGAATCGATTTTAATCGATAATCAAAACCCACCCCTAGTGGGCACTGTATACCAGGCGGGGAGTGTGCTGCCCCTTTAAGGCAGGCATACTCATTTGGTTCTGTGTTTTTTTTTACCAGCAGGCTTGCCGTAGTGCCTCACCAGTGCCTCACCAGTGAAAAACTTCGTCTTTTAGCCAAACTGTTGTCTGTTCCACTTTTTGTTCACTTTTTCTTGCTGAGCCTGAGAGAGCACATGCCTGTAAGTAGTTGCTATATGTTGTGTAAGCTTTCCCGCGATAGTTTTGCGTAGCAGTTTAGAGTTTTGTGTGAGAAATGGCCGTGATGCTAACACGTTAGCCTGTCTATGGGATTTCCCATGTAATGTTAGCATTAAGTTAATCGCTAAATGCCTGGGCCTAATAACCAGTGAAGGGGTCTGGATGTGTTTGTGTTTATGTGTTATGTACATTGTAGTGCATGGCTTAATGTTTGATATTGTAAAGAAAATGCAATTAGAGCAGAAATGTAATATTTTATTTTTGTTTCTGTACCACAGTTTAACAGTGTTTCGACAGTAAACATCTTACACGTACCCGCTGACTCCCGGATGTTTATTTTGGACCTGTTAGCTATCTGGCAAGCTAGAAACCACCCTAGTGAGGGCAGAATAACGACCTCTAAAATTCAACAAGACCTGTGACGGATGACACTAACTGAGGTTAGCAGATCACTTGGCGGCAAGTAGGGGTGAATGCTGGTCTTAAATGCCGGCAGCTCAGTTGCTCGCAGGTGTGTGGTAATGCCAGTGCAGGGTGACTCCGCCCAGGGGTGGTGACCACGCTCCAGTGGAAAATCCCAGCACTCACCCGGACCATGACAACTAAATATTCCACAGTCATGTGTTAGTAATATTATAACAAATTTTATAACATTAATATATATAATATATAATATTATAACAAACAGATCACAAAGTGGGGGTCTAGTGCACAGAAGTCACCAACTTTCTGCAGAATCAATTGCTACAGACTTCCAAACTCCATGTGGCCTTCAGATTAGCTCAAGAACAGTGTGTACAGCGTAATGCTGTACACACTGTAGTGTCAGATGCAGTGGTCTAAAGCATGCCACCGCTGTACTCTAGAGGAGTGGAGATGTGTTCTCTAGAGTCACGATCACACTTCTGTGTCTGGCAATCCAAAGGACGAGTCTAGGTTTGGTCATTGCCAGGAAAATGGTACTTGTCTGACTGCACAGTGCCAAGTGTAGTTTTATTGTTGGGGAGTTATGTGTAGAGTTATTTTTCAGGAGTTAGTTCCAGTGAAAAAAGCTTTTAACGCTTCAACATACGAAGACATTTTGGACAATTTTATGCTCCAAGCATTGTGTAAACAGTTTGCAGTTTGCCTCTTTACCAGTGCACAAAGCAAGGTCCATAAAGACATGAATAAGTGAGTTTGGTGAGGAAGACCGTCAAAAGTGCGCTTCAGATAAACACACTCCTAAACCTTGTGGAAAGCCTTTCCAGAAGAACTAATCCTGTTGTAGCTGCAAAGGGTGGGCTGACATCATATTAAACCTACATATTAAATCATATTTTAATGAATTAAAAATGGAATGTCACTCACATTTATATGCGTGGTAAGGCAGATGAGCTAATACTTTTGGCAATATAGATAATGGTTTGTTAAGCAAAGTTGGCTCTGACTAAAACAAGTTAACAACATAGTCTATAGCCAAAAAGCATTATTAAAGTAATACATTAAACTAGGCAATAGCTTTTTGCTTCTATGAAGTTAGAATTTCTTATTGCAACAGACATGTTGCATGCTTCACTGACTGTCCTGTTAAATTCATTTCTCTTTTGACTTCAGCCTTTAGGTTGTTCTTTCTCTGTTGCTCTTCATCCTTTCGTTCCTTTGCAAGTCTGTGTTTCTCTTTCTTTGAGGCCTTCTTTGCCTTTTTCAACGTGTTTACTGTGTAGTGACCCCCACAATTCTCCACAGTCATTCTGTCGATTTTCTCTAGAAGCTGCCTGATTTGTTCTGGGTCTTCCGCTTCGTTATTGAAGACATGATATCTGCCATAGACAGCCTCAATGAGCTCTTGAAGTCGTTCATTTTTTCAATAGTTTGTTTCTTTAGTTTGTCTCCATGTGTGAACAGAACTAGTGAGTATTTGGCTGCCTCTTTACCAAAAGTACTTTGAATCATCTTCACAGTGTCTTCCTCTTCTTGTGTAAACCTACCAAGCTTTAGGACCATCAGGAAGGCATGAGGGCCAGGAGCAGACAGAGAAATAGATATTTAAATTTTTTTTAACACTTCTTCTTCAGTCACATTAGTGTCAAATACCCCTGGAGTGTCAATGATGGTCACCTTTCGACCTTCCACATCTCCCTGAGCTCTCTTGCACTCAGATGTCCAGGACGATGGGGACAGTTCAGACTGAAAAGCTTTTCCTCCTAAGATGCTGTTTCCTGTTGCACTCTTCCCTCCTCCTATTTTTCCCACCAAAATAATACGTAGTTCATCACTCTTCTTCTGCTTCCTAGAACCTGCAGACATAAAACAAATGAACATCTTTTTTCTTTTTCAGTTTTTTTTCTTTTTCTGCTGTCATTGTATAAAATATTGAACTTTAGTGTAGATTGTGTACAGTCAGTGTTGGGAAGGTTACTTTTAAAATGTATTCCACTACAGAATACTGAATACATGCCCCAAAATGTATTCTGTAACGTATTCCGTTACGTTACTCAATGAGAGTAACGTATTCTGAATACTATGGAATACTTAATATATTATCATGCTGTTTACAACTACGTGAATGTACTATTGCTGTGATTTATTACTATTACTGAAGGTCCGAAACGTAGTAAAGGGACCTCTGGCTAATACGTCGGGTTAGTGTCGGGCTGGTAGCCGAAAACTAGCTTTACTTTGTTGTCTGGGTCAACTTTGCTTGCGGGAGACAGAGAGAGGCGTTGAAAGGCTGCTCCAACGGAACTTATTGTTTCCGGAGGAAAACACGAACACAGTGTACAGTCGAGTCTTAATAGCTTACTTACAAATGGGCTCGTCAGGCACTCTTCTTGGCTGCAGTGGTTATTATTATATTTACATGCTTCCAGCTCCCGTTTTTGCTCCGTGACAGCTCGGACTTTTCCTTTCTCTCCCTCCCTCGCTCACAGACACATAACGTGTATGACAGTCCATTCTCCCTGCAGCACGGACTACACTGCCCATCAGGCTACATTCTTTAGAGCTATGCCTGTAGCATTCTGCCTTTTAGCTTAGCACAACAACAACAACAAAAAAGCGCTCTCTCACCCAGGAAACAGGCAGAGAGAGAGCGTCACCCTGTAACCATGGCAACCGTAACACTGCCGCCTGGAACAACAAAACGTAGCTGTCAAACAAACCCAAACAATCCTGACCCGCGACAATATGAAACAAGGAAGTACCGCCGTGTATTCCATTTATTTCACCAAAGTAACTGTATTCTGAATACCACCTTTTTAAACGGTAACTGTAACGGAATACAGTTACTCATATTTTGTATTCTGAATACGTAACGGCGGTACATGTATTCCGTTACTCCCCAACACTGTGTACAGTGTACAAGTTATTTGCTCACCATCACAGTGTAAGATAAAAGCTGGCCTTTCCAGACTGTCAAGCACCCAATATTAAAGCAGAATTCTAAGAGACTGAAAAAACAATCCCCATAAACTAATAAAATATGAGTGCATAAATTGGTGCCAACCCTCTTTAGCAAATCAGCATTTTTATTTTAACCTCTATCTACCAGGCCACCCACAACAAATCTAGGGTTACGGTACTGACCCTTTTTTTTTTTAAATCGTATTTTTACCTATTTGGAACACCCAGATGGAAAAAAAGAAACTTTAAATACAAAAACCCTAATGACACAATGTAAGCAACTTAATTTAAAAGGTTTTGTTTTCACCCCACAAGAACATGCTGACTTACAATTTCTTTAAAACGTGTGTGTGTGTATGTGTGTGTGTTTACAACCCTTCAAAGGTCTGTGTGAGGTTTAAGCCTTGATTTTACTGTTGAAGTCCTTAGAGAGACTGCCAGACAAACATGTATATACACCTATATACCAGGTTGAGCAGACAGTCACTCTAAGGCAGGGGTCTGAAACTCAAATGAGCTGGGGGCCACTGCTAGCACTGTCATCTCATTGGAGGGCCACTCAAGTGTTCGAGAAGTACAAAAAAACAAAACAAAAAATACACTGACAAATATTTATGAAAATGTAGTGGGTTTTTTAAATTTTAAATATTGTATAACACAAAACTGCAAAAGTGAGTGCAAATCTTTCTTCCTTACTAGACCCCTGCTCTAAGGCAATCACCGATAGCCAAAACACAACAACCATATATCGATATATCCATATCCAAAAGATGAACACTGAACATTTTTGAATTGGGTTCAGGTCATTTAAATGGTGACACATATTTCAAAATAAATGAGTTTCTTCCATTTCAAACACCAGCATCAAAAGAATTAATTAGAATTAATCAAGAACTTTGAGTTGAATGTGCACTGTTGACCAACAGCAAGGCAAAATCCCCAGAATATTAGAGAGAATAGTATAGAGATTTAACATAGATAGCTACATCTCTCCTACAGCTCACATGTCCAAGGTTATGGAATATCATACCAGCATGACTGGCTGGTTTCATGTTTGGGCTTGAACAAGGTTAGAATGACACTTTTTCAATCCAGTCTGACAAAAAAAATACAAAAGATTCCCAGAACAGAATTTATATAGATACTGATATTCCATTAGTGATTGTAATCGTTTACAAATAATAGCGAAGTTATTAACAGTTGAGTATCTCTCACTTGTACATGTTCAAATTATTTCTCTAAGTATTAAAAAGTGATTAGGAAAGTCGTATTCTTTATTTGTGCAAAAATGTTTCTTGAGATGCAGTTGACCAAAACTGCCAAAATTTTCCTGGGGAATAATTTAATCCTCCAAAATCTTCATTGTATGTGGCAGCGATCTGAGACTCTCACTGCTAAAGCACCAACTGTAGCTCCAACAGCTGCTCCAGCAGCAATTCCAACTGCCAAACCTATTGGACCGCCTGCAATTCCAAGCACACCTCCAATGGCAGCACCACAGGCTGTTGCAACAGCTATTGCTGGTGCTGAAGTGAAGTCGTTTGATTTTTCGGCTCTGGCTCTGGCTTCATAATGATATCTCATATGCACCTTGCGCTCCTCTCTGGTGGCCCTTCCTCCATATTTGGCTCTCAGTTTATCAAGCTCTCTCTGCTTCTGTGCTTCCATCTCCTTCAGGAGTCGCTCTTTCTCCTTTTCTATGGCTGCCTCTGCTTTCATGAACATTGCATTGGTATAGCAACCTCCACCATTAACTGCAGTCATCTTGTCAATTTTGTCCAGGAGCTGAGAGATTTGTTTGGGATCTTTGATTTCATTGTTGAAGACATGGTATCTGTTACCACACTTTCGAATGATGGCTATGAGATCAGGACTTTCTGAAATAAAGTTTTCAATGGTTTGCTTCTTTAACTGGTCTCCATGTGTAAATAACACCATTGTGTATTTTGCTGCATCTTCACCAAAGGTGGTCTGGATCATCTGAACAGTATCTTTCTCTTCCTGGGTGAACCTGCCCAGATGAAGAACCACAAGGAAGGCATGAGGACCAGGGGCAGACAGAGAGATGCACATCTTGATCCTATTCAATACTTCTTGAGTGAAATTCGTGTCAAAAAGGCCTGGAGTATCAATGACAGCTACCTTTCGACCGTCAACATTCCCCTTTGCTTTATGGCATTCAGACGTCAGAGAGGATGGTGACAGTTCTGATTCAAAGGCCTCTCTCCCCAGGATTGTGTTTCCTGCTGCACTCTTCCCCACTCCCGTCTTCCCCACAAGAACAATCCTCCTTTCATCTGAATCCATGGCACCTTTGTACCCTGTTGGACAGAAACACACTGTTCATCATACAGTGCTTTGTCGTTCAGGGTGGCGTGCACATGCAAAATGCAAAAAACGTCTTTCATATGCTGCTTAGAGATGGTGGTGACTCTTAAAGCTGAAGCAGTGAGAACCTAATAAGAATCAATAAGAGAACTGATAAGGAAATTCTGACATCCAACAGGTGAAACAGCTCAGAGATTCTCAGTTTCAGTTAATATTGGATTTGAATGCTTATCTCTTGTCTTTGATAATGCCAAAATAAACAAAAAAATTCTAAAGAAATGTTTTGGGGGATTTAAACAGATTTCATGGGAAAAAGGCCTCTCTAGTATTCAATCAGAGTGCTGAAGTCCTGTGTGAAAAGTGATTGCTCCCCTTTCCAGAAATGGCAAAACATGGAACCGTGGTGAAGCTTCCCAGGGGTGTCCAGCTGACCAAAATTAGCCCAAGAGTGCAGTGACCACTCATCAAAGAAGTCACAAAAGACCCCAGAACATTTGCCTCAGTTGAAGTCAGTGTTCATGACTCCACCAAAAGAATGTGCCTGGAAAAAAATGGACTGCACAGTAATAGGAAATAGACTGGTTCGTATATAACGCTCTTCTACTCTGAACACTCAAAGCGCTATACACAACTTGCCTCATTCACACCCATTCCCACAAGCACTTTTTTCTATGCAAGTGATTTCTGTCTAACATTCACATGCATTCATATTCCAATGGATGCATTGGAAAGCAACTTGGGGTTAGTATCTTGCCCAAGGTGTCATGGTTCTAGTTCTTGGACCCAGTATTTTGACTTTCCTGTGTTTTCATGATTGTTTTGTATTTTGATGATGATATTTAAGTTCCACTAGTTAGTCTTGAGTTTATTCTTTCCATGTTCCCGAGTTCCATTATATTTCCAGTTTAGTTCCTTGGCTATTAGGTGTCTTGGTTGGTGTCTGTGTCTTGGTTTCTCCTCTATGTGCCTATAAGCACCTGTCGTGGCATCTGTGTTTACATCTCTTTCCTTACATGTCCCTTCTTGTTGCTTTTGTAATTCGTATCATCATGCCAAGATCTAAAGGGTTCTTTTGAGGAAATACTTAAAATTTGAAGTCTGGCAAGGGATCCAAAAGGCGGACTTGAAATATAGCATTCCACCATTAAGAAAATTATCTTCAAGTAGCACAGATGTGAAACTAGTACCGGTTTTGAGAGAAATTTGGGAGAATTTACATGAGTTCAAGTTTCCACAAGTGTGTGTGTGTGTGTGTGTGTGTGTGTGTGTGTGTGTGTGTGTGTGTGTGTGTGTGTGTGTGTGTGTGTGGACTTGTGAATTGCCAGAACTGAGCAGAAGCATCACAGACATACTGTACATTTAGGGTGTAATACAGTATCCTGGTACACCTTTGCTTTTTTTCTCATCTTTTCTTATTGTTTTTTCTTATTGGTATTTTCTAATTTTATTCTAGTATTTTTGGTTAGGTGTGGCTGTAATGTAGAGCTATGATGTAGAATAGAAACCTTTTTGATTCTAAAACTTCAAATTGAGCACTTGATACATGATTGATCTGGTTCAGCATGGCTATTCTTGATGCCTGACAGTAGGCTATCCCATAAAGTACAAAACTATATCAAAAGTAGTAGTAGTATTTGTAGTATTACTCCCTAGCAAACTGAAAATGTTGAATTGCAGTGTGAAAAAGCTACTTCTTACCTTGATAGGTTGCCCACTCATGCTGGAAAGTCAAAAGCTCAAAGGAGTCTGTTGTTGTGTCTTGCCTGGTATGAGTGTTTCTTCTCTGTACTCATTACCTTTCTTTCTCTACATGGATGTTCGCTTTCCCTTTCTCTTTCTCTTAAAGGCCTTAATGTTGCATAACAAGCAACATTCCAGTCAATGAGGTCAATGCCACAAAAAAAAAAAAAAACCCACACACTTTGAGTGCTTAAGCAGAAAAGGGCTATATTTATAACTATTTTATTTACCACTTACCAACCAGTCCATTTAAAAACTGGAATTGTTTCATATCTCCTGGTATTGCCTAAAACTGTCGAGCATCCTGACACACCTTTTCTATTTTTCTATATTCATGTATGCATTCAATTGTGAATTGGCCAAATAAAGTCCAGCATATATTTTCTTCTCAGGAAGTACGATCAAATTACAGAGCCCTTCATCAATGCCCAAAAACCAGTGCTTAAAGGGACCAAATTGGCATGTTCCAGAGAGAAAGCTGGAGTTGTCACACCTTATCACTCATCTAAATTTTTCTTCATTCAGGCTGCATTTTTGAATGAGTAGAAGCATTCCTTGCATGTCTGTCATAGCACACATCAGTCTGCAAGCCATGAAACTCAGGCTGGGCCAGTTTTTTTCTGCCAGTGTTGTAGCATACATGACATGATGCTAGGACACACTGCCTGCAGATGATTTACACTGGTTTTACACTGGTTTTCATTTTCTTAGCCAGGTAGTCACAGTTTTTCCCATATGTGACCTTTGTGTTTTGTATGTAATGTTGGTTATTTTCCCAGTGCAAAGAGGTAAAAGATTATTCACAAAATAAAGCTTACAATGACAAACAGTGTGAATTCCCAAGTTATAAGCTAACACAAACAAAATGCATTCATACAGTATATATGTGTAAAACACACACACAAAAATATCTGCTTTACACTCATAAGTAACGTGTTGATAAAATGCTAGAATTCCTCCTAGCACAAGTGAAGCACAAACATTTTGGACAAAGCAAACCATATTGTGTTTACAGACAGATTTTAAAGTTCTAAACTCAAAAGCAGGACTCGCAGTGATGAACTAAATGAGGCAGCTTTTATTGCACGGTAAAAAACCCGAATACAGAAAACAAAAATGAAGCATAATAACTAGAGCTAGCAAACTCAGGACTCAGGGAACTGGAAAACAAGAAACCCGAACTAGGAACTAGAGAGACTAGGAACATGGAGGAAACGCACAGCACTGAGGAGGACCATGAAGGTTAATGATGTGACAACAAGCAAGGGAAGACTAAGGACTAAAATACACATTGGAATAATCAGGGAACGGGAGACAGGAGGGAAACACAGGTGGAACTAATTAGGCAGGACAAGACAAGAGAAGCAAAAGTAGACACACTAACAAAGCACACGTGACTATCAAAGTAAAACAGAAAACACACACACACTTAACACAAAGACATGGGACCAGGACAGGCACAGACTAGACGCATACAATCTGCACCTGCACATCTTGACACAAGGATATTCAGCATGCAGGCTGGAGCAGATGGGGATCGAACAACCAACATTCCCAATTAGTAAGTGACCTACAGCCATGCCAGCCACCCCAGCTGCATAGCAGAGTTCCAAGATAAAAACCACTGCTGAGCAAAAGGAACATAAATGCTCGTGCCAGTTTTGCCAGAAAACATCTTGATGATCCCAAAGACCTTTTGGAAAATACTCTGTAAATGAGGGTGTATTGTGATAAACAGCTGAAACACCCAATGAGTTGGGGGTGCACAACTGATGATGTTTCGTATTCGTGACAAATGGTGGTTCACATTAGTCTTCAACGAACTGAAGAATTACATTACTGAAAACACCTAAGGTCAGTTAAAAAAAAACTTGCTTCACCCACCCTGTGACAAAGTGGCTAGGACTGAATGCATTTACCATTTGTCACTTGCATATATTGTTATTTTGTGTTCTGTTATCTTATAGCCAATCATAATGCTTTAATTAGTGATGTGCGATACCACTGATTTCCTTTCCGATCCGACACCAAGTAAAATTCAGGGTGGTATCGACGATACTGATCCGATACTGATACTTTGTACAAAACTTATTTTATTTATTGTATCTTTTATTGTATCTCAAATTATAGAGTCATAATGATTACAGGACATTAGATTAATTGTTCTTTTCACTTAATAATGCAGAATTCATCATATAGAAATAAAAAAAACTGAAGTTGTGCGCTATTTGAACACGTTGCCTGCCTGCGGCACTAAAGGACTCCGTGAGAGATGTCTGTCTCGCCCTAGCAGCACCTGTCCCTCTCCTCTCCTCTTCAGTTCGCCTCAACATATGCTCATCATATTCTGTGATATGATTTACTCTGAGGTGTTTGACAAGGTTAGTGGAGCTGCCACAACACCTCACTTTTTTGCCACATGTATCGCAAACCACGCCTCGGCTGTTTGTGGATGTAAAATACGTCCGCACATGACTCCATTTACGCGCAGCCATTGTTGTGAGTGTTCACGCCAAGGGGCTGCAACACATTTATACAGCCGTATTTCGCACATGACTATGAAAGGCGGAAGAGGAAGTAGTTCCCTCCAATGTAGACAATCCGAATGATATAGTTTCTTTCCACTGTGTTCCTGTTAATGGAACTGGCCTGAGGATCAGCTCTGAAAAGTCGAAGATCATGCACGTCAGCTCCATGGACCCACGACGGGGTATCTACATCAGGACACAGCTGCTAGAAGAAGTGGAGAACCTACCTTGGTAGCGCGATTTCCCATGACGGCAACGTGGAGGTGGATGTCATGTGCCGCACTGGAAAGGCAGCTGCGGTATTTCGGAGGATGAACAAGATCTGGTCCTCCCCGACCATCTCCCTCAAGATCAAACTCCGCGTGCTTAATTCGATCGTGATCCCAACTGCCATTTATGCCAGTGAGACTTGGAAGGTGTCGGCCTGCATCAACACCAAGCTCGACGTCTTCCAGCAGCGATGTCTTCGCCGGATTCTGAAGATCCGCTACACCGACTACATCACCAACGAGGAGGTCCTGCGAAGGAGTGGCACAGTCAAACTTCACAACATCGTTGCATGCCAAAGACTCCGACTGGCCGGCCATATCCTCCGCATGGATGACGCATGGATTCCAAAAACAGCGATGCGCTGGCAACCCCTGGGCATTAAAAGACCACGAGGACATCCCCGAAACACCTGGCGAAGGTCATTCCATCAAGACCTAATCTATCAATAATATATCATTGGAAGAAGCCGAAGCCCGGGCACAAGATCAAGCCTGGTGGCGTTCGTTAGAGCCCGATATGCCACATAAGGCATGGGAGGATCTAAGTCTAAGTAAGTCCTGTTGCCAGTTCGAGCCCCGGCTCCGACAGTCTTGGTCGTTGTGTCCTTGGGCAAGACACTTCACCTGTTGCCTACTGGTGGTGGTCAGAGGGCCCAGTGGCGCCAGTGTCCGGCAGCCTCGCAATCTGTCAGTGCACCCCAGGGCAGCTGTGGCTGCAATGTAGCTTGCCATCACCAGTGTGTGAATGGGTGGATGACTGAATGTAGTGTAAAGCGCTTTGGGGTCCTTAGGGACTAAATAAACCCAGGGTTCGTACGGGTGCACAAATAACTATCTGATTGAATAGTTTTATTATTAGATAAAGAAATAAAATGAGTTGCAAAACCCATATGGAAAAGAAATAGTAAAAACTTATACTTATACTCATGAAAGTGGCCACTTTCATGAGTAAATCATATAAGGCTTATATGATTTACTCATGAAAGTGGCCACTTTCTCATTTCTTTCATATATTGTTTTAATAAGTATCCAAAACATACAAGTTTCATTTATATAATTTTTCAAGGGATCTTATATTTGTTTTCACTCTTGTATGCTTTTCATACAAGTTTCACACAAGACAGATACAAACTTTATAAGATTTATATATCTTTTCCATATGGGAATGCAAAAGCAAAATTTCTCCGCCTGGGCTGCCTTGCACCTTGCATGTCAGTCTGTTTCAATGTGTGACACCGCCCCTCCCCCGAGCAGTTGGGGCTGAGTGCAATAAATATGCCTGGAGGCTGCCGCTTTAATGACGGTTGGCTGGAAAAGGAGAATTACAAATTATGGATAAGAAGAAGTCCGAATCCACGCGTAGCCACATGCAAAGTTTGCAAAAAAGATTTGTAGCTTTTCACGATGGGGGAATCTGCCTTTTCGAGTCACATGAAAGGTAGGTCTTAGTAACAAATGTTTTAGTCATTACAGTAATGCTAATTTGTTTATGTTCGTTAGCTAGCGAATCCGCGGGAGAAGTTATTAAAATGGATTGAGTGTGATGCAGTATGGCAGCGCTAGTATATCATCTAGTTATGTCATGGTAATTTATGGAATATGTTGTGAACTTAGCTAACATTATTTAGCAGTAGCGCGAGTTACTTCCCTTAACTGAAAGCTTTAAACAGTAGCCTGGTACATAATTGGCTAATTCAAGGCATCCGAAAAAAGTCTACAAAGCAGCAAAGTTGTCAACACCTAATTAGATGAATACAGGGTTTTTTTTTATGTATTTTGCAATCTGCAATGTTTATCAAGTATTATGTTGGTGCCTTGCAACACTTTGGGGGTTGAATGGAGCTGGTGAATCTCAATGCATTCTGGCCGGTCGCTGCCATCCTGTTATTCTATGGCGTTATTTTTGTTCCACTGTTCTGAGCGCACATAAAAAAAATTGCAAGTACAAGTGTTGCATTTTGAGGAGAAAATTATCTCGTATTTTTGAGCAAAGAAAGGCTAAATTTCAAGGAACAAAATTCACATTCCCTGATTTAAAATGTTCCGTTCTTATTTAAACAGATGACTCTGAATTAAATCTAACATAAAAAAATATTTAAATTCAGGAGGAAACATTTACATAATATGACCATTTCAAACTCTGCCACTCTGCGTTCCCCTGCCTCTGCCTCGTTTGAGTTTTGGACGAAATGCATTCTGGGATATTTGCCTGGTTTTATCTACAGTAGCTAGCGAGCTGATTGGAGACCAAAACAGCCTATCCGAATTTTTTGCATCCAAGTCTGTGATTGGTTGGTTTTGTGGTGCAAATATGATGGTGTACAGAGAGAGCTGAACAGGGGCAAAGATGTTGAGAACGCGAGTAACACAGGCCCGCAGAGATCTGAGCAAGAGCAAATGCAAAAACTGTGCAAGAGGGGCTGCTATTGTGTGTGTGTGTGTGTGTGTGTGTGTGTGTGTGTGTGTGGATAATAGCAAACCCTGAAATACATTTTTTGCACGCAGCAATGAACTTTGTTCCTTAAAATTTTGCCTGTCTTTGCTCAAAATAATTTTTTCCTCAAAATGCAACACTTGTACTTGCAATTTTTTTTTATGTGCGCTCAGAATAGTGGCACAAAAATAACACCATAGTATTCAAGAACAACAGGATTGCAGCAAGATATTGTGTAATTGGGGGGAAATAATGGTAATAAGAGGAGCTGATCCATATAGGTTAAAAGAATAGGTAGTGCTTAAAAAAGTGACTAAGTTACAGTAACAGTTAAATGTCTTTTTTTTTTTTTTTTAAAGTTAAACAACTTGTCTCCTGTTTCTTGTGTGTCATTTAGGAAAGAAGCATCAAAATCTAATGGCAAGACTTATTAATCCAGGTCCGCCAGTGGGTGATTTTTTCCAGTCAACAAGCCACACCTCAAACAGTAAAGCTATATCCACATCAACATCCAGCAGTGTAGAGAGTGACAGTGCAGTGGAAAGCGCCAGTGTGGTAGAAGCTAGGGTTGCCCCTCTACCATCCACAGAGACATTTAATCCACATCTGACTACCACAAAGACAGCAAGCACTATAACAGTGGTTCCCAAACTTTTTTTGCTGGGCCCCCCTTTGTTTATAGGAAAAATGTTCGCGCCCCCCCCCTCGCGCGCACGCACGCGCACATCCTCCAACCACACACACCCATATTTTGCTCCATTGCGGTTTATTTCACACCTCAAACATTTAGTAAACAATTAAGCAAATACAAGTAATCTGCAATAAATTACAGGTAGTAAGGAAATAAACTACTAACTCTTTTATGCTACGTCCACACCTACACGGGTATTTTTGAAAACGCAGCAATTTCATCCACACGTAAACGGCGTTTCAAATCACCGAAAACGGAGATTTTTTTAAATCACGCAACGTCAAAGGTATGTGCCTTTTTTCACGTCACGCTGTGCGCACGTTATTGTTTACATGAGATGAATTGCAGAATGGCAGATAGAGATAAAATACTGTTAATCTGACTATCTGCAGGTTTTACACGCTTACATACACACACGCAGTTACTGTCCCTCCATTTAGAAAGGCAGAGGCATCACAGTGTGATTATTTTACATGTAGTTTTTTTTTTTCCTGTGTAATAATATTCAACATTGCTATCAATACATTTTTCAATCCCTCTGCAAAATGGGTTCAAAAACATAAACAACTGTTGGATGTTGTTTGTCCATGCAGGATCAGCCTGATATTATTTGTATCCCACTGTAACTTTACTGTATAAAGAGCTAACATCTCCAAAATGTCAGGAGTAGTTAGTCATTACAACAAGTGTTTGTGAACTAAAAATCAAGAATGTGGGATACTGTTTGTCCGTGATTTGAAGAACCCAGCGCGTGCTCCCGACGAAGGGAAAACCAATTCTGCAGGGGAGACCTACCTCGGCACTTGTGCAGGTGAAACCAAGGGAAGATATGCGTCACCATATTTTCTAGTCTTTGGCTTAGAATGAAGTTGGTTTGGAAACATATTCAGCAATGCTTCATCTCCTGCTTTGCGTTTGTGGAGGCGCCCCATGCTAGCAGTGTCCAAGCGTTTTGTTTTTTTTGTTTTGTTTAGTTTTTTCCTTTTCATGTCGCGCCCCCCCTGCAATGGCTTTGCACCCCCCCTAGGGGGCGGGCCCCACACTTTGGGAAGGTCTGCACTATAACATCATTTGTTACATCAAATCCAACTCTAAAAGCAGAAATATGCTGGGCAACAAAAGTTGTAACGAGCCACTATTCCTACAAATCATGTGAGAATATAGGGGACATATTCAGAAGCATGTTTCCTGACAGTGACATAGCAAAACAGTTTACAGGTGGGGAAAGAAAAGTGGCATACCTCACTGCATTTGGGATTGCGCCTCATTTCTCCTCCTTAATGAAAGCTAAAGCCAAGAAAGAATCTGCATATGTACTTCTATTTGATGAAAGTCTGAATAGGGAAATGAAGAAATGCCAGCTTGACATTCACATGAGATTCTGGAATGATAACCAAGTAAAATCGCGGTACCTGACATCATTTTTCATGGGTCATCACACTGCAGACCAAATGTATGAGAAGATTGAAAAAGTGTGTTCTGATATGGGCTTCCAAAATCTGATTCAGCTGTAAATGGATGGTCCAAATGTGAATTGGAAGACCTTCTCACTAGCCCAGCATAACATTGAAGAACAAACAGGAAAAAAAATGTTAAATGTTGGAAGTTGTGGTTTGCATATCCTACACAATGCCTTCAGAGCAGGGTGTGCATCCACAGACTGGGATCTGGCAAATGCTCTTTCAAGCCTTAAATGGCTATTCAAGGATGTTCCAGCACGTAGGGCAGATTACACAGAAGTCACTGGTTCCACATCCTTTCCTCTTGACTTCTGTAATCATCGATGGCTGGAAAATGTGGAGGTGGCTGAGCGTGCCCTTCAAATTTTGCCATTTCTGAAAATGTATATTAGTGCTGCCAAAACAAAAACTGTAACAGAGCCAATTACAAAGTCTTTCAAAATGGCTCAGATGATTCTGAAAGATGAACTCTTCCCAGCAAAGCTCAACTTCTTTATAATGGTAGCTAGGGAAATCACGCCATTTTTAGTTTTATACCAGACTGACAAACCCATGCTGCCATTTATGTGCAGTGATCTCACAAATATCCTGAGGAGTTTAATGGAGAAGTTTATCAAGCCCAGTGTCATGAAGAATGCAGCTACCCCGGTAAAGCTTCTTCAAGTTGACTAGGGCTTCAGAGCAGGGTGTGCATCCACAGACTGGGATCTGGCAAATGCTCTTTCAAGCCTGCTCTTTCTAGGGCTCGCTCCACAACACATAAAGAACAACCCAGGAGCTGAGAAGCTGAGGCTCGAGTTCAGGCAGAACTGTAAGGTGTTTTTGTTGAAGATGGTCACCAAGCTCTTTGAACGGGCACCCCTTAAATATCTTCTTGTAAGAAACCTGTCGGTTTGGGATCCAAGGGTGTTCCTCAAGAGCAAAGAGTTAAGTGTCCGAAAACTCACCATAATTCTACGAATCCTTGTGGAAGCTGGCCGCATCGAAGAAAAATGTTGTGATAAAATTCTGAGGGAGTTTGGCCATTTTTAATGACCACAGCATGATTTCGGCATCAGATTCTTTCAGGAACTTCAACCCACTAAGTGGAAGGTTGGATGAATTTTACGATGAACATTTATCCAACAAACCAGACTTTCACCACCTGTGGAAGGTAGTAAAACTTGTCTTGGTTCTCTCACATGGTCAAGCCTCTATTGAGAGAGGTTTTTCCGTTAACAAGGAGGTGATGGTTGAGAACCTTAAAGAGCATTCACTGATTGCTCAGCGGGTCATTATTGACCATGTAAACCATGTTGGAGGTTTGCGCAATGTAGCCTACACAAAAGAGCTACTGCTCTCTGCAGCTGCAGCCAGGCAGAAGTATCACATGGATCTTGAGGACCAAAGATGTCTAAAGCAACATGAACAGAAAGCACAAAAGAGGAAAGGACTCATGGAGGAGATAACAGAGATAAAAGCCAAAAAGAAAAGAATGGAGGAGGATATGCAGATTCTCCTAAAGTCTGCTGATCTGAATGCAGAAAAAGCTGAGTCGGAAGGGAAATTGTGCTTTATCTCAAAGTCCAATGGGCTTCGAAGAGCTGCAAAAGAAAAGGCTAAAACTCTGGAGGTTTTGGAGAAACAGCTAACTGACAAACTCAAGGAACTGAAAGACACTCCTTAATAGGCCCTACCCTATTTGACCTTACTGTGTATTGTTTTGGTGTGAATAGTACAGTTTTCTGGTTTTGCAGGGGTTTTTTTTCCTCAACACATGATAAATACTTTGACAAGTTGATTCATTCATATTTGCACATCTAAATTTGTTGGTGAAATGTGCTTTTCTGTTGTTTTCTCAGTTTATATAGTATATGCTTATAATGCAACATTTTGCTTTTGGAGTATTTTGTGTGGTACATTTTCTGTATTTCACAAAAGGGGGGGGGGGGGGACATTTAAGTCAATCCAAGATGATTTTTTTTTGCACATAGTCTTACTGAGGAAATGTGAAGCAAAATATGCCTTTTTTTGGGGGGGGGGGGGGGGGGGGGGGGGGGGGGGTTATCCACTACATATGTATGTATATGTGCTTATAATGCAGTTTTCCCCCTACCAGAGTTCCACCATCTATTTTTGCACTATTTCGAATTGTTATTGCATTAACTCTTTGTATGATTTCCACAATACTTTAATACAATGCCTACCTGAAAGACAAATTCTATTATTTCTCATTTTTACTTTGAAGTTGTTTGTCAAGTGACATATGGCATAATACAGTCTTTTTTGTGTGATTAAAAAATAAAAGTGAAATCATTATGAGTATGTACGTTTTTGTATAAATATGTAAATTATGACAGTGGAAATGTGCTGGAAAAGCTTGAACATGGACCTTGCTTGAATTTGATCCTGGAAAAGGTGTATGAACCCTGTAAAGCGCTATACAAATACAGGCCATTTACCATTTATTCATTACATCTCTGCAAATGTTCTTAAAGCTAAATGTCACTTCATCATTAGTTGATTTGAATCTTTCATTTGTTTATGTAGTTTGGTTATACTTACCATTGTTCCTTGGTGCAGGTCCTATATGTGAAACAGGTATATGGGAATGGCTGCCCCAGTACTTCCTGATTTTATAGGATATGATGTCACTGATCATGTCAATTGGGGGTAACCAAATGAAGGGGTGTTTCTTTTGTGTAAAATTGTTTATTTCATTTAAAATAACCTCACGAGTCAGATTAAGTGAAGAGATTGACTTTCCACACCGTTTAGTTGGGTAGATGAGTTTGTTAAGTGGAAAAATGATTTTATTCCTGTTTCTTTGTCTAGACTGTGTTATTTAGCCTACCCTATATTCTTGATGGTAGAGGTTAATGAGGTTCAGATGTGAATGGAATTCTGTATAAAGCAGGTGAGATTTTGACTGTCAGGTTCTTATGTTTTGTGAAACATTTGTTGAAAGGCGATGCTAGAAAAAAAAAAGAACACTTAAAAGAAACTTGAACAGTCTGCAGATGCTGTTTTGCTATCACTTTCCATGCTGCTTATGTTATGCTACCTCACACACCCCCAACCCACTCAAGAATTGTGCTAATTATTTTAGGGATTGTAAAATCTGGTCCTATCAAGCAACCCATTTAGTCGCTTCATATTTTTCCCATAGTATAGGTTTATCTTTCTTTGTAAAATCAGACAGCTGCTACTACACTAGTACCCAATGTTCCCTCTAAGCTGCGCACGTGCGCAATTGCGCACTGCTGGCACGGTCTCTGCGCACAGAAAATCTGTGTTGCGCACAAAAAAAATCTAACCTGATTTGAAATTAAAATTAATACTTTAACAATTCTGTTTTGCAGTGTTAGTCAGTGAGTGACTGGCTGCTCCTGTATGGGATTAGAACAATGCCACCTTATCCCATAGTCCAGCCAATGATGCGATTTACATTCGTATATACGCAGCTAATCAACGTCGCTGACAGGCTATGACAGCGTCCTTATGTGCCGACACCGGTGTTTTAGCTAGCAAAGCGGCGTGGCTGATGTGGAGTGAAGCCACGTTAATGACAACGTGTACAACCATTGGAGATGTGAGCAGGACAGATGGAACAATTGAGGGAAACAGTGTGGACTTTATACCAGTTTTTAAATTGTGTTGGTAGGCCACGTAAAACCAGAGTTATGATTAAAAATATATGCAATGTTTGGTTTTCTTCCTGAATACTATCGTTGTTTATATTTACTGCGGGAAGAAACGGTAAAAACGGCGTTTTATAAGAAAAAAGGCTCGAAAGCACTCTCCGCCTGTGAGCAAAAACAAACACGTCCAAAAAAGTACCATGTCGACCAATCAAAAAAATGATATGGCAACGTGGCATCTAGTTGTTAAGACACGGGGGGAAGTTTTAGGAGTGACGGCGGTGCTTTGAGATGTGAGAGATTTGAGACGTTTAGCGCAAATCTTGTGTAGTTAGTGTGTAGTGTAGTTTTTGTTGTGTGTGTCAGAACAATGAGGCAACTGCTGAATGTTACAGGTGTTACAGGAGTGATACATCTCCTGTTGTCAGGCCTGCAGGTATCAGGCTGTTGTTCTCCTTTATCTCACAGTGGACAGAAATTAATTTTTGGAGTGGCACAAATAATTTGTGTGGCATCAGACTTGATGCAGAACAGCTGATTGTTCTGTAAATAGTTTGAAATGTTTATTTAAAAACACCTTGGCTGCATTTAAGAAAATAGCTGCAAAAAACTTTGTTGTTTGCAAAACTCAGTTACTTTTTTTTAAAGAAGTAACTATATAATTAATTGCCCAGCATTGGTCGTTATATACTATATTTTGCAGACAGAGAGTTACAGGACTCTCTCCCAGACCATACTCATAATACAAGTCAGAGCTTTATTTAAAAAAAAAATAAAATAAAGTTGTGTTTTCAAAATTGGAGTTCAAGTTATTTTTTACTTCCAATAGTGTTAACATACTACACAGGTCATGAACAAGATTTTTTTTTTTTTTACATTTTCATTGTAAGTGGGCTAAAGCAGTTAATTAAAAGTAGTCTAACATAAATGTAAATGCTGTAATTTGATTATCTTAATAAACCATGTAACTTGGATGGATTCAATGCTGGCGTGACCACATTGCACAGGTCTGATGTCGCTCACAGTGGTCCAAGGGCTCGCTCAGGGCGCTTGTGTGTTCGCTCAGACACGTGAAAAATTAGAGGGAACATTGCTAGTACCCATAACTTTAATTATCATTATCAGGAGGCTTAGTTTAAAAAGAAAAGACATATTTTTCACGGACCATAATAGCTACTGTTAGAAATTCTGAACCTAAAAATAAATAATGCTTATGCTAATTGGAAAGCAATAAGTATAACCTTGGCAGAGGGTCTGAGGGGGTGTTCAGACCTTTTTGTAATTTTATACAAACCCTTTTGGAAACAGTTCGGATTCGAAGAATTCTAATGAAGCATGTTTCTGTTCTTGTATGACAGCTTGTTCCAATATTAAACTGTAAAGATATTCACAAGTGGATTTCTTTCAGTTCAGTGGGTTTCTTAGATTTAGATTACAATCACGTATTGATCAAATAAGAAAAAATCCCCAGCATGAGAAAATGAAGCTGACAAGTTTGAATAAAGTATTCCTTGTGTGGGGCTGGTCCTGCCCTGTCATAGATCAGCAGGACACAGCAGCAAGCTCAGCCAGAAGCTACACACAGCTAAGTTGATTCCTGAAAGGAAAAGAAAATGAACTGTCCCCAGACTCTTCTCTGTCAGTAGTATTAAGGAGGTCCTCAAAGTATTCCTTCCACCGCCTGTCTATATCCCCAGTTATAATCAGTAGTACCCCAACTGCCACTATCCACTGTGTAAATAATGCACTATATTCCCCTTCTGAATTGTCTGGTGGTTTGCTAGAATCGCTTTGAGTCAGACCTGAGTTTCATGGCCTCGCCGAACTACTTTTGCTTCAGCAACTTCCTGAGCAAGTTCCTAGTTTTCCAGTGTTAATTCTTAGTTTCCATGTTCAGGGTGTTGGTTTGCTTTTCATGTGTTTATTTAATGGAGTGTTTTTCCCAGCAATAAAGCTACCATTTTAAGTTACATTTCCATGTTCGAGTCCTGTATTTGGGTCCTTTCTCCTGCCTGCCACATAGCGAAACATGACAACAGTGACCACTGGGTAATTTGTGTTATAAACATGGATAAACATTACTACTTTGTAACGTGGGTTGTATTAAGTGGTTGAGAGGAGGTCGCAGAAACATTCAGCAGGACATGACCACACTGATACTGCAAATTCCACAGTGTTCGTCTTTTAATAAACACACTCTTCACCAACCTTACAAAGGCCCGGTTGAACAGCTGCTGTCTTACATGAAGCAAGCAGTGTTCATACAACCTGTAACATTACTTTGAGTTTGGGAGCTGAAAATACGAGGTCCATCTCAGTCCATGTGTCCATGTGTAAGCACGTTTCTCCCACACTCTACAGAGGGCAGTAGCACATACTTGTGACATCATTAAACATTAACTTGGGTTGTCTTAAAGAGACATCACACAGTTGTGACTGTTATAACTTCCTAATCAGTGTATATGAATTTAATAACCCATCTCAAAATAGACAGTTTTTCTCTGACATCTTTGTTGCTATTGATAATCGTAGGCTACTACCAAAGTGCTTCTGTAATTATGAGGGCAGATTTGAATATGGTTAATGACGAATTCCTAGATTTCCTCCCAAATTCCAGTGTGTCTCTCATAACCCTATTCTGTCACAATTATGTAGCACTCACAGTTTATCAGACCACTGGAGGCTTAAATTTCCAGACACAAAGCAATATTTTTGGTTTAAACCTAACAATGCAGAAAAATCAATATTAGATTACTGGCTACAGTCATCGTCTGTTCTTCACACACTCAAAAAAATAACCTGTTGGTTGAACACAATTTAATCATGGCACACATTTCCACGTAATTAAATCAAGTACAAAAATCCCCTCTTTATCACGTCAAATTAGCACACTTGGCATTCGTTGGTTAAATCTATTATCTATTACCTCAGCTCAATTTCTTCTCTTTGTATTGAAGCCAAATGTTTTATTTAAGTAAGTAGAGCCAAATTCGATTGAATTGATTGAACACACCGGTTAAAAATGTAATATGACAAAATCAAATCTTGTTATTATTATTTTTTAACAATGAATATGTCATTTGATAGTTTTTCCTCATTTCAGTCTTGTTTTTCAATTAGACTTGCTTTAATTTGTTTCACAATAAATATATTTAATAACCCATTACTTTACAAGTTCTCTCATTTTGAAGACTTCACTAAAAGGGATATTGTTTATGGACTCATTATGCACAATAGCAAAGATGACTTTCTGGTGAATGTTATAATCACTCTTTGTAAATTTTAAATACACAGATCTAAACATACAAAGGTGGCTTTTGTAAAAATTTACTTTAAAGCCCTTAATTTTATGAAAACAAAAGATGCAGTGAAACCTTTGAACACAACTGAAGAATATGATTTAGTTAGTAAACCCAAATTTACCCCTTTATTTTGTCTTCCTTTTTTTTTTAAACTGAAAGCTAATTTCTTGTAATCACCTGCTCCAAATGAATGTTGCATGAGCCATGTTGTTATATATTAATTCTTGTTTTTGCATCAATAAAAAAGAAAAACAAAAAAGCCTCTTCTAATGCAGCACACAAATGCGTCACCGTTTTTCCCCGGATTTTAAGGGTGGGTCGTGTGTATCCTTACAAAAAATCATTGCGAACACTGTTTGAAGATTTTTTTTTTTTTTTTTTTAATTGCGGACGTTCGTAGAACGAAATAAACGTTTAAAGGTATGTGACGGGTTTCAACGTCACGTGGCCGCTCAGCTGCGCTGTCATGTGATAGAGAATGTGTGCGCGCGTACAGCGTCTTGTCAGCTAGCGCTCAGGATGGACTGCAGAGAGTCGGCGTTATTAGTGTCCGTTCTCCTCCTGGCTTTGGATTTGTGCTCTGCTCAGAATTATGTCCTGAGCGATGACGGGGGGTTGGGAAGGGTTTTTGATGGAATTGGAGGTTTAAGCGGCGGAGGGGTGAGTTTAGTGTACTTTTACTAGAGTACTTCCTTGTACGACACTGCCTCCACAGGAACAAGCTGATCTATGCATGCCTGCACGTTTCTGTTTCTCTGATTAGCTTATCATTTTACTAACAGAACATTTCGACTTGTGCCTTAATGTAGGCGACGTCTCGGTTACTGGTGAGTTATGCGGAGCCGTACCGCAGCCAGATACTAGACTTCCTGTTTAAGGTACGGCAGAAGCAACTCATTCACACAGTTCAGTTTTAAGCACGGGAACTCACTGCTCTGTGTTCCTATTTTCAGCCAAACTTTGGAGCTTCTTTGCACATTCTGAAGGTGGAGATCGGAGGAGATGCGCAAACTACTGGTAACGTACATTTAGTCGAACTACATTCCTGACAGTTTCCAATTTGTAACTTGTTACATTTCAAATTCTCTGCTGCCAGGTCTGAAATGCATTATAACCCGCAGCTAAAGTCCAGCAGAATGACATAAATTCCTTCTTAACAAGGAAACACTTGTGACATCTGCTGTATGGATAGGATATTGGCTATAATCACCACATATTTTGGTGCTGGGGTCGTGATAGACACTTTGGATCATAGTATAACTTCAAAAATAAACTCTCTCCATTTTTTGGTATTACTGAACCTCTGACTTGATCAGATGGAACAGAGCCGTCTCACATGCACTATGAAAATGATGAGAACTACTACAGAGGCTACGAGTGGTGGCTTATGAAAGAGGCCAAGAAGAGGAACCCAAATATCACACTCATAGGTAAGAAGAAACATTGTTTCCTTTTCTGTCTGATAACTTGACAGCAGTAAACCAAAACCAGTAGACATCAGAGGGAAAATGTCATAGTAGGAAACTGAGATTTAGAATCTACATGTGTTGTTACAAATGACCACTCCTGCTTTTCTTGGGATGAACACATTTGGTATTACTGGCAAACCTCGTGGAATTTCTGCCAGAACTTTCCACCCATTTACTTCTATCCAGAGATTTTGTTGTATTTTTTATTTTTTTTTTAAATTTGAATAAAGTAGTTTTGATATAAAAGTTACAATTCAGTGCATGCAGTTATTTTATATGGAATGTAAATAATACAATAATAATATTGATATTATTGAAAGCTTTAACAAGTCTGCTCAGTTTGTTGGATAGATGGTGGGGGTGATTGGAAATGTGACCAGATAGTGACATTTATATTAAATGTAACACAAAAAGAATCATTGTCTTTTCTTGTGTGTCTGCTTGTTTTCATATAGGTTTGCCCTGGGCGTTTCCCGGTTGGGTGGGCCGTGGCAAGAACTGGCCCTATGACTACCCGGATGTCACTGCAACATATGTGGTGAACTGGATCCTTGGTGCCAAGCAGTACCATGACCTAGACATTCAGTATGTTGGGGTGTGTATACCACTTCTCAGATTAGAATGCAGCTCTGCACAAACCCACAAAATTTATGCATATAAATCTGTGTGTTGAAGTAGGGATGATTATTGCTTGTGTGGTCCTTACAAAGGCTGCTTCCTCAAAAAGTGAATGCTTTGCAGCTTGGTGGCTTTTGGCCTGTTTTGAACTTTCCTCTCATATCAGGATTATAATTAATTAATATAGCTATTAATTATAATTCTTTGTTACATTTCAAACACACACAGTCATTTTTGAGCTCTGGTTAAACTGTTTGAACATCTGACTGCTTGCAGTATCTCTCAGTATCTCTGGCATTCTCAGGATTTTAATAACCAAAAGAAGTAATGGTCAAAACTTCTAAACACTAAGCAGTTTAAAATTAGTTAGATTTGAAACTTATTTGCAGCCACCTAGTGACAGTAAATTCTCTAATGTAAGTCCTGTTACCAACTTCTGTATTTCATCAAATATAAACCAGGAATTGGAACAAAGATGGACCTCTAGTAGCAGATGTGAGTCTGGTCAATGTGACCAAGTGAAAACCAGCCCACAAACACAGGGAGGAAAAAACTAGTTCTGTTAATGTTAAATGTTACTTATTGCTCTCTACAGTAACTTACATGGCTTTGATTTATTCATGTTGTCTTAATCCTGTGCGACTGTTGTTGCATGGAAGTAGCCCTGTTAGAAAATGAAGGGTTTCTGTCAACTAAAGTGTGACTTTAACATGGTAAGTAGGAACGTATTAAAGCCTGACTTTGTTGTAAAATGTGACAGATGACATTTATTAGTTGCTTAGTACTGAAGGCCTGCCTGGAATATAAAAGTCATTTTTGTCCGTTGAGGTAAAGAAAGGCTGTTTTCATTATTTTGCAAATACTGTGTTCAGTTTGCTATAAAGCCTGTTGAATCAAAGCTTTACCACGTGATACTGGATAGATGGATTTGCCTTAGCAGGAAATTGAGCCTGCAAAAGTTTGTTTGCAAACTAAAATTCTCTTTCATCCATTTAGATCTGGAATGAGCGAAGCTTTGACATCAAGTACATTAAGGTAAACATAACTTACTGTAATCTTTCACTGTACTTTTGTCATAACGAGTAGCCTGCAGTGTAAATTGAAGTAGAAAAACAGCCACTAACATTGAGTTGTCCTACTGAGAGATGCAGTGTGACGGTGTTTGGGATGATTTTAAAGCTCTAGCTGAGTTCCACTGAGAGCATGTCTTTGTCGCCAAAGGTGCTCCGGAACATGCTGGATAAAGTTGGTCTAACTGATGTTGGCATCATCGCAGCAGACGGCGATTGGAGCGTCGCTAATTCTATGATCCTTGACCCATATTTTAATAATTCTGTTGATGTGATTGGGTAAGTACAGAGTCTCAAGAAGTTTGAAATGAAATGCTCCCACTGCGTAAATCATTGGACCAGGTGGCACAGTAAAAGCAGAACTTTTACCATGTGCTATAAGTTTACTTGAAGGCTATTTGGTGCTTAACGACTGATTGCGTAAATCCGAAATGTCCACTGAGTTTGGGTGTGTCTCTGTTAAAGCACACTCTTCTTCCACAAGTACCCAGCTGAATGTTTGTGGCTGTTATTCTGCTGGACTTGAAAGGTAAAAGTCAGAGCTGAATCATGTGTAGGTGTGTTGCTGCCGTAAAATATTTTCAGATCTGCCACATTTCTTAGGTGGTTTTAAAGCTGCATTAAAAAAAATTTTTAAACATAAATATTGACCCAATACAGAAAGTAATCATAAGTGCTGAGAAATGTTTTTATTGAATTTGGAGTCTAATTTGCATCTGTCTCTCCTGGGTGACAGCATGTTGATGTGCCACTGTAGGAAAAAACAAATGACTACAGTTGTGCCACACACTTATAAAATCAAGCACCTAGGCATGCAGACTGCTTCTACAAACATTTGTAAAAGAATGGGTCGCTCTCAGGAGCTCAGTGAATTCCAGTGTGATACCGTGATAGGATGCCGCCAGGGCAACAAGTTGTTTTTCAAGAGTTGGGTTCAGCCTCTTATTTCCAGTGAAAAGAAACAGTTAATGCTTCAGTATAAGACATTTTGAACAATTTCATGCTCCCATCTCTGTGGGAACAGTTTGGGAATGGCCCTTTTCTCTTCTGACATGACAGCACAGAAGTGCACAAAGTAAGGTCCACAAAGACATGGATGAGTGAGTTTCGCAAGGAAGACCTTGGCCTGCAAAATCCAGACCTCAACCTGATAGAAAACCTTTGGGATGAGTTGGAGCAGGCCTTCTCATCCAATGTTGGCATCTGACCTCGCAAATGCACTTAATTGTTTAAAGGAGTAGTGATATAGGTCATCTATATCCACAGTAAATAACAACCTTTGAACAGAGGGTCGATCAGTGTATATATATGGAGGAGGACGGGAGAGAGGTACAGTGACTCCAGCCATCTGTAAAACACAGTGGAGACTCTGGCATGGTTTGGGGCTGCAATTTTGACAAGGATATTGTCAAAACTGATGGAATTATGAATGCAGGAAAGTACGCTCATATTTTATTTCACATTTAATAACATCTGGGACAAATCTGATTGGCAGCAACTTTATTATAAGCATATCAAAAATCCCAAACACACTGTCAATGTAGTAAAACCACACCTGGACAGAAAAACACTGTGGTGTGAATGAGACATGGCGGGTCCATAGATCACAGTTCTGAGCCATTTTATTGATTCCGACTGCAGCTCTCGGCTGTCAGCCATACATGCTTCACACCACAAAAAAACCCAACAAACCCCAATTCCCCGTGTTTTAACTCGGTGGGCGTGACTGCGGATGCCATGCAGGTGCATCTGCACTGCCCCGCACACCACACCCCACTACAAACACATAGTAAAACACTGTCAGTCATGGACTGACCCATTAACATTACTGAAGCAGTGTAGGATCATCTTGACAGAACAGAACAAAAGGTAGCTTGTTAAGGAATAAAGGTAACCATACCAAATATCAAGAGTTACTGTAAAAGCAGATGAAGCTGATCACCATCCTCAATCCCTGCCCCCCTCAAATTCCCTTTCCTGGACACATGACTGTGATAGCTGGCCTGGTGAAGAGACAGCTGGAGTGAATGCATCTATGTTCTGTTTCCTGGTGTAATATAAAGAAAAAAAGGAAAGATTCAAGACTTTACAGTAACATTGTAGCATCAGAGAGCACCAAAATGTATCAAACATTATATGAAGGACTGGGAGCCATAACCTCAATGATGACTTATAATAAATTGTCCCAAACATGGACAGAATCACTGAAATGTTAACTGTAGTCAGCAGTTTATCCCTCCTATTGCATCAAGTCTCTGCAAGAGCATCTTTAATGCCACCAGTTTCTTGAGAAACTAGTTCTGTATATAAAAGTTTTATATGGAAGCAGCAAAGATTGTATAGACAAATTCTGAATTGTGCTAGCTGTGAATCCGTCTTCTCTGCTGTCAATCTCCCTCTATGACTGTGACTGTCTGCACCAGCTGCTGCGATACACTCTGGATAAGAGTGGTCTGGAGAGGGTCAAGATCATAGCCAGTGACAACCTGTGGGAGCCCATTGCCTTCTCTCTGCTGCTGGACCCTGAGCTGAGCACAGCTGTAGACGTGATAGGGTAGGATCCTCCTCTGTCCATAGTTTGTATACGTAGCCTATGTTCTCTAACCTCAGCAGCTAAAACTTCAGCCAGCTGATGGTTGCTGCTTAAAAATGAACCACCAACAAGGCTTCTGATCTTTTGCACCTATCGGGGAACGTGCTTTTTCTTTTCGTGCCCCATTTTTGTGGAACAACCTTCCTCAAGATATTAGGCAGGCATGCTCTATGGAGGTTTTCAAAGCTAAGTTGAAGACCCACTTGTTCACCCTATCCTACATGTCTTAATTCTTTGCCTTTTAGTTTTTTTTTAATTTTTATCGTTTTTAACTTTTATTAATTCAATTCAATTCAGTTTTATTTATATAGCGCCAAATCACAACAAAAGTCGCCTTAAGGCGCTTCATAGATTAGGGGCCAATGACACGATATGGCAGCCTCGCTTCTGTCAGTCTGCCCCAGGGCAGCTGTGGCTACAACTGTAGCTTGCCTCCACCAGTGTGTGAATGTGAGAGTGAATGAATAGTGGAATTGTAAAGCGCTTTGAGGGTCTCGAAAAGCGCTATATAAATGCAATCCATTATTATTATTATTATTATTATTATTATTATTAGCTTGTATTAGAGCAGGGCGATATGACCAAAAATATTTATCACGATATACATTTGAAAATTTGCGCTAACGATATAACTGACGATATAATTGACACTAGACAAAATACTTTACAACTCCACAACTTTATTAGTGCAAAAAAACCAACAAAAAAACAGTGCAAATGCAAATTTCTTGCTGACAGTTTAACCAAAAGGCATTTCCAGTGGAAATTGGCCTATACATATCCTCAGCATAAGAATGTATAATATCCACAAAACTTAAAAAGAGGTTATACACACACAATACCGTAATATTATGTTGAAGCACAGTACGTATCACTCCGCGAGGCTCCTGCCTACGATAGCCGTAATGTTCCGACAATCCGTTAAGCGGTGCGGCTTCGTAGCTTAGCAAAGTCGTACTGAAACATTTGACACGTACCACATAAAATCGTTTCGAGGTCAGTAAACACAACCAGAATAAGGCACACGGGATTATAAGGGACACTGTCGATTTTCAGAAAAATCAAAGGATTGATTTTAAGTGTGCCGTATTTTCCAAAAAACACGGTAATAACGACGGCCCGCTAGCATGCTCTACCAAAAATAGTGCTTTGTTGTGTATCTGACGGACGAAAGCTAAACCAGTTCCACACCACTGAAGTTGCAGCATTTCTACAAACCAATTCTGGTTCATCCGTTTCATTCAACGATCCGCTTTCACCCTTCTCATTCTCCGCCATACTTTTTCCGCCATGTGCATATGAAAACAAAGGCATTGCGCATGCACCTTTTACCCATATTCTATCGCGATATTTTGTTTTCTTATCGTTGCCCGACATTATACCGGTATAGGGCTTTGGAGCGTGATGTCACGGGAGCGGGGCCACGCCCCCTCCCGCCATGACAGTAGGCCAAAGAAAGCACAGGGAAGTGTCAGCTATGGTTCGTACGTGCTGTGTTGCAACGTTAGAGCACACGATAGGGAAGGCAAGAACCTGGAAAATGGGCTCTCTTTTCATCGTTTCCCCTCCTGGAGGCAATCATGTATCCGATATTACTAAATGAAGACGTCAGGCTTGGATTGCAGCGGTCAGACGAGCGGATATCGCGTTCTCTGCCATCCCCAATTTTTTGTTGGTTTGCTCGCAGCATTTTCTTTCCGGTGAGTTCTAAATAAATTCATATCTCTCTTAATAGGCTTTTAGTGTTATTTTGAATGCGCTGAGGTCATAGATAATTAGATAAAACATCCTAATGTGTGATGCTGCAGAACCACGTCATGTTGACGGAGTAGCGTATTATTTGGCATTATTGCAGGCAAACCAGCATATGAAATATGAAACAGAAAAGAAAAGTATGTTTATTTTTTTTATTCAAGATCTGTTCACATGTACTTAGCAAGTACATACACATGAAATGCAAACTATTTACATGGCAACGCACAGCTGGCAACCTCTGGCTGTATCTTGGTCATATGGTCAACGTACTCACAACGTGGAGGCTTAAAAACGGCCAAATCTTGTACCCAACCGTTTGTGAATTAGATGTGCGCCTCCAGGAATTTATAATTCTGAAAATGATTCGCCGTGTATGCGCTGACTCCACAGACAAGGTACGCGAAGATATCGGGATAGGACAACGGCGGTAGGCCGTCTGGGTTTCCGCTCCACTGCCTTTTTTCATACGGGTCCACATTACCAATGCACGCTATTTTTTTCCATGAACCGTCTCTTGGCGTCTGGGCACAATCGTTCGCGATACAGCCTTTGTCTTTTGCGCTGATTTTATGCATGTTTCTGGCAGTCCTGCTTCCAACACAGTGTGTTTGTTTTGATTTATGGCCTTCTGACATGGCGCCGCGATCCCACAATGCACTGCGGCGTGACGTCAACTCCAAAGCCCTATTACCATGAACGGTATGATATGGCCCAGCCCTAGCTTGTATTGCTGTGCTTCACTTTTATTTATTTAGCTCTTAATTTTTAAATAGCTGTACAGCACTTTGTCTGAAAGCGCTTTATAAATAAAGTTGTTATTATTATTATTATTATTATTATCATGATTATTATTATGGCCCTGCGACAGACTGGCGACCTGTCCAGGGTGTACCCCGCCTCTCGCCCCATGACAGCTGGGATAGGCTCCAGCGCCCCCCGCGACCCTGAAAAGGATAAGCGGAAGCGAATGGATGGATGGATGGATGGATTATTATTATTATTATTATTATGTAAACTACTAGCAGTAAAAACAACATGCGTTTTTCTAATGGCACTATAGCACAGAGTAGTTTGTTATTCGTTCTTTTGCGTTTAAACAAAGTGCAGCATTTAATAGCTTCTAAGACGGATTTCATCCAGGTTTCAGAGCTCATCACAGCACAGAAACGGCTTTGGTGAAGGTTACAAATGATCTTCTTATGGCCTCTGACAGTGGACTCATCTCTGTGCTTGTCCTGCACAAAGATGAGTGCAGGACAAGCACAGTGCAGCATTCGATACTGTTTTATCAGAGCAATTAAAACATGCTGTAGGTATTAAAGGTACTGCACTGCAGTGGTTTGTATCATGTCTATCTAAACCTCCTGTTGTGTGCACTCCCACCCCCTTTACTTTAGTGTTCCGGTCACAATTGACTGGTCTTTCGTAACAGCTCTTAAATTAACATAAGAAACGTTTTTCACCAAATTCAGTTTAGTGGGTGGGTCAATGGGTTGTTCAGTGGTCATTCAGTGGGTGGTTCAATAGGTCGTAAAGTGGGTCTTTCATTTTGTCATTCAGTGGGTCAGAGGCCAAAGGGGAGGGGGGAGAGATTCCCATTCATTTTCTATGGCAGTCACTTCTGACCGGGAACACCACAGATGTAACAAAGTTGATTAAAACACTCAAAATTCAACGAAAGAGGTGCTCATCACTTTTATATGTTCAAGTGCATAGTGTGCAGGATGTCATAAGGCCTTGAGGCAATCGGATGTAAAACATAATATATAGGAGTTTTTAAATTTGTAAATCGGGCAGATTTGACCCGAACACGACAGGAAATGGAGAGTCCTTTTCACACACTAAGTTTAATTATGGAGTTACACTGGGTTCTGTGCTCGGACAAATTCTGTTTAAACTATACCTGATATTCCTATGGCAGTATCATTAGAAGGCATAGCACACATTTTCACTGCTATGCAGATGACACCCAACTTTATCTATCCATGGAGCCAGATCACACACACCAATTAGTTAGACTGTAGTAATGTCTTAAGAAGCTCATAAAGATGTCTCATAATGACCTTGATGACCTCTAATTTGTTTTTGCTTCTAGTATCAGAAAAATTGTATCTAACTAGATGCTTACTCTGGATGACATTACCTTGGCCTGGATGGCATCCTGGATTTAGGATTCCACAATTGTAAAAAGTTGATAATCAATATTTGATCAGAGCATTTGTTCACTGTTCATCAAATCACATCAGATCAGCAATTTTACTAATAACCAGGGATCTAAGTACAGAGCAGAAACAGCTTTTTAATATTGTTCTTGCTCGTACCTTTGTGAACACTTTTAAGATTTAAAATAAACAAATATATAAACTTATTAAACACTTATTCCCTGTGGTCTGCAAGTCCAGGCCCAGAGACCAGACTGATGGATCTAAAACAGACATAACTAAAGTTAATCCAGTGGTTACCGGCACAGAGATAACCACAAAGCATAAAAAACTTAGCTGCTGCAAGCTAGGTGTGCTACAAGCTTGGTGTGCAATGTAATATAATATAAGATCCTTTAGATTTACACAGCATGATCAGACACTAGTTCAGACCAATGAGCTACTTACTAAAGATGTCCAGACTCTTTTCTTTCCAAGCGCCTTAGACTACTAATGACACCCTGTTACATCCTCCTCTTCTGTCCACTCCACAGATTGTCTGTTCAGGTTCATCTAGATAATATTTCAGGCTCTCTAAACTCACAGTTAGTGGAGCTCTGCAGCCAGATGTCTAAGAAACAATTTTGTTTCTTAGATGTAGCATTTCTTAGGAATGCTGCATGCTTAAATCATAGAAGCTATGTAATCATAGAAGCTATGTAAGTAAATCATAGAAGCTATTTAATGCTATGCACAGCATTACATAGAAGCTGTGTAATGCTGTGCTTGTTGCACAGCATTACACAGCATCAATGGGACAGCAGTGCAGAGGATTCAGAGCTTGTCTTAGAATCCTCGGGTTTAAAATATTTCTTCAACATTAAATCCAGTGACACACCAAACAATAGCTTGATTGTTCCAAACTTTATTTTTCAAATTGTAAACAAATACAGTTTAAAAATGTGATAGCAACAAAGAAGAACACTTTCTTCTTTCCATAACAAAAAATGAGAAGGGAGTCAAGGATTAAATGGAATTTTAAAAAATATATGATTTTTGTAACCGTATTATTCAAATTGGATAATGCAGCTTTTCTGTTTTTCTTTTTTTTCCCCTCTGGTAAACTAATCAGTTCCCTTTCAGTCAATTCACTCAGTACACCACATAAGTATGGGATAGTTCGCCCTCGCACATCCTGGCTGAAGAAACCTTTATTCATGCCTTCAAGGCAGATGACCTGTGTTGACATGCACACAGCCCCGCCTGCACATATAACCACTATCATCACAGACATCCCTCAGTTCTTACGCTCTTCCCCTCGCTGAGAACACCTCTGCTGAGTTGGGCTAGCTATCTGCTGCTAGTTAGGTCTGTTGTCTGCTGACTTGAACTTAGCTTAACTGCCCCTGTTGGTGTTAGCCTCCATCGCTGGTTCCTGATGACAGCCCGCTGGCACCTCTTCTTAACGAGGTCAGCGTCGCCACGGATTACATCCTTCGTGCATCCCGCTGTGCAGCGCTCTCCCTGGGCAGAGGGATGGCTTCGACAGTAGTAGCGCAGAGGCACCTGTGACTGACCTTCTCTGGCGTCCCTGATAGGGACAGGGCAGTATATCTGGACTAACCAGTGTCTGCGGCTGGGTTATTCGGACATTCACTTGAAGCCATTCAAGCTAGATTCAATCTGAGGAAGAAGCAGACAGAAGCTTTGCACGACATCATCCCCAGATGTCAGGCGAAACCCAAACCTGCAGCTAGCTCTCACAGGGCCACCGCTCCTCTGCCAACTGGCAAAAGACCGGTGCCGACTGCTGCAGTGGGTGTGCCGCCAGCGGGAGCACATCCTCCGGCCTGAGCTCCGCGCCAGTCAGCCCGGAGCAAAGGACAACCCTTGGGCCCCCGGCGGGACCCGACGCCCAGGAGGAAGCCTCAGCCCTCCTAGCTGTGGTTCTGAGTAGAGAAGGGGGTCCGGTGGCAGGGAGACGCTGCTTTTACCCCTCTGTTGCTGCCCAAGAGGTGCCGCTGAAGTTCTGTTCAGGTTGTCAGCTCCAGAAGGCGCTGCACTTTCCTAACACTATCTCCCAAGCACAAACTCCCTGCACACAAAATGCCTCAGGTTGTAATTCCCTGATCAGGTGTGTTAAATGTTCAGGTGACTACATCAAGTGTTCCCACTGTTTTTCATTGCTGTGCAATCAAAGAGTGTTTATTCTCAAATAATCGCAAAAGCTCATCCTGCAGGTAGAATGAGCCAGGTCAGGCAGGTGATGCATTCCCCTGCAGACACACTGGGGGGCGACAACGCCCCGCCAACGGTGCTGCAGATCAGCCGGCTTGCTGCTCACTTCCCTCACTGGCATGCTTGCACCCCCTATCGTGTGCTGCGAACTGTTGCTATGGGTTACTAGTTGCAGTTCCAGGTCAAGCCCCCTCATTTCCGCAGAGTCATAAACACGACTGTCAGCATCAAAGCATCAGGAAGAAAATAAAGGCGCTGTTGCAGAAAAGAGCAATACAAGTGGTCCCCCAGCCTGAGACAGAAAAAGGTTGATACAGCCGTTAGTTTGTTCAAAAAAAAAGGGGGGAGGGCTTCATCCCATCCACAACCTGTGAGTCTTGAACATGTATCTACGAATGTACAAGTTCAAGATGCTAACACTCAGACAGCTCTTGAATGCAGTTGGTCCGGGAGATTGGTTTGCAACAATCGATCTAACAGATGCTTATTTTCATATGGCTATACACCCGAACTACAGGCAGTTTCTGAGGTTTGCATTCGAGGGCGTAGCCTACAAATACCTGGTGCTGCCTTTTGGGTTGTTGCTCGTCCTTGCACCTTTGCGAAATGTGCCGAGGTGGTGCTAGCACCCCTCAGAGAGAGAGACATCTGCATCTTAGCCTACCTAGACAACTGAACTCTCGTAGCTTGCTCCAGAGAGCAGGTGGAGACTCAGCTGTCACTGGTTTTGTCACACATTCACACACTGGGTTTCTCGGTGAACTTTCAGAGCTCGCTAATCCTGAGTCAGCAGATTTATTTCCTCGGTTTAGAAATATGCTTGCTTTCCAGCCGCTCACGTTTGTCGGAGCATCACTGCCTCATTCAGTTTCAGCTGGGACGCAGACTGCATTTCCAGACGATATTAGGTTTGTTGGTGTTACGTCCCCACATGAAAGCTAGGCGAAGAGGGTGGGGGACAGTAACAGTTGGATCTGGGTTGAAATGAAAAGAACGCCAGGCAGAGGTATTTAACACAAAATAAATCTTTATTATAATCAATTAACTCAATAATCATATAAATAGTAACAACAGAAAGAGACAGCACCGCTGCTTTAATGATAAATCAGACAGGTCAACACAAAGAGATGGTGACCACTTCAACAAAGAAAACAACTATAAGGCTTCAACAGAAAAAGACAGCAACGCTGCTATTAACAATAACCAGGCAGGCCAAACAAAATAATGGAGGCCGCCGTCACTTAGGGAAAACCACTGCTCAGTTAAGAACTACTCACAAAGAGCCACGCACGGTGGGGCTGGTCACACACAGCAGGCCTTTTCCACACCTAGACCAGTAGGGATGGGTATCGTTTAGGTTTTATCCGATACCGGTGCCAAATCGGTACTTTTGAAATGGTGCCGGTGCTTAAACGGTGCTCGAACCGGTGCTTAAAGAATGGAGAACACAAACTTCGTCCAAAAACCTCTCATGTTTTTATTTTTAGCAGTCTTTTTTTCTGCAAAATGATAAGAACCGTAACAACATATAAACATCATCTGTGCAAAGATTTATGTTTTTAAAGTGAAACAGTGAAAAATTACAGCGCTGTCAATACATGAATATCCAGACGTTGTACAAAAATGTCCAATTCTGGCACACAATTGGACACCATGCCAGTTGGTTTTTTTTAGGTATTTAAGAGCAGACATTAATTAATTTTATTAACATGCCTAAAAATGCTTTTTTAAAAATACGTTTTTGAAGAATTAACCATACATTTACATGGTAATGGGCCTTTTCTGCCATGGAGCGCTTAATTGGTCTCTGGCCCTTTAAACTCTGAGGGGCTGTAACTTTGGTTTCTTTTGGTCAATTTGCATGATTGACACCTCTTTTTAATTGTTTGAGCCAATAGAGTCACAGTAACGATGCCACGTTCACGTTAATTCAATCAATCAGACATTCCAAGGCCAAAACCCACGTGGGCCCAAATTTACTGCATGTGACGTCTGTCCAGTCACGTGTCTATAGGTGGGTCTAAAATGGAGGTTGTTGACGGAAAACGACTCTGATGCGGCTAGGTAGGCGTGGTAACTGCTGATAATCACATGGCTACCGGCTACCGGCGAAAATAACGGAGGAAATCTGGACGGTAAGACAATTTCTGTCTTAGCGCATTTGCGCCGCTGTGTGTTTTTGTAGTCTTCTTTTGCGGCTCATTCAGTGAATTTTGGTCAGAGTGTGGTGAAACTTGGTGTTTGGAATTGGTGATAGCTCTGGAAGATAACCAGCTTTTCTTTAGCCGGTTACATGAAGTCTGGAGAATTTCTGGTTCGCCTTGTTTGTTTAGCGGACTTGTGCGCATTTACATAACTGCTCGTTTAATCATGGCTTGTTTTCGTTGAGTTTGGTGGTTGTAGAAATGGTTTATATGACATTTTAGCTGAGATTCAGAGGTTTCTGTGGATACCACACATGTCTGGACTTATATTTCTCACCCCGTGTTATAACCGATTAAACGTGATCTCCTCCTTTTTGCTCGCTGTACCGGGGGCATGGGGCTTAAAGCACTTGTTGCAGGCTGCTGAGTTTGCATCTTTTGCTGTGAAGTACAGCCAGACTTTTGACCGCTTGGACTTGGGCATTTTTAATCTGTAGCTCTGCTCTAAAAGAACGTACATACCTGGACCCGCCTATTATCCTTGTAAAGGTAAAATGATTGGCTAGAATCCAAAGTGTATGACATCTCAAGAAAAAAAAAAAAGCACCGAAATAAAGCACCGAAATGTGCACTGCTTTTCGGTCTGGTTACTACCGTTTATGTCAGAACCGGTGCCATTATGGCACCGGATACCGGTACCCATCCCTATAGACCAGTATCACACACTGACCAACACAGAGGATATCCACCAGAAGCCTCTCCCACATCCACACTGCTCTCCTCCAGCTTATATCACCTCTGGAGGGCAATTGGTGATAAACGAGGGCAGATGAGCAGCAGGTGTGTCCTAAAGGAGAAGGCAGGGGCAGAGAGAGACAAGGGGAGGGGCAAGAAAGAAGGAGGAGGAGAGGGAGAAGACAACACCACGCCCACACACTCCCACAGCCTCACAGGATGTAACAGTTGGGCATGATGGCATCTATGATCGCCGTAGTGCCACTTGGACTTTTAAAGATGAGTGTTTCAGTGCTGGACTCTCTCTTATTGCCTGTGGGCATCGTGTCACCTCGGGAGGAGGCATGCTTGCTCTCCGTCCCTGGAGGAATCCCGGGCTGTTGCATCAGGGCTCTTGGACTGGGAGGGTGTTGTTTCGCTAGGTGGTGTCCACAGATGCTTCCCAATGGTGGTAGGGAGCGCCGTGCGGTGCATCAGTGAGAGGGATCTGGTCCCCAGCCCGGCGCGAGCTGCACATCAACCACTTAGAGCTTTTAGCAGTGTTCTTAGCTCTCAAACATTTCAGTCGTGGAGGGCCAACATGTCCTAGTCAGGATGGACAATTCAACAGTGGTCTCTTACATAAACAGGCATGGAGGAACACGCTCTTCTCAACTGTTGAAGCTGTCTCGCTCTGCTGTTATGGTGCAGTGTTCATTTTCTGTCCATCCATGTTCTGGGTCACCTGAACCTGGGGCCAGACCTTCTCTCTAGCGGGGGGTCCTCTGGTGAGGGAATGGAGGTTGCACCCTTTGATAGTGGCTCAGATTTGGGATCTGTTAGGCAAGGCACAAGTAGATCTTTTTGCCGAGATAAGGGCCTTTCATTTTCAACAATTACGGTTTATTTAGCAGCTATATCTGCTTGTCATATTGGCTTTGACGGGGTGACACCAGGTGCACATGCCCTTGCCTTACGTTTTCTGAAAGGGGTTCACCGGCTGAGACCCATGCTTAGGCCCAGTGTCCCTGCTTGGGTCTTATCTTTGGTGCTGGAGGCCCTTTGTGGCCCACAGTTTGAACACATTGAGACTTTGGATATGAAATTTCTCTCATATAAGATGCATTACTTCTCGCTTTGGCTTCGGCAAAGCGAGTGGGTGACCTTCTGTGCACATACATATGTCTGTGTATTGCGTTCAAATGGTGCCTATTTTCCCAAGATCATGCCTGCATCTTATAGCTCAATGGAGTTTGAGTTGCTGAGCTTTTGCTCCCCTCCTTTTGCATCTGAGGAGCATAGAGGGCTACATTCTCTTTGTCCTGTGTGTGCGCTACGTACCTACATTGAGCATACTCAGAATATGCGTTTATGTAACCAGCTGTTCATCTGTTTTGCTAGTCCAGCCAGAGGTAGAGTTCCACCAGGGGGATGGCAACTTCATGGGCTCTTTTGGGGTGCCTATAGCTGATATTTGTGCAGCAGCTAGTTGGGCATCACCACACACTTTTGTGCGGTTTTATTGGTTCGACGTTACAGCCCCTTCGGTGGCTCATACTGTCCTTTCTGCTGGGTCTATCGCACACTAAGGTGGTGGTGGTCCGATTCCAGTTCAGTGGCTGCTCTGCAGGGCGTGTATATATCTTCCAACACAAGGTTGTCCCACTGAGCAGTTTGCCTTGTGAAGAGCGGCTATCGAGCTAAGGGATGTCTGTGATGACAGCGGTTATATGTGCAGGCAACGCTATACGCATGTTGTTGGGTCTGTGTTTCCACAAGCCCCGCTGGTTCAGAAACTTATTCTCGTTAACGACAAAAACAAGACAAACATCTTTTACTTGCTAGCAAGGGAGGCCCCAGCCGGTGTCTCAGACCGCAAAATGACCTCAACGACGGCCTCCGCTTGCTGCCTTTTATTGGGAAAACAGTTCACACAATACACATCACAGCAAAGCACCTCCCACCGTAAACCCCCCAAATGGTTCTAAGACAACGCACTATGTGTGTGTATGTGTAAACATCTGTATGCATGTGAGAATGTGTGTTGTGTGTGTGTGTGTGTTTGAGTGAGTGTGTGAGAATGTGTGTCTCTCTGTGTGCGTGACTTCCAACTGTTTCTAACAACATCCTTCAAACAAACCTTCACAAGGATGTGCTTGTGATAAAACACTACAGCCCTCCCAGAACCTCGAGAGGCTGGGGAGGGGGACAAAGGAATTCTTTTCATCACAGAGTTGAAACAGTGTAGAGATGGTAAGCATAAAAATGACAACATTTAACAATTCACTTTAACATATGTCATCACGGGTCATCTGCCTTAAAGGCGTGAATAAAGGTTTCCTCAGACAGGACACGTGAGGCATGATATCCCATACTTATGTGTTGTACCTCGTTCCTCTCCTTCAAGGAACAGAAGTAATAAACATAACTGTTTGCTTCACAAGCTATAAAATACAGGCTTTACAATCTGTGACTGTTTGATACTCAGCCTTAACTCCTTAAGGCTAAAGCTGGCTCCTAGCTACTTTTGTTTTGTTTTGTTTTTTTGCTGTATGGAAACAGCTTGAATACAGAAATCTGAACTGTGATCACCAAGATTGACCTTTTGTATGTCCAGATTGGACTATTGCAACTCTCTTTACTTGGAGCTCCAACTCTCCCTCCTTCAGCTCCTGCAATTAGTCCAAAATGTGGCAGCACGCCTCTTAACTGGCACTAGAAGGCATGAGCACATCACCCCTACCCTCGCTAACTTACACTGGCTTCCCGTCAAATATCGCATGGATTTCAAAATCCTTCTGCTCACTTTTAAAATTCTAAATAACCTGGCCCCTAGCTACCTAACTGATCTCCTTGATCTGTACAACCCAAAGAGAGCACTAAGATCCTCCTGCTCGTAATGCAACCAAGGTCTTGTTTAAAAACCAGAGGTGACCGTGCCTTTGACATTGCCGCCCCTAGACTCTGAAATAATCTCCCAGTTGATATCCGTAAATCGGAATCAACTCAGCCATTCAAATCATGCTTAAAACACACCTGTTCAACTTAGCTTTTGAAGCAAATTAGTTTGACTTTCATTTGGCCTGCACTACACCATGCAATGTAATTTTAATTGTAACTGTTCTACTTGTTCCTTGTTCTGCCCGCATTGCGGTTTTATTGTGAAGCACTTTGATGTACACTAGTCTTTCAAATGTGCTATAGAAATAAATTTTGACTTGACTTGACTTTTGTATGTGGTGATCAGGGCTCACTACCCGGGTACCACCACAATAACAGAGGCCCTGAAGACACAGAAGAAGCTGTGGTCGTCAGAGGACTACAGCACCTTTAACAATGAGGTGGGAGGAGGTTGTTGGGCTCGTATCCTCAACCAGAACTATGTCAATGGACAAATGACTGCGTAAGTTAAAAAACAAGCAGTACATGCTAGCAAAATATTAAGCATTTCACAGAATGTATATTAAATTTGTTGAATTTTAATCAGTTTGATGGTAAGTTTATTTTTAGTTAGAATAAAGTGTAAACTTGGTGAATACATGCTTTGGACAGACTGTTAAGCCTTAATGTCGAACAATGTGGTTAATGACTGTGATCCTTCCTCCAGCACCATCTCCTGGAATCTGGTGGCCAGCTATTATGAGGATCTCCCATTCGGCAGGGACGGGCTCATGACAGCTGAGGAGCCCTGGAGTGGCAATTATGTGGTCGAGTCTCCAATTTGGATCACGGGTCTGCATACAGAGACAGATAGTTTGAAAATGTGTTTCAGATCAACATAACATTTCTCATAATAGCAAAGTTATTAGAGGGTGTTCTGTTACTTATTTATCGTGGATCATAAAGGTCGGCAGTGTACTTTTAAATCCAGAAATCATGACACTAACCCTTAGGTTCTGAGTAAATATAATTCATTATGTCACTACATTTTTAGTGTTGACTGTATGTTGCATACTGATGGGGTAGACTGCATGTCATTAGAAGACATCTCACTTGTGAGACAGATTTGATGGGTTGGTGAAAGTTTTGGCATGAGAGCAATCTGATTTTTTTTAGAAGTGAATTAGTTTGACAGTTGTTGGGTCTGGCTGAGCGATTGTTTTGTAACCCTTTGTTTTCAAATGTTTTCCTTGCAGCCCACACCACACAGTTCACCCAGCCAGGATGGACCTACCTGCAGACTGTTGGACATCTGGCACAAGGTGGAAGCTATATTGCTTTGACTGATGGGAAGGGAAATCTCACTGTTGTCATAGAAACAATGGTAAGTTAGTTACACACACACACACACACACACACACACACACACACACACACACACACACACACACACACACACACACACACACACACAGAGCTGGTAAAATAAGTACCGAACATGTCAATTTAATTTAATTTAGTTTTCATATTTTTAAATATTAACATACTTTTTAGTAATTCGCTTTCAGTCTGGTGTACTCAGTAGCACTGAAATAATAATATCAGAATAGCCCCACCCAGGTTGGAGACAGAAACACTGGAAGAACATATGGGAAAAGGACGCAACAGATAACTACAATGCTTAGTGGTTAGTGGATCTAAGAGCTGACACCATGAGCCTCCCTGAACAGGATCCAGTAAGGATCCCCAGAAGGGACTGGTCTCATCCAACTACTGGCCAATAACAGGCCTCAACAACACACGGAAGCTCTTGTCAGATCTCACAGCGGCTAAGATGAACAGGCACATGGCTGAACATGAGCAGGGAACCAAAGAAATTGACATAAACATCAGAGGGGGCAAAACATCAGTTCCTGGTAGATGGAGCAGTCTGTAGACCGTAAGACCAGACTGACCAACTTGTGCACCACCTGGGTTGACTATAAGAAAGACAATGCCAACTCAATGCCTCACACATGGATCCTGGAGTGGCTAGAAATGTACAACATGACTGACAACAGGACCCTAAGAGCCTTCATCAAGAACTCAATGAAGATGTACTATTGGCTTAAAGTTGGCCTCTACTTTTGTTCATTACAAGTCATGCCAAATACAAGCAGAGAGTCTTATCATCTTATCACTATGCGGAACAGAGCTTTCAGTCTCTTGGCTCCTCGGCTCTGGAACTCACTTCCTGCAGAGATAAGAACTATAGATTCCCTTCCCTTATTTAAGTCACAGCTCAAAAACTACTTGTTTAAACTGGTTTACTGGCTTTAATTCAGATCTTTTTTGCTGTCAAATCTTGTTTATTTGTTGTTGTTTTTTGTATTCTAATTTATTTTAAACTATTTTAATCCACTGTTTTATTGATATCTTTTTCTCTTTCTAAGGTGACCTTGGGTTTTAGAAAGACGCCCTGAAATAAAATGTATCATTATTATTAGTAGTAAAACCATTTTAGCCGACTCTGTAGACAATGTTTTTTTGGGGTTTTTTTTGTGTGTGTGTATGTGTGTAGCTCAAATACATATAAATATATAGCTCAAACATATGAGCACTATCAGCCACATCCAACTCTGCTTTCTAATGTTTGGAATGCTCCTTTTAACAAAGCTTTTTGTTTCCTTTATAGACTCACAATCATTCAGTGTGCATAAGACCTCCACTACCTCCCTTTAATGTAACATCCCAAAATGCAACTTTCTGGCTAAAGGGGTCTTTTGTAAGTTCATGTTATCTTCTTGAATCTGCTGAGAGTTTCTGACTTGTACATCTCTGATGTTCAAGATTATTTATTTCTTCTTAGGCATCCATTAAAGAGCTCCAAGTGTGGCGGTCACAGTTTGACTTTAAGACGAACAAGCCTTCCTTTTTTGAGAAACTAAAACCACTGAAGGTATTGTTTACACTCTGAAGAAAGATGCACCTCAGTGATATGTGGGCACCAGTTTGTCAACTGTAACACTGTCTTTATATGACATTAGCTTGTAGATGGCTCGTTTACCCTGAATCTGGCTGAAGACGAGGTTTACACACTGACCACTGTTAGCACAGGAAGCAAAGGCAGCTATCCCGACCCACCTCCCTCAGCTCGCTTCCCTAAAGTGTACAAGGATGACTTTGATGTTCGTAAGTTAACCATGTGCATGACCCCAAATCTCACCGAATTTTTAACGTCCATTAAAATGACAGAAAAAGTGACCTTTATTTTAAATCTGCTTCTGTGTATGTATAGGGAGCCCACCTTTTTCAGAAGCTCCATACTTTGCTGATCAGACAGGAGTGTTTGAGTACTACATTAACCTGACTGATCCTGGACCTCACGTTTTCACCTTAAGACAGGTTCTGACAGAAAGGCCCATCACATGGGCAACGGATGCTGATCAGACCATTAGTGTCATCGGAGACTATTACTGGTGAGTAGACCTGTGACTACTATGATTACTTTAGTTGGGTTAGTCACTACTATCACTAACCCAACTAAAGTAATCCATGGGGTGTCTGTGGCTCAGGAGGCAGGCAGACACACACACACACACACACACACACACAAAATATATATATATATTTTCTCCACCCTGTTACATTGTTATTTTATACAGGCAGAACCTGACAGTGACATGTGACGTCTTCTTGGAGAAGATGAATGCTGGTGGTGTGTTCATAGCAGCCAGAGTGGATAAAGGGGGACAGTCAATCCGCAGTGCTAAAGGAGTCTTCTTCTGGGTGTTTGCTGATGGCACCTACAAAGTTACCAATGATCTTGGTCAGTACAATCTGTATCTGCTCCAACCTTATATAAGAGTGCTCAAAGATGTCTTAAAAAATGATCAATCTGTCTTTATTAATGGGCTGTGTACCACAGGGTTTTAATGTTCCACTAGTTAAACAATTAATTACAAAGCTATTACTTGATCCTGCTGTCTTAGCTAGTTCTAGGCCAGTCTTCAACCTTTTGAAAAATGGCCTAACATAAATATTAGATTTGTCAACTCTTTCTCAAATTTTTGAAAGAACAGTTCTAAAACAAGTAACTGATCATCTACAGAGGATTGATTTTATTAAAAATGATAATAATACATTTTATTTAAAAAGCGTAAAAATCATTTTACGCTATCGTTTGCTTCGTGGTGTCGCAAAATAAACTGTTTACAGCAATATTTTTTCATTGTTTTGATGGTCACTGTAGTGGCTATATTGATTTCTTAAAGTTCTCTCTTTCTCTTATATTTAAGATAACCACACTACAGACGGACAAGCGCCTGTTTTTATGCGTTGTCGTTAGCAACAACGACGGTAAAACCACCGCGTGTCCGCTTGTTTATTTTCCACGTAAGCCTTTCACAATAAAGCTCAAGATCCTGTTGAGACTTTTCAAAATAAACTGAATCACGTGAAAGATGCACAGTATTTACGGATGAAAAGCCAAAAAGAGCCGTCAGGTGCTAAAAAATAAACCTTAGACTCAAACGTTAGAACAGGCTTTTCCCCACAGCACGCTGTGTAATAAATACTCACAAAGAAAACGGCGGCCGTTACAACTTACGTCTAAAAATGTATAGTTTCATGCATCGGTTAAAACACTCGACTCCAGGTCCACGACGCCCAGCTGGAAACACTTCACGCAAGTCGAGCTGCCCGAGATTCACAGAATTTACAGAAAATGTTACATTTTTGTGATTTATATCGTTATCGGGACAATAGATGTCTTATATCGGGATATGAGATTTTGGTCATATCGCACAGCCCTACTTTAAGCAGAGATTGGCGTGCCTCTTTGTTGGTCTCCTGATCTGAAGGCACTGTCCCATGCTCTTAGTAGGGCTCGCACCTCACTGTTGAGCCATGGCTTCTGGTTCGGGAACACTTTAACAGTCTTTATTGTTGTTACACTCTCATTACAGAAGATGATGAATGAGAGTACAGCAGATGTGTGGCCCTCCAAGTCTGATCCTTCTGCAAATACACTCCAATTCATGTTATCAAAACAGTCTTGTGGGGCCGTGGTGGCTTCCACAGTCTACACTCGTACTGTTTTTACAGATGGTTTTTGTCTTTGAATTAGAGGTTTATAAGCAGGGATCAGGGACAGAGAGAGATGGTCTGAGAGTCCAAGATGAGGCAGTGGGGTGGCTTTGTAAGCATCTGGGATGTTGGTGTAGACCTGGTCAAGTGTGTTGTTTTCGCTTGTCGGAAAGCTCACGTTTTTAAAGAATCCAGGCAGGACAGATTTCAGGTTTGCATGGTTAAAATCTCCTGCCACGATCACAGCGCAGTCCGGGTGCATTGTTAGCTGTTTATTAATGGAGCGCTGGAGTAGCTCCATGACTGACTGCACTGCAGTGGTTTGTCATCTAATAGACTCCAATTTTTTTCCTGTTAAGGAGTCTTCTTCAAACACTAAGGTTAATTATGGAGTTCCACAGGGCTCTATGCTTGGGCTAATTTTATGTACATTATACTTGCTTCCTTTAGGAGGTGTCATTAGAGGGCATATCATACATTTTCAGTACTATAGAGATGATACCCTGCTTTGTCTTTCCATGAAGCCAGATGACACGCCAATATAGTTAAACTGCCGGAATGTCTAAAAGACATAAAGAGTTGGATGACCTCTAATTTCCTGCTTCCGAATTCAGATAAAACTGAGGTTGTTATAGTCGGCCACAAAAATCTTAGAAATATGGTATCTAACCAGAGGCTTACTCTGATTGGCATTACCTTGGCCTCCAGTAACACTGTGTGGAATCTTGTAGTTGTTTCTGACCAGGGTATGTCCTTCTGTGTGCATATTAAACAAATATGTAGGACTACTTTCTTCCATTTGTGCAATATCTTTAAAATGAGAAATATCATGTCTCAGAGTGACGCTGAAATACAGGTTCATGCATGTATTACTTTTAGGCTGGACTACTGTAATTTGTTATTATCAGGATGTCCTAAAAACTCCCTGAAAAGCCTTCAGATGATCCAAAATCCTGCACCAAGAGTACTGACAGTATTGACAAAGCTCCTTGAGGACACTGCTGTTAGGATTTGGCACTGTATAAATAAAATAGAATTGAATTGGTTCATCACACTTAACTCCAAACTGAAAACCAAAATCATCACTTGTAGTCTTTTATTTCGTAGACAGTTTCTCCATAATTTCCATAGTTGGACAGTTTGTTGTTGCTGTGCCTCTCATCACTGTTCTTTTGTCAACAGTTGGCGAGACTGTACTCGCAGAGGGACAGTCTGGTACTGAGGTACATAGGTGGTACACCTTGTCACTCACTGTAAAAGTAAGTAGACACTTTTTACTATTTCTAATGTTTCTTTATACTCTCACTTCTTCCACTGTTATGATGATTAAAGGAGTTTTTAATCCAATAAACCATGTTAGGACTTGGAGATTAGATCAACTCAGATTAGCTACTCTCATTATTAATAGTATCTTTAGTCAGCATCTTAATCACATGAGAGATTTAAGATGATGTATTAGCAAGACAAAGCAAAACAAACTGCCTTTTTCCTACTTGGATTTTATGTGGAGGGTTTTTTTTAGGCGATTTGTAGATTTGTAGGTGTGTTAATACAGTATGTCAAAATCAAGAAATAACAGAAGTCACACTTGAGGTTGTACTGAAAAAAGGCAAGGTAAACAGATCATATATGAAGGCAAAATAAAAGTGAGGGATTATAACCTTGACGACACAATTAACTGGGGGCAGTAATCAGTCCTGTTTGTTGGTAGCTGTGCAGGAACAGTCCTTTCTGATGTAGGTTATTGTGTTGACACACTGTAACTAAACATTTCAGCAATATGCCTGTCTTGTCAACAGCCACATTAATTTACGAATTAACCTATGAAAAGTTACATTGTATCTTGTTACATGGATTTGAAAATGTAAAGATGTTTTTCTCTTTACTGTAGGGACAGTATGCATCAGGGTCACTGAATGGATACCCTCTGTGGAAGAATGCTGTGGTACTGACCCCAAAGGCTGGCTGGGCTGCCATAGGAACACGCTCATTTGAACTGGCCCAGTTTGATAACTTTGCTTTGGTGGCAGAGTGATGAATTAACTTTAAATCATGATTTACACTATGCTGAATGTCCTGATTCATTTATGGACGTGATTAGTACTTTACAGCCGATAGCTTCAAGCATAATAATCATGTTGTGTGTAAAATTTTGGGCATTGTATTGACAGAAATGGGTTATAGTATTTAATTACCATGTAATTATGCATCACTGTGTTTTTGTTGGAATGATCCTGTCATATCAAACCTCAGTCCCGAACAGAAACTAATGTCTTTCTACAGCTCACAGCCAACAAAACACTGGTTTAAGACCTTTCTTTGAAGAGATGCCAAGACTTCAAGATAAGGCTGGAAATGTGTTGGGGCATAACTTGTAGTGAATCGTGTGTTTTTAGCACATCAGAATCCATCACACTTGTACAGGATGTGCCTTATAGCCTGGTGTTAGAATCAAATGATCATATTAGTATTTGGTGTTAGCCATGTAGTTGGCTTGTCACTACCATAGGAGCATCCCTCAGTTTCCTCAATGGGCTCCACCCCTCATTTGTTGCATCTGTTTTCAAAACAGCTAAGTTTCAACGCACCACGCTTCTCAAAAATAATACTTAATGTCTTGGCGGTTGCCTCCATCTCCTCCACATAGAAAAAAATATATCATATGGCACTGAATCCTGGAACTTTGTTTGATGTGATTGTAAATGATTTTGTAGTTTGACTTTATATTGTCTTAACTGCTTTGAATAAATCAAATAGAAAGCCAACCACAAGTGTAGTGTAACCTGAGCCTCCTGCAGAAAACAAGTTTACTAAACTGATATTGTGATAACGCCAGAGCCAGCAATATTTGTTCATTCAGTTGTTTTAATGAAAAAACGCATTATTTATTATGTATTAGCAATATTATGTGTTTAGACCAGGCGTGTCCAAAGTCCGGCCCGCCGGCCCGCAAGTAATTTTATAAATAGAATAGAATATGGCCCGCACTTCAACTTTTGCTTGAGTGTATTGCACTTCTTAGTTTTAACACCAGTGGGAGCTGCTGTTGATCAAGGCAGTTGCTCCACCAAAAAGGACAATCACAGAAGAAATTTACCCCGAAGTTATTAAACATGGCAGAACCAAAGAAGCGAAAGGTAGAAAGTGAATGCAGAAAATTTCAGACAAGGTGGGAGAGTGAATATTTCTTCAAAGAATTCAAGGGGAAGTGTATCTGTTTGATCTGCACTGAAATTGTGGCAGTTATGAAAGAGTATAATGTACGACGTCATTATGAAACCAAACATCAGGCCTATGCATCCTACACTGGTGCTGAGCGAGAGCAGAAATTACGGTAAAGCAAATGCTAGCTCTCCTGCGAGGTCAGCAACAGTATTTTTTTTCGTGCTCAAATTGTCCAGGAAAAGGCTCCAATAGCCAGCTATGAGGTCGCCCAACTCATCGCAAGACATGGCAAGCCTTTTTCAGATGGAGACCTCATAAAACACGGCCTCGTTAAAGTCACCGAAATAATGTGCCCGGAAAAAGTGCAGGACTTCAACAACGTCAGCATGTCCAGAAATACAGTTGTGCGACACATTGAAGACTCGTCAGCCAACATTAAACTGTAAATGGCTGATAAAGCTGTGCTTTTGATTTTTACTCCATCGCATGCGATTAGAGCACCGATGCCACAGACACCGCACAGCTGCTAATTTCTTTGCGGGGAGTGGACGAGAGCACGAGCACTTTAGGTGAGTAAAAAAATGTATTCCACAGTACCCGTGTGTTAATGTGCAGGTACACATGCTTCAAATATCAATAATGCGCACCAATTCTGTCACTACCCTGCTTTTGCGCACCACTTTCTTATATGCGTTTTTCTTGTTAACACACAGAGTACACACCGCTGTGCACAGCGCACGCACACGCAGAGTCAGCTGATCTCATCTGATGCAGATTTGCTCCTTGATCAAGTGACATTTGTCCAGATTTTTGCCACGAGTGGCGATCAGCACCGCAGCTGGATGGCCCGATTTACATACCCAGCGCAGCTGATACTCACCAGAATAATTTACTAAAATTATATGCACTCCTGTTATTAAGTCCAGTGTAGTCTGTTAATGTTGATAACAGTTTCAAACGAACGTTAATAGATGTGTTGCTAAGCCTAATAACTTAAATAACAAACTTGAAATGTACCCGTCCCATTTTCCCCTTTATTGTTTTTTTTCTCTGTGCTGTAAATCTTCTGTCTAAGAAGAAATCTGAGGCTGCTGTTCTGAGAATGAGCTACCAAAGCTTTTTCTGAATAAATCAATAAAGATCCATTTATGGAAAACTGTGATGAAGGCAGTTTTGTCTTTAATTATATTCAACAGTATAACACATTTGACCACTTTTAAGTGATTTTTCTAACTTTAATACACTAAAGTTAAGGTTATATACCTAATTTCTAGTAAGTGGCCCAGCCCCTCCGATATTTTTATGTATGTGGCCCTCAGCGAAAAAAGTTTGGACACCCCTGGTTTAGACACTCGAGCAATAAACTAAAATCAGATAGTTTTTTTAATAAGGACCACTGTATCGATGGTGGACAATCAAATACAAAAAAAAAAAAAAAATACACTGGCCAGTGTGGTTCATCTGTGACTCCCCATTAATCATGTCTGCTCCCTACTCCCATATAGCTAACTGCACAGTCACCAGGATAACCTAAGACAGCAACACACGTCAGCACAAGCACTACATTTTAATTTACATTCATAAAATCACTAAATTTAGGGTCCAATCCTGATCTGTTTCCTATGTTTTGAGTACCCTAGTTGTCAAAAGTGGAATAACACTGGGATTTGGTTTAGTCAGTAGAAATCTCCAGGTTTGGATACTTCTTTAAGACACAACAGCTTACCTGGCCATGCCCGAAGCTTGTCAAAAACAGCTCCAGGATACCTTACTTACCTTGTCGGGGACATCAACTTACCATGTTGATGTCCCCGACATCAACATGGCGGGGACATCAACATGGCGGCGGCGCACACAGTTGCAGCAGCTCGATGTACCACTGGTCGGTGTGGTGTTTGGTTATTTTTGTACGTTTTGTGTTTTGTTTTATGCGCGATCAGTCAAGCGAATAACATCTTCAGCAGACACGATCTCCTTAAGATCGGAGTGAGCTACCGTGTGAGTGTGACCACGGAATTTATTCACTCACACAATATACCAGAGGAAGTAGCAAGGAGACCGGGCGCTCCTTGGATTACTATTCCAGAGGGAAGGAGACGCAGGCGGCGACGAGAGAGAAGGAGGAAGCGAGGCTGTCGGGCTGGCGTGCTAACCAGGCTAAGGAGAAAGCCTTTTAGACCACCGCTCCCGAGTTTATATCTCTCGAATGTCAGATCTTTGGCGAACAAGATGGACGAACTAAGGCTACAAATAACAACGGACAATCGCATTAAAAACTCATGTATTCTTCTGATCACTGAGTCCTGGCTGCATCAGTCCATCCCGGACTCTGCTATTGAGTTAGCAGGCTACACCGTACAGCGCCAGGACAGAACAAACGACTCCGGTAAGAGAAAAGGAGGGGGAATCTGCATATACGTAAATAACAGCTGGTGCACTAACACAGTGACCATAGACAGGCACTGTTCTCCGGACATAGAATATTTGACTGTCAGATGCAGGCCTATCTATCTGCCACGGGAGTTCACTGTGGTAGCAATAACAACTGTTTACATACCGCCAGTTGCAAATACTAACGTGGCACTAGCGCTTTTACACACGAACATTAACAACTTACTCAACAAATACCCCGATGCAGTGCACATTATAGCGGGTGATTTCAATCAGGCGGATTTAAAAACAGCAATCCCTAACTTCCACCAGCATGTGAAATGTGCTACGAGAGGGGCTAATACCTTAGATAAAGTCTATTCTAACATCAAGAAAGGCTATAGGGCTAGACCCTTACCACATCTGGGCCAATCTGACCATCTATCCTTGCTCCTAATCCCTGCATATGCTCCAATCAGGAGAACTGTGCCGACTATCACTAAAATTGTAACAACATGGCCAGAGGGCGCTTCTCAACAGCTACAGGACTGCTTTGACAGAACCAACTGGAATATCTTCCAACATCAAGACCTGGAAATGTTCACAAACAGTGTCCTTTGTTACATCAAACACTGTATAGACACTGTCACAGTAGATAAGCAGATCCGGGTCTACACCAACCAAAAACCATGGATGACCCGGGGAGTCCAGCAGCTGTTAAAAGAAAGGAACAGCGCCTTCAGGTCTGGAAACAGGGAAAGTTACAGCAGGGCTAGAGCTAACCTGAAAAAAGGCATAAGGAAGGCCAAGGCGGACTATAGGAAGAAGATCGAGAACCACCTGGAGAGTAAGAACAGCAGGTTGGTGTGGCAGGGTGTCCAGCAGCTGACAAACTACAAGTCCAAATCAGGTGCGGCTGCAGGCGACCCAGCACTGGCAGAGGAGCTGAACATCTTCTTCACACGCTTTGAGGTCACTGCACCCTACGCCTTAGAGGAACAGCCACAGCACACAGCCCACAGTAGAAGTACCATCATCACTCTGGGAGAACATGAAGTGAGGCGCACCCTGCGGGCCGTTAACCCGAGGAAGACAGCCGGCCCAGATGGCATACCAGGACGTGTGCTGAGAGACTGCGCAGATCAGCTTGCCTATATTCTCACCAGGATCTTCAACCAATCCCTTGAACAGTCAAATGTCCCACCTTGCCTCAAGACCTCCACCATAATACCTTTGCCTAAGAAACCTCATATCTCTAGCCTAAATGACTATAGACCAGTGGCACTAACCCCGGTGGTGATGAAGTGTTTTGAGAAACTCGTGCGCTATCACATCATAGCAGCCCTACCTTGCAACCTTGACACACACCAGTTTGCCTACAGAGCAAACCGATCGACAGAGGACGCCATAGCAACAGCACTCAATGCAGCATTAACACATCTGGAGAAGCGAGGAAACTATGTGCGTATGCTCTTTGTGGATTATAGCTCTGCATTTAACACCATTCTCCCATACAAACTGGATGCTAAGCTAAAAGACTTGGGGCTCCCCCACAGCACTTGTAAGTGGATTAATAGCTTCCTCACCGACCGCAGACAGAGAGTGAGAGTGGGATGTCACACATCTCCAGCCCTTAATTTAAGCACTGGGTCGCCACAGGGCTGCGTGCTTAGTCCACTGCTTTACTCGCTTTACACACATGACTGCATCCCCGCCCACCAGAACAACACCATCGTAAAGTTCGCAGACGACACTACTGTGGTGGGGCTTATATCTGGGGGAGATGAGTCTGCCTACAGAGATGAGGTGGAGCAGCTGTCTTCATGGTGTAAGGACAATAACCTTCTCTTAAACACGAAAAAGACTAAAGAGCTCATAATTGACTACAGAAGACATAAGACAGAAATTCAACCACTAATCATCAACGACGACTGTGTGGAGAGGGTGGCAGACTTCCGCTTCTTGGGAGTCAGCATAGAGGGAAACTTATCATGGAGTGTGAACACCTCTGAGCTACTGAAAAAGACACAACAGAGACTGTACTTTTTGAGAGTACTCAGAAAGAACAACATCACACAGAGACTGCTGGTGTCTTTTTACAGAGCCTCCATCGAAAGCATACTAACGTACTGCATAAGCATCTGGTACGCTAGCTGCACAGTGGCTCAGAAGAAAGCACTACAGGGAGTAATCAACGCTGCTCAGAGGACAATCGGCTGCCCTCTCCTCAAATTGGAAGACCTACACAGTTCTCGCTGCCTCAAAAGAGCCCATAACATTATAAAAGACATCTCACACCCTGGACACTCCATGTTCGAACTGTTGCCTTCAGGTAAACGGTATAGAACAATATACACAAGGACTAACAGACTCAAACACAGTTTCTACCCAATTGCAATATCCTGTCTCAATGCTACTAAAAGTAGATGACGTTCACTGCCCCTGCTGTTATTTATGCCCTGCTGTTGGAATGTTTTAGACATGTCTTGTTGGATACGCTAAATTGACTGAGTGTTTGATTGTTGAGTGATATATCAACTAGGACGTATGTTGAATGACTGTATGTGGCATTAGGCCTGGATTACTTGGGTGCATTTACTGTATGAGAAGATTGCACTTTATTTTATTTTCTACAGTATTTGACAACATAGTTTTTAATATTTACAACATAGTTTTTAAGTATTTATTTTCGTGAATGTTGCATTGACCAGAGACATCTCTCAATTTCATTGTACTTATGACAATGACAATAAAGAATATTCTATTCTATTCTATTCTATTCTACTGGAGGATTTAGACCAATAAAATTGTTGTAGAATTGTTTGTTAGCAACAGAAAAAAAAGTAAAAGTAGATAATGAAAATAAATTGAAAAGATGCTCATTAGGGAAACAAAGACATTAGCACAGGGATAGTGATGCTATTTTCTAAAGAATTGGTCAATGACCGGTCATTTCATACGTGTTGATCTCTAATCTCGATCTTAACCTGCTCTGAAGCAGACAGAGGTGGGGTGTAGTTCTGTGCCTCAAAGCAAGCTAAAAATTCATTTAGCTCATCTGGTCAGTTCCCTCTCTCTACCGGATGAGCTAAACACATTTTTTGCTCACTTTGAGGCACAGTAGTAGTGAGAGCAGCGGAGAGGATTGTGGGGTTTTCTTTTATCCTCCCTCCAGGACATTTATTGCATACACCTCACCCGAAAAGCCCTTTGCATTACAGGTGACTCCACTCATCTGTTCAACAGTTTTTCAGTTTGCTGCCATCAGGAAGGAGACTGAAGAGCCTCTGGGCTAGAACCAGCAAACTGAGAGACAGCTTCGTCCATCAGGCTGTCAGGATGCTGAATTCTCTCCCTGCTCTGTCCCTCTTGACTCTGACAGACACGAACATCAGACCTGCGTTCACCTCTTCCCTCTCAACCCCCCCCCCCCCCCTTCCCCCCGCCCCCGCCAATAAAAAGGACTAGATAATGCATTGATTTAGATGGAGAGACTCTTGAGGGATGGCTGTTATGAGGAAAGCCCAGAAACTTTGTCAGTCCAGAAACTTTGCCAGCAGCACACATCGTTGTGTGCCTCAACTTTCGGTCTTTTACCCAGGCTAATCTGCCATTTTCCTTCCTTGGTTAGGTTTAGGAATTAGAGATCTGATCTGGATTATCATTTTAAAATTTGGGACACATTGTCAGTAGTGGACCTTGGATTCATCGGGTGTTTCGGCCATTATCACTAGACACCCTCATTGAAGGAGGCCCTGCCTCCTTGGTGACTGGTCCTCTCAGCAGTATTAGCTAGTTCTCTTATAGCCTGCCGTTGCGCCTGTCCTCTGATCCCAATTTCTCTAAGCAGTTTTGCTGTTGTACTGACAACAAAGCCCCTGCACCCCCTTCCACTGGGTGCACCTTGATTTTCCAGCCTCTGTCCTCTGCCTCAGCTGCTAAGTTGGCATACCGCAGCTTCTTACGCGCAAATGCTTTCTCAATTGCTTCCTCCCATGGTACCGTCAGCTCAATGACGTACGCAAGTTTTCGGGAGTTAGACCAGAGGACGAGGTCTGGTCACAGAGTTGTTGTTACAATCTCTGTGGGAAAAATTAGCCTCTGATCCAAGTCCACTTGCATCTGCCAATCCCTGGCAACCTTCAGCGGGCCCAGGTCTGGGGTTGAGGGGCTTGTCCTCGGCTTGTCTCCTTCCTGGACAAATGTTGATAAAAACTGACGCTCCTCTTGGTTCGTGAAAGGTTTGCACTCAACTTTCTCGGCTAGACACCTGAGAACCTGGTTGTGTCTCCATGTGTATCTGCCCTGAGTAAGGCTAGTCCTACAACCAACCAAGATGGTAAATGGCCTGCATTTGTATAGCGCTTTACTCAGTCCCAAAGAACCCCAAAGCACTTTACACTACATTCAGTCATTCACCCTGCCCTGGGGCGCACTGACAGAGGCGAGGCTGCCGGACACTGGCGCCACCGGGCCCTCTGACCGCCACCAGTAGGCAAACATGGGGTTAGTATCTTGCCCAAGGATATTTGGCATGCAGCCAGGAGGCAGCCTGGGATCGAACCACCATTAGTGGCTGACCTGCTCTGCCACCTGAGCTACAGCCACCCCATTCAAGCACACTCAAGATGTGCTTGAGTGTTGCTGGGACTGTACACAGGCGGCAGGATGGGTCCTTTCCAAACCACAGATGCAGATTTATTGGGGAAGGTAGCACATCGTATGTCGCTCGGATGATGAAACTTAGTCTATTAGACTCCATGCCCCAGATTTCACTCCATGAGAGTTTCCTCTTTTCCATACTCTCCCAATTCATCCAGTGACCCTGCTTGGCCAGTGCCACGGCTCTGGCATGTCTGGCTGTTTCCTCCTGTCGACGCACCTCCTCCACCACCATTTTTTGACGTTCGGTTACAGATGCCTGTTGCCACCGAGGTGTTACTGCGCCAAGACCAAATCCTCCTCTACCCTGTTGGATGTGACCACATCACGATGCCGAAGAGCGGATTTCACTTGTAGCACAGATGTGGCTGGGGTCCACTTCCTCCCCGTTGCTAGGGTAGGAGCAGTGCCTCTCACTATGGGGTCCCGGGAGTCCGTGAGTGACATCTCAAGCCTCACTTTTGCACATTTAAACTCCTCAACCAGGCTAGGGATAGGCAATGACAGTATCCCGTTGCTTTAGAGTCCAACGCTGCTGAGGCATTTGGGAAGTCCGAGCCACTTCTTAATGTAGGAGCTCACTAACCTCTCTAGTTGATTGGCATGATTGAGTGAACGGCCACAGTAGTCTGGGTAATAACCCAAACTGGAAGCACCAGAGCTTCAGGCTCTTTATGGGCTTTTCTAAGACTGCTGGAATTGGTTCTCCACTGATATAGAATTGCTCGCCTGTTAGTTTTCCTTTTATGATGGAGATGCTGCTAGATTTACTTGGCTTAAACTCCATTCTTGCCCATTCTATGTTTTCCTGGAGCTTCTGTAGCAATCGCCTAGTACATGGTTTTGTTGTTGTAATGATGGTCATGTCATCCATGTAGGCCCTAATGGGTGGAAGACATTCCACTAGCCACCGGGATGACCGCATGACCAACTCCATTGCCATGATAAATGGAGAATTGGAGTTATTAGTTATTATTAGTGATGTATGAATGATGAGCAATACCTTTGTAGAAAGGCAATTTATGAAGTTCGTCCATTTACTAGTATAAAGGGCAGATCTGTCAGATCCAATGTGGTACGTGCTCACCAACTCACTCAATATGCTGTCTATGTCTGAATATAGGTTTGAAACCTTATACCTTAAATTCCCCACCCCAAATAAAAAATAAAACTTCGTTTACGCCCATGGAGCTTAACCTAAACCTAAATCCTTGACTTTAATCCCCCTATTTTTAACAGCTTCTGAGCTTTCTTGATATTATAAGTTTTAGTGGGGAACGCTGCCTTGTTTATTGTTGTGTCATGAAGCCTTATGCAAACTGCAAGAAAACAGAGGCACCCGTTGCTACTTTTTTTCCGTCTTGTTCTCTGTGTGTAAGGTTCTTCACTGAAAATAGCTGTAGAGTAACTTGAAAGCTCTACTTTGGAGCTTGGAAGCCCGACACCGGACCAGCATGGAACAATGGAACTGTGAGAAGAGCTTGATGATTGGACTTTTCAACAACCCCAATCATGGAGGAAAGAAAGAACACAGATGTCATGAACAGCATGGAGTAGAGTGAGTGTTTAAAAAAACAAACACAAAAACAACACAAAAACAAAACAGGTGATCACCTTTGGTAAGCCTGCTTAAATTGTCGTATTCATGGGATGCAACAGTGTTATAAGAGTTTCTGAAATTACGATTTCCATTTCCTTTGGCCATGGTACTCAGAAGTTTACATTAGTTCGGACAATCTAGGACTGGAAAAATGAGTAAGACAAACACCTAGACCAGTATTTTGCCCTGACTTTCTCCACAGAATTTGTATATCTAATCCTAACCTGGAGATTTCTACTGACTAAACCAAATCCCAGTGTTATTCCACTTTTGACAACTAGGGTACTCAAAACATAGGAAACAGATTAGGATTGGACCCTAAAGTTAGTGATTTTATGAATGTAAATTAAAATGTAGATTTTAATGTAGATTTTAATTGTCCACCATCCATACAGTGGTCCTTATTAAAAAACTATCTGATTTAGTTTATTGCTCGAGTGTCTAAACACATAATATTGCTAATACATAATAAATAATGCGTTTTTTCATTAAAACAACTGAATGAACAAATATTGCTGGCTCTGGCGTTATCACAATATCAGTTTAGTAAACTTGTTTTCTGCAGGAGGCTCAGGTTACACTACACTTGTGGTTGGCTTTCTATTTGATTTATTCAAAGCAGTTAAGACAATATAAAGTCAAACTACAAAATCATTTACAATCACATCAAACAAAGTTCCAGGATTCAGTGCCATATGATATATTTTTTTCTATGTGGAGGAGATGGAGGCAACCGCCAAGACATTAAGTATTATTTTTGAGAAGCGTGGTGCGTTGAAACTTAGCTGTTTTGAAAACAGATGCAACAAATGAGGGGTGGAGCCCATTGAGGAAACTGAGGGATGCTCCTATGGTAGTGACAAGCCAACTACATGGCTAACACCAAATACTAATATGATCATTTGATTCTAACACCAGGCTATAAGGCACATCCTGTACAAGTGTGATATTAAGAAAACAGAAGAAAATACAGTCAACCTGGACATCAGATTGTAAAGTGTTCATTAAGTTAAATGGAACACCGGAGCAGGCAAAGGTCTTAGTCATTAAAGAGCTGGCGGAATTAGAAAAATACGGCTGATAAAATGTAAGGCAAAGCATTGGGATGGTCGATGGTACTTTCAATGAATTGTCAAATTGGTTGGTACTTGGCTTAGACAAAGTATTGTTAAAGGTGATGGTATGTGGATAAGATATATAATAAAGTCAGATGTCTGACAGATTTCAAGTAACAAATCAAATGGATGTTGAAACTGGGACACTGGGGTATGATAGCAATATAGATCCTGACTGTAATTTTTTTACCAAAATGTTAAAGGACTGTAATTATTATACAATGGAACAATTTAATAGGAACATAGAGCGGGGTAAGAATATAACCATGGTTCATTTCAATAGTAGAAGTCTATATGCAAACTTTCAATTTATTAAAGAATATATAGCACAGTTTAATCCATCATTTGATGTGATAGCAATATCAGAGACTTGGATAAACACTGGAAAAGAAGAGGATTTTGAGATAGAGGGATATGAATTCCTCCACTTAGGACTAATAAAAAAGGAGGTGGGGTGGCACTCTATGTTGATAAAAATTTAAGGTTTGAAAAAATGAGAAGAATGACGAGGGTGGTAGATGGAGTGATGGAATGTATAACAGTGGAAATAAATATGAAAAAACAGAAAAATATGATTGTCAGTTTCATATATAGAACACCAGGGTCAAAGATTGAGACTTTTAAGGACATTATGGAGGACTTATATACAAATCTGAATCAGAAAAGAATGTTTATTTGTGGAGACTTTAATATTGATTTATTGAACCCAAATCATAATAAGAGTATTGAAGAATTTATTGATTCAATGTATTGTATGGGATTATTTCCCCTGATAACAAGACCGACGAGATTAACCACTCATGGTGCAACTCTATTAGATAATATTTTTACAAATGTAATGGAAGAAAATATAAAAGGCAGGATATTGATAAATGATATAAGTGACCACTTACCAGTTTTTGTAACTTATGACTGTTGCTATAAAGTTCATAGAAATGAATGTAAGACGATATATAAAACAATTAGAACAGAAAAGACAATGCATTGTCTCAAAATGAGTTAATAAAACAAGATTGGACTATTGTATATAAACACAAGGATGTCAATAAAGCCTATGAGGCATTCTTAAGCATATTCATGGCCTTATTAGAGAAAAACAGCCTACTCATTGAAGTCAACAGGAAAGATAAGTATGCAGGAAGATCATGGATGACGAAGGGACTGCAAAGTGCCTGTAAAAAAAAGAACACCTTATATAGAGAATTCATTAAAAAGAGAACTACAGAATCTGAGAAAAAATATAAAAAGTATAAAAATAAATTAACTAACATAATAAGAACTTGTAAAAAAGAATACTTCATCAAAAAGTCAGAAGATAATAAAGATAGCATGAAAGGGATATGGAAGGTATTAAATAGTATAATAAAAAATGGACCAAGGACTAATGACTACCCTGGGTATTTTATGGAAGGGACAAATACTATTAGTAAAATGAACGAAGTAGTAAATGGATTCAATGAATTTTTTGTAAATATATAGGGCCAAAACTGGCTGCGGAAATAAAGGTTGATATGACAGAAAGGGAGACTGGAGGAAACATTGAAAGGAATGCAAGTTCAATGTTTTTAAGAGCAGTGGAAGAGAAGGAGATATATGATATTGTCAGTGGACTTAAGAACAAAACAAGTACTGACTGTCATATTGATATGGTAACGGTAAAGAGAGTAATTGATGGTATTGTAAAACCGCTACAATATATTTTTAATTTGTCTTTCCAGGAAGGGGTTTTTCCACAAAAAATGAAAGTTGCAAAAATTATTCCCATTTATAAATCAGGTGGAAAGCATTGTTTTACAAATTATAGACCAGTGTCGGTACTCTCCCAGTTTTCTAAGATACTGGAAAAACAATTTCTAAAAAGATTTGATAGCTTTGTGGATAAACATGAATTGTTGGCGAATTGCCAGTATGGGTTTAGAAATAATAGATCAACAGTTTTGGCATTGATGGATTTAATGGAAGAAATAACAGAATGTATGGATAACAAGAAGTATGCACTTGGAGTCTTTCTAGATCTAAAAAAAGCATTTGATACTGTTGACCACAAAATTCTAATAATCAAACTGGAAAAATATGGGTTTAGGGGTGTGGTATTGGATTGGATAAAAAGCTATGTGATGAATCGACAGCAATATGTACAAATAAATGAGTTTAAATCTAAATTGATGGATATTGAATGTGGAGTACCTCAAGGATTAGTATTGGGTCCGAAAATGTTTATTATGTATATAAATGATATTTGTAAAGTATCGAAGATACTAAAGTTTGTAATTTTTGCAGATGATACCAATATACTTTGTTCAGGTGTGGAATTTCAACAGGTTTTGGAGGTGATCACACAGGAGTTAAAGATATTAAAGAAGTGGTTTGATAGAAACAAATTGTCCTTAAATTTAAATAAAACAAAATTTATGTTATTCGGAAACTATAAGAAAAACATTAACATTGAAATTTGTGTTTATAATGTATATCTAGAAAGGGTTAATACCATAAAATTTCTTGGTGTGATCATTGATCATAAGGCCTGTTGGAAATCACACATCACTTATGTGAGGGGAAAGTTAGCACGGGGCATTGCTGTCTTGGGGAAAGTAAAACAATTTCTGGATAGGAAAACATTGTATATGTTATATTGTGCTTTACTATTATCATACATGAGTTATTGTGTAGAGGTTTGGGGAAATACATATAAAAGTAATATTCAGACTATAATCATAATGCAGAAAAGGGCCATTACACTAATAAATCAGGAGGGGTATAGGGCTCACACAAACGCACTCTTTATTAAGACACAAGCTATAAAATTCCAGGATCTGGTGAAGTTTAAAACAATGCAAATAATATATAAGGCAAGGAAAGGGATGCTCCCAATCAAAATAAGTAAATGGTTCTTAGAAAGAGAAGGGAGGTATAATTTTAGAGGGAAGTGGAATTTAAAAATACAAAGAGTAAGAAAACTTTGAAAAGGATATCTATTTCAATAGCGGGTGTTAAATTCAGGAATGAGTTAAAAGAAGAAATAAAGGTCAGTAGTGATATAAACCAGTTTAAAATAAAACTCAAAAAAGAAATTTTAAATAAGTATAAGAATGAAGAAAATGCAATTAACCCAAGACAGCAGTCAAACTGATGATTATTTTCTTCTGCAAATTAGCAAACCTAAATATAGTTTTAGTTGAACATGAGAAAATATTTTTTTGTGATGTTATGTTCTAAGTTGAAGGCATTGTATACGTTTTTGTTGTTCAAATTTAGATGATGAGGATGTAAACCTGAGGGGGTAGGGCTAAATAAATATATACTTCTGCCTACTCCTTTTCAAACAACTGCATGGAATGATTTTATGAAATGTTGGTGAATGTATATGTTTGAAATAAAAATGAACTGAACTGAACTGATTCTGATGTGCTAAAAACACACGATTCACTACAAGTTATGCCCCAACACATTTCCAGCCTTATCTTGAAGTCTTGGCATCTCTTCAAAGAAAGGTCTTAAACCAGTGTTTTGTTGGCTGTGAGCTGTAGAAAGACATTAGTTTCTGTTCGGGACTGAGGTTTGATATGACAGGATCATTCCAACAAAAACACAGTGATGCATAATTACATGGTAATTAAATACTATAACCCATTTCTGTCAATACAATGCCCAAAATTTTACACACAACATGATTATTATGCTTGAAGCTATCGGCTGTAAAGTACTAATCACGTCCATAAATGAATCAGGACATTCAGCATAGTGTAAATCATGATTTAAAGTTAATTCATCACTCTGCCACCAAAGCAAAGTTATCAAACTGGGCCAGTTCAAATGAGCGTGTTCCTATGGCAGCCCAGCCAGCCTTTGGGGTCAGTACCACAGCATTCTTCCACAGAGGGTATCCATTCAGTGACCCTGATGCATACTGTCCCTACAGTAAAGAGAAAAACATCTTTACATTTTCAAATCCATGTAACAAGATACAATGTGACTTTTCATAGGTTAATTCGTAAATTAATGTGGCTGTTGACAAGACAGGCATATTGCTGAAATGTTTAGTTACAGTGTGTCAACACAATAACCTACATCAGAAAGGACTGTTCCTGCACAGCTACCAACAAGCAGGACTGATTACTGCCCCCAGTTAATTGTATCGTCAAGGTTATAATCCTTCATTTTTATTTTGCCTTCATATATGATCTGTTTACCTTGCCTTTTTTCAGTACAACCTCAAGTGTGACTTCTGTTATTTCTTGATTTTGACATACTGTATTAACACACCTACAAATCTACAAATCAACTAAAAAAACCCTCCACATAAAATCCAAGTAGGAAAAAGGCAGTTTGTTTTACTTTGTCTTGCTAATACATCATCTTAAATCTCTCATGTGATTTAGATGCTGACTAAAGATACTATTAATAATGAGAGTAGCTAATCTGAGTTGATCTAATCTCCAAGTCCTAACATGGTTTATTGGATTAAAAACTCCTTTAATCATCATAACAGTGGAAGAAGTGAGAGTATAAAGAAACATTAGAAATAGTAAAAAGTGTCTACTTACTTTTACAGTGAGTGACAAGGTGTACCACCTATGTACCTCAGTACCAGACTGTCCCTCTGCGAGTACAGTCTCGCCAACTGTTGACAAAAGAACAGTGATGAGAGGCACAGCAACAACAAACTGTCCAACTATGGAAATTATGGAGAAACTGTCTACGAAATAAAAGACTACAAGTGATGATTTTGGTTTTCAGTTTGGAGTTAAGTGTGATGAACCAATTCAATTCTATTTTATTTATACAGTGCCAAATCCTAACAGCAGTGTCCTCAAGGAGCTTTGTCAATACTGTCAGTACTCTTGGTGCAGGATTTTGGATCATCTGAAGGCTTTTCAGGGAGTTTTTAGGACATCCTGATAATAACAAATTACAGTAGTCCAGCCTAAAAGTAATACATGCATGAACCTGTATTTCAGCGTCACTCTGAGACATGATATTTCTCATTTTAAAGATATTGCACAAATGGAAGAAAGTAGTCCTACATATTTGTTTAATATGCACACAGAAGGACATACCCTGGTCAGAAACAACTACAAGATTCCACACAGTGTTACTGGAGGCCAAGGTAATGCCAATCAGAGTAAGCCTCTGGTTAGATACCATATTTCTAAGATTTTTGTGGCCGACTATAACAACCTCAGTTTTATCTGAATTCGGAAGCAGGAAATTAGAGGTCATCCAACTCTTTATGTCTTTTAGACATTCCGGCAGTTTAACTATATTGGCGTGTCATCTGGCTTCATGGAAAGACAAAGCAGGGTATCATCTCTATAGTACTGAAAATGTATGATATGCCCTCTAATGACACCTCCTAAAGGAAGCAAGTATAATGTACATAAAATTAGCCCAAGCATAGAGCCCTGTGGAACTCCATAATTAACCTTAGTGTTTGAAGAAGACTCCTTAACAGGAAAAAAATTGGAGTCTATTAGATGACAAACCACTGCAGTGCAGTCAGTCATGGAGCTACTCCAGCGCTCCATTAATAAACAGCTAACAATGCACCCGGACTGCGCTGTGATCGTGGCAGGAGATTTTAACCATGCAAACCTGAAATCTGTCCTGCCTGGATTCTTTAAAAACGTGAGCTTTCCGACAAGCGAAAACAACACACTTGACCAGGTCTACACCAACATCCCAGATGCTTACAAAGCCACCCCACTGCCTCATCTTGGACTCTCAGACCATCTCTCTCTGTCCCTGATCCCTGCTTATAAACCTCTAATTCAAAGACAAAAACCATCTGTAAAAACAGTACGAGTGTAGACCGTGGAAGCCACCACGGCCCCACAAGACTGTTTTGATAACATGAATTGGAGTGTATTTGCAGAAGGATCAGACTTGGAGGGCCACACATCTGCTGTACTCTCATTCATCATCTTCTGTAATGAGAGTGTAACAACAATAAAGACTGTTAAAGTGTTCCCGAACCAGAAGCCATGGCTCAACAGTGAGGTGCGAGCCCTACTAAGAGCATGGGACAGTGCCTTCAGATCAGGAGACCAACAAAGAGGCACGCCAATCTCTGCTTAAAGTAGGGCTGTGCGATATGACCAAAATCTCATATCCCGATATAAGACATCTATTGTCCCGATAACGATATAAATCACAAAAATGTAACATTTTCTGTAAATTCTGTGAATCTCGGGCAGCTCGACTTGCGTGAAGTGTTTCCAGCTGGGCGTCGTGGACCTGGAGTCGAGTGTTTTAACCGATGCATGAAACTATACATTTTTAGACGTAAGTTGTAACGGCCGCTGTTTTCTTTGTGAGTATTTATTACACAGCGTGCTGTGGGGAAAAGCCTGTTCTAACGTTTGAGTCTAAGGTTTATTTTTTAGCACCTGACGGCTCTTTTTGGCTTTTCATCCGTAAATACTGTGCATCTTTCACGTGATTCAGTTTATTTTGAAAAGTCTCAACAGGATCTTGAGCTTTATTGTGAAAGGCTTACGTGGAAAATAAACAAGCGGACACGCGGTGGTTTTACCGTCGTTGTTGCTAACGACAACGCATAAAAACAGGCGCTTGTCCGTCTGTAGTGTGGTTATCTTAAATATAAGAGAAAGAGAGAACTTTAAGAAATCAATATAGCCACTACAGTGACCATCAAAACAATGAAAAAATATTGCTGTAAACAGTTTATTTTGCGACACCACGAAGCAAACGATAGCGTAAAATGATTTTTACGCTTTTTAAATAAAATGTATTATTATCATTTTTAATAAAATCAATCCTCTGTAGATGATCAGTTACTTGTTTTAGAACTGTTCTTTCAAAAATTTGAGAAAGAGTTGACAAATCTAATATTTATGTTAGGCCATTTTTCAAAAGGTTGAAGACTGGCCTAGAACTAGCTAAGACAGCAGGATCAAGTAATAGCTTTGTAATTAATTGTTTAACTAGTGGAACATTAAAACCCTGTGGTACACAGCCCATTAATAAAGACAGATTGATCATTTTTTAAGACATCTTTGAGCACTCTTATATAAGGTTGGAGCAGATACAGATTGTACTGACCAAGATCATTGGTAACTTTGTAGGTGCCATCAGCAAACACCCAGAAGAAGACTCCTTTAGCACTGCGGATTGACTGTCCCCCTTTATCCACTCTGGCTGCTATGAACACACCACCAGCATTCATCTTCTCCAAGAAGACGTCACATGTCACTGTCAGGTTCTGCCTGTATAAAATAACAATGTAACAGGGTGGAGAAAATATATATATATATTTTGTGTGTGTGTGTGTGTGTGTGTGTGTGTCTGCCTGCCTCCTGAGCCACAGACACCCCATGGATTACTTTAGTTGGGTTAGTGATAGTAGTGACTAACCCAACTAAAGTAATCATAGTAGTCACAGGTCTACTCACCAGTAATAGTCTCCGATGACACTAATGGTCTGATCAGCATCCGTTGCCCATGTGATGGGCCTTTCTGTCAGAACCTGTCTTAAGGTGAAAACGTGAGGTCCAGGATCAGTCAGGTTAATGTAGTACTCAAACACTCCTGTCTGATCAGCAAAGTATGGAGCTTCTGAAAAAGGTGGGCTCCCTATACATACACAGAAGCAGATTTAAAATAAAGGTCACTTTTTCTGTCATTTTAATGGACGTTAAAAATTCGGTGAGATTTGGGGTCATGCACATGGTTAACTTACGAACATCAAAGTCATCCTTGTACACTTTAGGGAAGCGAGCTGAGGGAGGTGGGTCGGGATAGCTGCCTTTGCTTCCTGTGCTAACAGTGGTCAGTGTGTAAACCTCGTCTTCAGCCAGATTCAGGGTAAACGAGCCATCTACAAGCTAATGTCATATAAAGACAGTGTTACAGTTGACAAACTGGTGCCCACATATCACTGAGGTGAATCTTTCTTCAGAGTGTAAACAATACCTTCAGTGGTTTTAGTTTCTCAAAAAAGGAAGGCTTGTTCGTCTTAAAGTCAAACTGTGACCGCCACACTTGGAGCTCTTTAATGGATGCCTAAGAAGAAATAAATAATCTTGAACATCAGAGATGTACAAGTCAGAAACTCTCAGCAGATTCAAGAAGATAACATGAACTTACAAAAGACCCCTTTAGCCAGAAAGTTGCATTTTGGGATGTTACATTAAAGGGAGGTAGTGGAGGTCTTATGCACACTGAATGATTGTGAGTCTATAAAGGAAACAAAAAGCTTTGTTAAAAGGAGCATTCCAAACATTAGAAAGCAGAGTTGGATGTGGCTGATAGTGCTCATATGTTTGAGCTATATATTTATATGTATTTGAGCTACACACATACACACACACAAAAAAACCCCCAAAAAAACATTGTCTACAGAGTCGGCTAAAATGGTTTTACTACTAATAATAATGATACATTTTATTTCAGGGCGTCTTTCTAAAACCCAAGGTCACCTTAGAAAGAGAAAAAGATATCAATAAAACAGTGGATTAAAATAGTTTAAAATAAATTAGAATACAAAAAACAACAACAAATAAACAAGATTTGACAGCAAAAAAGATCTGAATTAAAGCCAGTAAACCAGTTTAAACAAGTAGTTTTTGAGCTGTGACTTAAATAAGGGAAGGGAATCTATAGTTCTTATCTCTGCAGGAAGTGAGTTCCAGAGCCGAGGAGCCAAGAGACTGAAAGCTCTGTTCCGCATAGTGATAAGATGATAAGACTCTCTGCTTGTATTTGGCATGACTTGTAATGAACAAAAGTAGAGGCCAACTTTAAGCCAATAGTACATCTTCATTGAGTTCTTGATGAAGGCTCTTAGGGTCCTGTTGTCAGTCATGTTGTACATTTCTAGCCACTCCAGGATCCATGTGTGAGGCATTGAGTTGGCATTGTCTTTCTTATAGTCAACCCAGGTGGTGCACAAGTTGGTCAGTCTGGTCTTACGGTCTACAGACTGCTCCATCTACCAGGAACTGATGTTTTGCCCCCTCTGATGTTTATGTCAATTTCTTTGGTTCCCTGCTCATGTTCAGCCATGTGCCTGTTCATCTTAGCCGCTGTGAGATCTGACAAGAGCTTCCGTGTGTTGTTGAGGCCTGTTATTGGCCAGTAGTTGGATGAGACCAGTCCCTTCTGGGGATCCTTACTGGATCCTGTTCAGGGAGGCTCATGGTGTCAGCTCTTAGATCCACTAACCACTAAGCATTGTAGTTATCTGTTGCGTCCTTTTCCCATATGTTCTTCCAGTGTTTCTGTCTCCAACCTGGGTGGGGCTATTCTGATATTATTATTTCAGTGCTACTGAGTACACCAGACTGAAAGCGAATTACTAAAAAGTATGTTAATATTTAAAAATATGAAAACTAAATTAAATTAAATTGACATGTTCGGTACTTATTTTACCAGCTCTGTGTGTGTGTGTGTGTGTGTGTGTGTGTGTAACTAACTTACCATTGTTTCTATGACAACAGTGAGATTTCCCTTCCCATCAGTCAAAGCAATATAGCTTCCACCTTGTGCCAGATGTCCAACAGTCTGCAGGTAGGTCCATCCTGGCTGGGTGAACTGTGTGGTGTGGGCTGCAAGGAAAACATTTGAAAACAAAGGGTTACAAAACAATCGCTCAGCCAGACCCAACAACTGTCAAACTAATTCACTTCTAAAAAAAATCAGATTGCTCTCATGCCAAAACTTTCACCAACCCATCAAATCTGTCTCACAAGTGAGATGTCTTCTAATGACATGCAGTCTACCCCATCAGTATGCAACATACAGTCAACACTAAAAATGTAGTGACATAATGAATTATATTTACTCAGAACCTAAGGGTTAGTGTCATGATTTCTGGATTTAAAAGTACACTGCCGACCTTTATGATCCACGATAAATAAGTAACAGAACACCCTCTAATAACTTTGCTATTATGAGAAATGTTATGTTGATCTGAAACACATTTTCAAACTATCTGTCTCTGTATGCAGACCCGTGATCCAAATTGGAGACTCGACCACATAATTGCCACTCCAGGGCTCCTCAGCTGTCATGAGCCCGTCCCTGCCGAATGGGAGATCCTCATAATAGCTGGCCACCAGATTCCAGGAGATGGTGCTGGAGGAAGGATCACAGTCATTAACCACATTGTTCGACATTAAGGCTTAACAGTCTGTCCAAAGCATGTATTCACCAAGTTTACACTTTATTCTAACTAAAAATAAACTTACCATCAAACTGATTAAAATTCAACAAATTTAATATACATTCTGTGAAATGCTTAATATTTTGCTAGCATGTACTGCTTGTTTTTTAACTTACGCAGTCATTTGTCCATTGACATAGTTCTGGTTGAGGATACGAGCCCAACAACCTCCTCCCACCTCATTGTTAAAGGTGCTGTAGTCCTCTGACGACCACAGCTTCTTCTGTGTCTTCAGGGCCTCTGTTATTGTGGTGGTACCCGGGTAGTGAGCCCTGATCACCACATACAAAAGTCAAGTCAAGTCAAAATTTATTTCTATAGCACATTTGAAAGACTAGTGTACATCAAAGTGCTTCACAATAAAACCGCAATGCGGGCAGAACAAGGAACAAGTAGAACAGTTACAATTAAAATTACATTGCATGGTGTAGTGCAGGCCAAATGAAAGTCAAACTAATTTGCTTCAAAAGCTAAGTTGAACAGGTGTGTTTTAAGCATGATTTGAATGGCTGAGTTGATTCCGATTTACGGATATCAACTGGGAGATTATTTCAGAGTCTAGGGGCGGCAATGTCAAAGGCACGGTCACCTCTGGTTTTTAAACAAGACCTTGGTTGCATTACGAGCAGTTGGCTGGAGGATCTTAGTGCTCTCTTTGGGTTGTACAGATCAAGGAGATCAGTTAGGTAGCTAGGGGCCAGGTTATTTAGAATTTTAAAAGTGAGCAGAAGGATTTTGAAATCCATGCGATATTTGACGGGAAGCCAGTGTAAGTTAGCGAGGGTAGGGGTGATGTGCTCATGCCTTCTAGTGCCAGTTAAGAGGCGTGCTGCCACATTTTGGACTAATTGCAGGAGCTGAAGGAGGGAGAGTTGGAGCTCCAAGTAAAGAGAGTTGCAATAGTCCAATCTGGACATACAAAAGGTCAATCTTGGTGATCACAGTTCAGATTTCTGTATTCAAGCTGTTTCCATACAGCAAAAACAAACAAAAAACACATCATTTTGTTCTATCAATTTAAAAACAAAAAACAATCAAGAACATTAAAACAAATATCTTGGTCTGTACTACATTTGTGCAATAATTGTAATGATTGTGCTTGTAGTATTATCTAGTTTATAGGCCCAGACATGTTAGGCTGCGAAATAATTTAACTTCAAGGTTGCAATTAAATTCAGCGTGCGCAGAACTCAGCACCCTGCACGCACAAAAAAGTTATGTACGCAAGAGTGCCCACTTTGCCCGTGCTGCAACAGTACCCATTATTGTGTGTAGCTCTCTGTGTTCGGAGAGAAATCCTGCTCGCACTTTGACTGCCTCGAGGAGGAGCCCAAAGAAGGACAGGGTCATTAACGAATCATTCACTTTGATGGACACTTCAGGCTGAAGTTACACTGGGACAGCGACAGAAACACATTTTTAAACTCATTTTGTTTACAACTTGAAAAATCAAGTTTGGAACCGTTACGAGTTATTGTTTGCTGTGTCACTGGATTACTTTAATGTTGAAGAAATATTTTAAACCTGAGGATTCTAAGACAAGCTCTGAATCCTCTGCACTGCTGTCCCATTAATCTGTTGCACAGCATTACATAGCTTCTATGATTTAAGCATGCAGCATTCCTAAGAAAGGTAAAATTGCTTCTTAGACATCTGGCTGCAGAGCTCCACTAACTGTGAGTTTAGAGAGCCTGAAATAATATCTAGATGAACCACAATAGATAGTCTGTGGAGTGGACAGAAGAGGAAGATGTGACAGGGTGTCTTTAGTAAGTAGCTCATTGGTCTGAACTAGTGTCTGATCATGCTGTGTAAATCTAAATGGTCTTATATTATATTATGTTACACCCCAAGCTCGTAGCACACCCAGCTTGCAGCAGCTATGTTTTATATGCTTTTTGGTTATCTCTGTGCAGCTAACCACTGGATTAACTTTAGTTATGTCTGTTTTAGATCCACCACTTTGGTCTCTGGGCCTGGACTTGCAGACCAAAGGGAAACGTCACGCATCTATCAGCTGTCTGACAAATATTTTTTGCAGTTTTCTTGAAATTCTTTTAATTTGTTTTAAGTTTATATATTTTCCTTTAAATTACAATATGAGGTGCCATGAATCAACTGTTGTTGTTATTTGGTGCAATATAAATAAAACTGCATTGATTTGAACTGAACTGGCCCATGGAGAGGAGTTTAAATTTCTTGGGGTCTTGCTCAAGAGTGGAGTGGGAGAGACTGATTGATGTGGCATCAGCAGTGCTGCAGGCGTTGTACCAGTCCAGTGTGGTGAGGGAGGAACTGAGCAAAGCTGTAAATTTACCCTCACCAATGACCCCAAGCTGCAGATATTGATGATAAGCTCTGGGCAGCAGAAAAACGAAGGATAGACAATGCTTATTTGTCAAACAGTTCTTTGCCATCATTTCACTAGGTGTTTGTGGCAGTCTAATAAATACTTGGTGTTGTGCTTACAAAACTTCTCAGCTGTAGATATTTAAACAATATTTTCTATTCAGAAAGGACAGGAATTCACAGTTTTAAGGAGGCTACTTTGTATTCTTTATCATTTCCTCAGATGGGAAAGGGTTAGGAACATCAAATGCAGTAGAAACCAAACAACAACAACAACAACAAAACAGATTTATCCTTGAATATCTATCCATCTATGTATATATCCTTACAGTAGATCAAATCTTAAGCTATTTTTTCTCTCTGTACACGCACGCACGCACACGCACACACACCAAAGAAAAACATCATGTGTGATCTACTGCAAACAAAAAAATGTAACCGTAACCTAACCAGCTTTGGAAAACAGAACTGGCTTTTACTATACTTAATACTATACTTAACTATAAGCAATTGAATGAATATTCAAATCTGTTTTATTTATATAGCGTCAAATTACAAAAACAGGTACATCAAAGTGCTTTATATTGTTAGGTAGAGTGAATACCCCAACAATCGTACAGCCCGCTATGAGCAAGCGCTTTGGAGACAGTATGAAAGAAGCACTCCCGTTTAACAGGAAGAAACCTCCAACAGAACCAGGATCAGGGAGTGGGGCCATCTGCTGTGACCGGTTTGATTTAGGTGAGGAAAACAGGACAAAGACACGCTTCGGAAGAGAACCACGGATTAATAAGAACTAATAATTAAATGTAGAGAGATGAGTATAATTCCCACTCTATTTTTAAATACCCTAGGAACCCTAGAAGTAAGATAGCATTCGGAGAGCAAAGTGCTCTCATGTGGTGATACAGTACTATAAGATGGGGCCTGATTATTCAAGACCTTGTATGCAATTAGCAGGATGCCATCCAGGCCAAGCATCTATTTAGATACCATTTTTCTGAGATTAGAAGCAAAAGAAAAAGCAAAACACTTCATCAATGTGATTATGAGACATCTTTATGAGCTGTCTTTTTAAGACATTCCTGCAGTTTAACTAATTGGTGTGTGTTACCCGACTTCATGAATAGATAGAGTTGGGTGTCATCTGCATAGCAGTGAAAATGTATGCTATGTCTTCTAATGATACTGCCCAAGGGATATCAGGTATAGTTTAAACAGAATTGGTCCAAGCACAGAACCCTGTGGAACTCCATAATTAAACTTCGTGTGTGAAGAGGACTCTCCATTTACATGAAAAAAAAAAAAAATGTAGACTATTAGATAGACATGATACAAACCACTGCAGTGCAGTACCTTTAATACCTACCTACAGCATGCTTTAATCACTGTAATAAAATATGGTCAACAGTACTGAACGCTGCACTGAGGTCTAGCAGGACAAGCACAGAGAAGTCCACTGTCAGAGGCCATAAGAAGATCATTCGTGATCTTCAGCAAAGCTGTTTCTGTGCTGTGATAGGTTCTGAAACCTGGATTAAATCCGTCTTAGAAGCTATTAAATGCTGCACTTTGTTTAAACACAAAAGAAAGAATAACAAACTACTCTGTGCTATAGTGCCATCAGAAAAAGGATGTTTTTACTGCTAGTAGTATACATATTACATCACACAGGAAAGGGCAGTGTTTTCAAAGCAGTGATCCAAGTGTTTTATTTTTAAGCAGCAACCATCAGATGACAGCTGGCTGAAGTTTTAGCTGCTGAGGATAGAGAAAATAGCTACTTATACAAACTATGCACAGAGGAGGATCCTACCCTATCACGTCTACAGCTGTGCTCAGCTCAGGGTCTAGCAGCAGAGAGAAGGCAATGGGCTCCCACAGGTTGTCACTGGCTATGATCTTGACCCTCTCCAGACCACTCTTATCCAGAGTGTATCGCAGTAGCTGGTGCAGACAATCACAGTCATAGAGGGAGATTGACAGCAGAGAAGACGGATTCACAGCTAGCACAATTCAGAATTTGTCTATACAATCTTTTCTGCTTCCATATAAAACTTGTATATACAGAACTAGTTTCTCAAGAAACTGGTGGCATTAAACCTGCCTTTACCAAGACTTGATGCAATAGGAGGGACAAACTACAGAGAGACATCTGGCTTAGGCTACGTTTACACTGCAGGTCTTAATGCTCAATTTCGATTTTTTGGTCAAATCCGATTTTTTTTATCTGCTTGTCCACACTACAAATAAATGTGACAGCAAACTAGTGTGAACCCTCAAAGTGGCCTGCATGCGCAAAAGAAGACGTCACACACAACGCGCTCTGTTTAGACTCAGAGCAAACAATATTGTTTTACTGATGGCCCTTAAATACTTTGGACTTTACGTTTCCCAATTTTTGCTTTAAGTTATTTTGTTATTTACATAATAATGTAAATAACCTAATAATTATCCTTATTGCTGTTTTAGAGAGGAGTGGTGCTTCAAAGGATAGTTGCAGATTTCTGTCAGAATCTGCAGATTATACAGTACAAATAAAATGTTCACGTTTCTCCAAAGTTGTCTTCCCAACAGTTGGACTAACATCTACACTGGATGACCAGGAAGCATTCGCGATGTCTTCTCGGGCGCTTCTCCGGAGCTGATAATTGGCGTCTGTCTTTTGTCAGTGACGTAAAAGACGGATTTAATGCGACACGACCATTCAAACAGCAGTCGCTTTCTAAAACATCAGATATGTATCGGATTCAGTACCACATACGAAAGTGACCCAGATCGGATTTGAAAATATCGGATTTGTGCCGTTCACACTGTCATACCATGATCAGCTATGGGTCGCATAGGGAAAAATCGGATTTGATGCGCTTTCGCCTGCAGTGTGAACGTAGCCTTAGAGACAACTAAATGCTGCACTGTTTACTAGCCAATCTGAAAAGCCTTTTTGACAACACGTGAAGTGGCACAAGCTAAGAGCAAAGAGTTTTAACTTATACGCTATATTATACTAGCTGCTTTTAAAATGAGAAAATCTAGGTTTGATATGCATTTATGAGAAAACATCAACGAAAACAGTAAACAGGTTAGGAAATCTGCTGTAGAAACTGTAGTTTATGACTGTGAGACCGTCCTTTGTCTAAAGCAAAGTACACAATGTAATTTGCAGTTAACATTTCAGTGATTCTGTCCATGTTTGGGACGATTTATTAGAAGTCATCATTGAGGTTATGCTTCCCAGTCCTTTAATATTTGATACATTTTGGTGCTCTCTGATGCTACAATGTTACTGTACAGTCTTGAACCTTTACTTTTTTCTTTATATTATGGCAGGAAACGGGACATGCAAGCATCAATTTATATAGTTGGATAGATAGCAATGTCAAAAGAAATCTGCTAATGCAGTGCTAACCAGTCTGGAGGAAAACAAGCTCTGCTGCCTCATTAGTGTATTGTGGAGTAGATGAGATTGGTTGTCTATGATGGAAAGCAGTTTGTTCAGTGTGATCAGCTTCATCTGCTTTTACACTAACTCTTGATATTTGGTATGGTTACCTTTATTTCTTAACAAGCTACCTTTTGTTCTTTTCTGTCAAGATGATCCTACTCTGCTTCAGTAATGTTAATGGATCAGTCCATGACTGATAGTGTTTTTCTGTCCAGGTGTGGTTTTACTACATTGACAGTGTGTTTGGAATTTTTGACATGCTTATAATAAAGTTGTTGCCAATCAGATTTGTTCCAGATGTTATTAAATGTGAAATAAAATATGAGCGTACTTTCCTGCATTCGTAATTCCATCCCCAAACCATCCCCAAATTCATGCCCCAAACCATGCCAGAGCCTCCACTGTGTTTTACAGATGGCTGGAGTCACTGTACCTCACTCCCGTCCTCCTCCATATATATACACTGATCGACCCTCTGTTGTTATTTACTGTGGATATAGATGACCTATATCACTCCTCCTCTAAACCATCAAGCGCATTTGCGAGGTCAGATGCCAACATTGGATAAGAAGGCCTGCTCCAACTCATCCCAAAGGTTTTCTATCAGGTTGAGGTCTGGACTTTGCAGGCCAGTCAAGGTTTTCTTGCAAAACTCACTCATCCATGTATTTGTGGACCTTGCGTTGAGCACTTGTGCTGTCATGTTGGAATACTGTCATTCCCAAACTGTTCCCACAAAGATGGGAGCATGTAATTGTTCAAAATGTCTTATACTGAAGCATTAACTGTTTCTTTTCACTGGAAATAAGAGGCTAAACCCAACTCCGGAAAAACAACTTAGTATCACACTGGAATTCACTGAGCTCCTGAGAGCGACCCATTCTTTTACAAATGTTTGTAGAAGCAGTCTGCATGCCTAGGTGCTTGATTTTTTATTAGTGTGTGGCACAACTGCAGTCATTCATTTTATCCTACAGTACCCAGGAGAGAGAGATGCAAATTAGACTCCAAATTCAATAATCATAATTTCTTAGCACTTATGATTATTGTCTGTATTTGGGAAACATTTATGTTTAAAATTTTTTTAGTGTAGCTTTACTTGTGGAAGGAGAGTGTGCTTTAACAGAGACACACCCAAACTCAGTGGACATTTCGGATTTACGCAATCAGTCGTTAAGCACCAAATAGCCTTCAAGTAAACTTATAGCACATGGTAAAAGTTCTGCTTTTACTGTGCCACCTGGTCCAATGATTTACGCAGTGGGAGCATTTCATTTCAAACTTCTTGAGACTCTGTACTTACCCAATCACATCAACAGAATTATTAAAATATGGGTCAAGGATCATAGAATTAGCGACACTCCAATCGCCGTCTGCTGCGATGATGCCAACATCAGTTAGACCAACTTTATCCAGCATGTTCCGGAGCACCTTTGGCGACAAAGACATGCTCTCAGTGGAACTCAGCTAGAGCTTTAAAATCATCCCAAACACCGTCACACTGCATCTCTCAGTAGGACAACTCAATGTTAGTGGCTGTTTTTCTACTTCAATTTACACTGCAGGCTTCTCGTTATGACAAAAGTACAATGAAAGATTCCAGTAAGTTATGTTTACCTTAATGTACTTGATGTCAAAGCTTTTCTCATTCCAGATCTAAAATGGATGAAAGAGAATTTTAGTTTGCAAACAAACTTTTGCAGGCTCAATTTCCTGCTAAGGCAAATCCATCAATCCAGTATCACGTGGTAAAGCTTTGATGCAACAGGCTTTATAGCAAACTGAACACAGTATTTGCAAAATAATGAAAACAGCCTTTCTTTACCTCAACGGACAAAGATGACTTTTATATTCCAGGCAGGCCTTTCAGTACTAAGCAACTAATAAATGTCATCTGTCACATTTTACAACAAAGTCAGGCTTTAATACGTTCCCACTTACCATGTTAAAGTCACACTTTAGTTGACAGAAACCCTTCATTTTCTAACAGGGCTACTTCCATGCAACAACAGTCGCACAGGATTAAGACAACATGAATAAATCAAAGCCATGTAAGTTACTGTAGAGAGCAATAAGTAACATTTAACATTAACAGAACTAGTTTTTTCCTCCCTGTGTTTGTGGGCTGGTTTTCACTTGGTCACATTACCAGATTCACATCTGCTACTAGAGGTCCATCTTTGTTCCAATTCCTGGTTTATATTTAATGAAATATAGAAGTTGGTAACAGGACTTACATTAGAGAATTTACTGTCACTAGGTGGCTGCAAATAAGTTTCAAATCCAACTAATTTTAAACTGCTTAGTGTTTAGAAGTTTTGACCATTACTACTTTTGGTTATAAAAATCCTGAGAATGCCAGAGATACTGAGAGATACTGCAAGCAGTCAGATGTTCAAACAGTTTAACCAGAGCTCAAAAATGACTGTGTGTGTTTGAAATGTAACAAAGAATTATAATTAATAGCTATATTAATTAATTATAATCCTGATATGAGAGGAAAGTTCAAAACAGGCCAAAAGCCACCAAGCTGCAAAGCATTCACTTTTTGAGGAAGCAGCCTTTGTAAGGACCACACAAGCAATAATCATCCCTACTTCAACACAGATTTACGTGTGTTGAAGTAAAGATGATTATTGCATGAATTTTGTGGGTTTGTGCAGAGCTGCATTCTAATCTGAGAAGTGGTATACACACCCCAACATACTGAATGTCTAGGTCATGGTACTGCTTGGCACCAAGGATCCAGTTCACCACATATGTTGCAGTGACATCCGGGTAGTCATAGGGCCAGTTCTTGCCACGGCCCACCCAACCGGGAAACGCCCAGGGCAAACCTATATGAAAATAAGCAGACACACAAGAAAAGACAATGATTCTTTTTGTGTTACATTTAATATAATTTCACTATCTGGTCACATTTCCAGTCACCCCCACTCTCTCTCCAACAAACTGAGCAGACTTGTTAAAGTTTTCAATAATATCAATATTATTATTGTATTATTTACAAATAAAATAACTGCATACCTTTATATCAAAACTACTTCAGGCAGAAATTCCACGAGGTTTGCCAGTAATACCAAATGTGTTCATGCCAAGAAAAGCAGGAGTGGTCATTTGTAACAACACATGTAGATTCTAAATCTCAGTTTCCTACTATGACATTTTCCCTCTGATGTCTACTGGTTTTGGTTTACTGCTGTCAAGTTATCAGACAGAAAAGGAAACAATGTTTCTTCTTACCTATGAGTGTGATATTTGGGTTCCTCTTCTTGGCCTCTTTCATAAGCCACCACTCGTAGCCTCTGTAGTAGTTCTCATCATTTTCATAGCGCATGTGAGACGGCTCTGTTCCATCTGATCAAGTCAGAGGTTCAGTAATACCAAAAAAATGGAGAGAATCAGTTTATTCTTGAAGTTATACTATGATCCAAAGTGTCTATCTCGATTCCAGCACCAAAATATGTGGTGATTATAGCCAATATCCTATCCATACAAGACTTTAAGATCCATATGAAGCAGATGTCACAAGTGTTTCCTTGTTAAGAAGGAATTTGTGTCATTCTGCTGGACTTTAGCTGCGGGTTATAATGCAGACCTGGCAGCAGAGAAATGGAAATGTAAGAAGTTACAAATTAGAAACTGTCGGGAATATAGTGCGACTAAATGTACGTTACCAGTAGTTTGCGCATCACCTCCGATCTCCACCTTCAGAATGTGTAAAGAAGCTCCAAAGTTTGGCTGAAAATAGGAACACAGAGCAGTGAGTTCCCGTGCTTAAAACTGAACTGTGTGAATGAGTTGCTTCTGCCGTACCTTAAACAGGAAGTCTAGTATCTGGCTGCGGTACGGCTCCGCATAACTCACCAGTAACCGAGACGTCGCCTACATTAAGGCACAAGTCGAAATGTTCTGTTAGTAAAATGATAAGCTAATCAGAGAAACAGAAACGTGCAGGCATGCATAGATCAGCTTGTTCCTGTGGAGGCAGTGTCGTACAAGGAAGTACTCTAGTAAAAGTACACTAAACTCACCCCTCCGCCGCTTAAACCTCCAATTCCATCAAAAACCCTTCCCAACCCCCCGTCATCGCTCAGGACATAATTCTGAGCAGAGCACAAATCCAAAGCCAGGAGGAGAACGGACACTAATAACGCCGACTCTCTGCAGTCCATCCTGAGCGCTAGCTGACAAGACGCTGTACGCGCGCACACATTCTCTATCACATGACAGCGCAGCTGAGCGGCCACGTGACGTTGAAGCCCGTCACACCGGCACGTACCTTTAAGTTAAGTTTATTTCCGGTGTTGTGGTACTCTATCCTACCTTTGCTACCTACGTCACGTAGGGTAGGTCATTTAGGGGCTTTGGAGTTGACGTCACGCCGCAATGCATTGTGGGAGCGCGGCACTAGTGATAGTGAGATGAAGGCCGTTTATCAATGCCCAAGTACGCGAGTACGTACTCGCGTTCTCGGTGAGTACGTACTCGCCGAGAACGCACGGGAGTACGTACCCGCCGAGAACGCGAGCACGGACTCGCGATGTGTACAATTGGAACACCTGCGTACGTGATGATGTCACAGGTCCGGAGTTTTTACTGCCCTCCCCTCTTAATTTAACTGTGAGTAACATGTTATGAAGCTTAACTTTAATCACAGCCAAACCGGTTTACTCAGGAACAAATAAAACACTGAAATAAACCAAACATTAACATTTAAAAGTGATCTAAGTGACTTATATATCATTTTTAACCTCAGTAGTGAAACCTCTATTAATAAAAATAGTGTACATGTACATACGTGCACATACCTTAATAAAAACAAGCAGGTGAGATGTTAGAACGCTTTTATTTCTATTTCAGTGGACACTCAATACTATAGACAGCTGCTGGGGTTTCTTTAACCTGAGTAGTGAGAAGTCCGCGAGCGGGGGCGGGGGGGAACGATGTGCCGGGAGTACGCTGTTGAGTTTTGGACGAAATGCATTCTGGGATATATAGCTGTCCCAAGGGCGTTTATCAATATGCGTACTTGTGCGTACTTGCGTTCTCGTGTACTCGTGATACGTCATCAGTCGGAGACCAAGTACTGTTCCAATTCGAAGTACGCATCACGCCGAGAACGCGAAAAAGTCCCGGATGTGTTCTCGATCCGCCCGTTTTATCGAGCATGCATCGGCGTAGACTTGGTACAGCTATATATCCCAGAATGCATTTCGTCCAAAACTCAACAGCGGACTCCCGGCACATCGTCCCCCCCCCCTCCCCTCCCCGCCCGCTCGCGGTCTTCTCACTACTCAGGTTAAAGAAACCCCAGCAGCTGTCTATAGTATTGAGTGTCCACTAGAATAGAAATAAAAGCGTTCTAACATCTCACCTGCTTGTTTTTATTAAGGTATGTACACGTATGTACATGTACACTATTTTTATTAATAGAGGTTTCACTACTGAGGTTAAAAATGATATATAAGTCACTTAGATCACTTCTAAATGTTAATGTTTGGTTTATTTCAGTGTTTTATTTGTTCCTGAGTAAACCGGTTTGGCTGTGATTAAAGTTAAGCTTCATAACATGTTACTCACAGTTAAATTAGGAGGGGACGGCAGTAAAAACTCCGGACCTGTGACATCATCACGTACGCTGGTACAAATCACGAGTCCGTGCTCGCGTACTTGAGAACTGAGAGACGGCCCACGAGTCCGTGCTCGCGTTCTCGGCGGGTACGTACTCCCGTGCGTTCTCGGCGAGTACGTACTCACCGAGCACGCGAGTACGTACTCGCGTACTTGGGCATTGATAAACGGCCCAAGTCTACACCGATGCATGCTCGATAAAACGGGCGGAGCGAGAACATATCCGGGACTTTTTCGCGTTCTCGGCTTGATGTGTACTTGGAATTGGAACAGTACTTGGTCTCCGACTGGTGACGTATCACGAGTACACGAGAACACAAGTATGCACAAGTACGCATATTGATAAACGCCCATGGTGATGATTCACTTGCTCTACTGCGCCGTCAAGTGGACAATTCAAGTGAAACAGGCTCTTTGATTATAATGATGTGATGTGTAAACCTCTAAACTGAATAAATAAATTGTTTTCATGGTTATTTATCCCGAATATTGTCTCAGTATGTCTGATACAAAAGAGAAAGTGGAAACTATCAGGACAGAGTTTTGGTATGATTGTGTAACTGTGTAATCATGCTTATGTACATCTGGATAATGACACAAACTAGTGTGTGGCACTTCACTTTTTAATAAACTAAAAGACAGAAATCAGATTATAGGATCTGTAGTGTTGTTTATTTATATTATGGTACTTATCATTCGTGATATTTATTACTGTGTGCATACTTTATTAGGAGAGATGAGATATAAAAAAATCTCTTCCTTGCTGGTTCCACCGAAGAAGAAATGCTCAAGTAGCTATGTAGCACGTATGTAATCCAATTCCAACACAATGTGATGGGGGAAATCAGCTGTGTTTTGCTGCCCATTTTATTTCGAATCTGGCATGAACCGGCGAGCCAGTTCCTGAATCAGTCACATGGTACGGACTGCCCATGAGGCCTCGAACGTCACTGTGTATGTAATCAAAGCAAGCCTCGATACGCGCTTCACAAAAACTCCCCCGAGATTACCCGACACACGCTTCGAGGCTTCGACACACAGGCCACATCACTACGCGGCACCATTTTAGCAGGCAGGGGAGTCCGGCAAGATGGTGAACTAAGCAGTTGTCTTCAGCTTAGCTCTGGTGCAAGGTACCTTTTAGTCCTCCTTTTTTGACGCTTTGTTCAAAACGTTTAAGCTGAAAGAACAGAATAAGGACAATCGGGAAAGCAAGTCTTCCCAGAACAATAAAATACAAGATTTGGCTTCAACCGTGGATGACCACGACTACTGCCTCTCAGACATGGAGTTTGAAAGTGGCGGCAGGGAAAAAATAAATTGCTTCTCTCGACTCTGTCTAAAGGTGACCACCCGAGAAAGATTGCTAAACCAAGTCCCACAGCGAGTGACATTTTGGCAGCTATTTAAGCTCTCCACGTGCGATTTGATAAACAAGATGACAAAATGGCGGACATTAACAACAAATTATTGAAGAATGCCTCGTTGCATGCCAGTCTTGCTGAGTCCATTGAATTCAATTCAGCTGAAGTCCGTGATTGTAAAGATAAAATCGTGGGTTTGGAGAAGGAAGCCTCAACCTTACGGAGAGAAGTCAACGAACTCAAAGAAAAGGCAAGAGAGCGAGACCGGTATTCACAAAGGTGGAATCTAAGGATTAAAGGAATGAAAGAAGTTCACAAAGTTCACAGTTCAGTACACAAAGCGCCTACACTGAGACAGAATATTGAAGAAGTCCAAAAATGCTCAGATTTGTGAGAGCGAAAAAATCTGTTTTGCCAAGGATCTGACGAAGGAGGATCGTCTGCAGAGAGAGAAAGTTTGGCCGAAAATTTTACAAGCCAGAAATGCGGGGGAGAAGGCTTACTACAGAGGAGGTGTCGGTTATACTAACGGCCGTCGCGTTCTGGCGGATGGTTGAAAGGTGTTCACTCTTGTTTGTTCTTTGAACTCTGCATAAAGAGGGACGTTTGACAGTTTTGAATGGCATAGAAGGTGCCGGCACCGCTCTCTTTCACCTTTCCCTAAACAGGAAAGTAAACTAACTTTTTATTTTTTATGTATATTTTCAAATTTGATATTCTTAATATTTTGAACTGTGGCGGACCACCAGGTGGCTCCACTCACACCCAAGCTGAAGGGAAGTGCTGAGGTGGAGATTTTGGTGCTTTCGGTATGTGAAGTTCTGCTGAGTCAGTTAATAAAGTTGGAGTGAGACACTGAGACCTCTCCTGTCGTTTTTACATACCTCCACAGAACTCTATTTTTGTTTATTTTTAATGCTACCACGTGTTTATCCTTTGTGTCATTGAATGTTAGAGGTCTCAGGGATAATGTTAAAAGAAAAGCAATGTTTATGTTTATCAAAGGGCTAAAAGCGAATTGCACCTTACTACAAGAAACTCATTCAAGTGATGCTGATGCCACCTTCTGGTCAAATCAGTGGGGTGAAAAAATCCTCTTCAGCCACGGATCCAACCACTCTGTTGGAGTACCTCTCTGTTTCTACCGATGTCCAGGGAAGGTCGTGACTTTTCAGTGTGATAATTCAGGACAATGGCTGGCAGTTGTGTTGAATATTGATGGTTCATTTGTAATTCTAGTCAATGTTTATGGATATTCCTCTATAACACTAAAAAAGCTCATGCTGGAAAAAATAACAGAAGTCCTTTCCGAGTATAAACTTTTATACCACACAGACCATGTCTTACTAGGCGGCGACTTTAATCTTGTTCCAAATGAATGGCAGGATAGAGATCCTCCTAGATACAGTATTAATCAGTGGAATACAATTCTGACAGAGTTCATTGATTCAAACGATTTCAGTGATATATGGAGAGAGAAAAACCCTGGAGTTACTCAATTTTCTTGGATTAAACCAAATGGTAATAATATGTCCAGACTAGATCTGTGGTTGGGCTTGACTTTACTATGTAGATGTGTTTCACATGTTTCCATCTCAGCAGCCCCGTTGACAGATACAGATCTGTTAATTGATGATGGGTATGTTAAGATAGTTAAAGAGCTCCTCCATAAAATTTACAATGATGTAACAACTGGCACTTATTACAAAGATGGGAATTTTTTAAATTTAAAGTTAGAGAATTTTCAATTATGTTTAGTAAAATGAAAAGTAGACAACAAAAGGAATTTGAAAGTAAATTACTTTACAATATAAATAACTTTTGTAATAGACAGTTTATGTAAGAAATCCCTTTTGTCTTTACAGGCTGAATTAGATGATTTATACAAGAAAAAGGCTCATGGACCATACATCAGAACTCGTGCAAAATGGATAGAAGAAGGTGAAAAAAGTACTTCATATTTCTACAATTTGGAGAAATGGAGGCAAGAAAAGAAATCTATTAATACATTAGTTGTAAATGGGGAGGAATGCACAAATCATAAGACTATAGCAGAAGAAATGTCATGATCCATGATGATTTTCTATTGTTGTGATATATTTTGGTTTTTTGATTCTGTTCTCCTCAGTTTCGTGTTTAATCGTTTCTGACTGTTTTCCTCTGTGTAAAGTTCGTGTTTCTTAGTCTGTGTCTTTGCATGTGTGAGTTCCTGTTTTATTTTGTAGGTCTGCATCTCTCGTCAGTGTTTCTGGTTTTGCTTCCCCTTGTCTCGTTATGTCCAGTTACTCCCAGCCATGTCTCCCTCATGATTGCCCTGTGTGTATTTAAGCCCTGTGTTTTCTTGTGTGCATTGCTGGTTCATCTGCGTATCTCCCTCCATCGTCCTGTGTGGTTTCCCTATGTCTTTCTACGTCTCCCTGCATCTCTGTTTCATGTCTCAAGATTTCAGGTTTGTTTTTCCTTAGCTTTTTTCAGTTTAGGTTACTCTTTGCTTTTGTCCACCACGTTCCTGCTTTGTTCGCCCCTCATGTAAATAAAGCTCACTCACTTCTGAAGCAGTCTGCATCTTGGGTCCTTAATAACACACACACGGCTTGTCCCGGCAACCTGTGACAAGAAATACATGAATTTTACTCAAATTTATACTCATCTAAATATTTATTACTGATTCATTAACTTTTTTTGATCAGATTGAACCTTATATTCCAAAAATTTATTCTGTATTCAGAGAAATTTGTGATTCTGATATATCATTGGATGACTTAAACAAACTGAAAATGGACAAAGCTCCTGGTCAGGATGGCTTGACTGCAATCTTTTATAAATTCTTCTGGAAAGAAATAAAAGAAGTTTTCTTCAAAACTATAAGGGAAATCATTAGTAATGAAACGTTAGCAATGACACTGAAACAGGGTCTTATCTCCCTTATTCCCAAACCTGGTAAAGATAAAAGACTAATCGATAATCTACGACCAATTACACTATTGAATACAGATTATAAAAATTCTTGCTCATGTTATTGCAAACAGATTAAAAGATGGCTTAGATCAAATTATTAGTGAAACACAATCCGGGTTCCCTAAGAATCGTTCTATCCACAATAATATTAGATTGCTTTTAGATCTACTGGACTATAATCACTTAATTGAAGATGATGGTGTGATTCTTTTTTTAGACTTTTATAAAGCATTTGATATGATTTGATATGGTCAAACATCCTTTTATTTTAAAAGCTCTACGCTATTTTGGTTTTGGTGAAAAAAATTATAGATTTAATTTTTTAATTTTTTTTAGACTTTATTATACTCTGACATCAATAGTTCTATTTCTTTACCTTTTGGAACATCTAAACGATTTAACGTCAGATGAGGAATCCGTCAGGGGTGTCCAGCTTCTCCGTTACTTTTCATTATTGTAACTGAACTTTTAGCTATTTTTATGAAACACAAATATTCAACCACTGAGTTTGATGGGAGGCCCAGTATCATCTGCTAAGTCAGTTAGCAGATGATACTACACTGTTTTTAAAGAACATGTCACAGGTTCCTCTCGCACTAAATGAAATTTCATTATTTTCAAAGGCTTCTGGTTTCTACCTGAATATTAGAAAATGTGAATTATTAACTATTCATGTCTGTGAAGGTTCTCAGTCATCCAGGTCATCGTAGTCAAAGGAGTTTGCAAAGAAAAGCGTCTGGACTTCTTTAAGTTGCTTGAAGACGTTTCACCTCTCATCCGAGAAGCTTCTTCAGTTCTAAGGTCAAATGGCCGAGAGTCCCAGATTTAAACCCAGTGGGAGTATCCCCCCAAAGAGGGACAAAGGACCCCCTGATGATTCTCTAATCACATGAGCCAAGGTGTGAAAGCGGGTGTGGGACCTAATCAGCCAGGGTTTCGGGTGTGCTCATTGCGAAACCTGGCCCCACCTTGTCATGTGAGTTCCTGAGGTCAGATGGCCCAGGATGTGAGTGGGCATTAAGGCGTCTGGGGAGGGATCTCAAAACTGGATTATAGATGGCAGACAGTTGGTGTCGTAAACCACCGCCTCTGTTCTAAGATGGTCGCTCACAGTGGACATAGATGGCCTCTTTCACTCCTCTTTCAAACCATCTGTCCTCTCTGTCCAAAATGTGAACATTGGCATCCTCGAAAGAGTGTCCTTTATCCTTAAGATGCAGATGGACTGCTGAGTCTTGTCCTGTGGAGGTGGCTCTTCTATGTTGTGCCATGCGCTTGTGAAGTGGCTGTTTGGTCTCTCCAATGTAGAGGTCTGGGCATTCCTCGCTGCACTGTACAGCATACTGTGGTCGCAAATTTTGAAGCCATCCTGATAACCTTCTTCCACCAACAACGTGGTGATCCAAATCCAATTAAAACCAAGACACTCAAAAAGATGCTCTGCAAAAGAGTAGAATTCTTGGAACAGAGTTTAATACACTGAATCATATGAACAGCAGGAAAAATACATACAGACATTTAGCAAGAAAATTACAGAGCAGAAAACAAGCAAAGCAAAACTCCGGGGTGTACAGCCTTAAGCACAGACAGCAGAGCAACACAGAGACGGACAGGTAGCAGCAGCAGGAGGAAAAGAGCCCTGGGGTTGTCCTCTGGTCCCCTAATATAGGGACCAGTATCCCCGCCCCCTGCTGCTGGGTAACTTTCCCACACGCCCAGCACAGCTGCTGGGGTCAGGTAGCGGCCAAGGTCTTGGCCAAAGGCCAGTCAGGACTCTGAGTACCCCTTGCTCTGGCTTATCACAATAGGTCATGACACGGTCAAAGGTCACACATTAATCTTAATTATTAAATCTTATACAGCAGGGGTGTCGAACTCCAGGCCTCAAGGGCCGGTGTCCTGCAGGTTTTTGATAACACCCTGGGTCAACACACCTGAATCAAATGATTAGTTCATTACCAGGCCTCTGGAGAACTGCAAGACATGTTGAGGAGGTAATTTAGCCATTTAAATCTGCTGTGTTGGATCAAGGACACATTTAAAACCTGCAGGACACCGGCCCTCGAGGCCTGGAGTTTGACACCTGTGTTATACAGCAAGTGGCACAATCTTATAACATATAATACATAGGTTACATGCTTTCTCACATATAAAAACACTTCAGTGTGGATTCAAAGTGTGTGTGTGTGTGTGTGTGTGTGTGTGTGTGTGTGTGTGTGTGTGTGTGTGTGTGTGTGTGTGTGTGTGTGTGTGTGTGTGTGTGTGTGTGTGTGATTATATCGTATGATATTTTATTGTGATGTGTTCAGGATCTCTGCTACAATGTTACTGTTTTGGTTGTGCTGCGTTAAAGACGTTGAGTGTGTATTAGGGAAGGTTAGTTACCGGAGAGTAAATTATTCAGGAGAACTCTCCCCTTACATTAACTGCCCTGTTACTATACCAACTTAATAAACCTCGGTGAAGCAAAAATGTCTTGTGCTTAAGACTCCACATGAAAGTTAAAATATATATGTTCAGTGCAGATAGATATATAGTGTATATAGTTACATAGTTATACATATCAAACAATAATCCACCACATTCCCCCCTGTGGTACCTCGAGGTACCACCTAAAAAGACCCCACGACTAAAGAACAACAAAAATCGTGAAAACTAATGCGTGCGCTGTTTTTTTGCTAACATACTTAAAAGCAAGCTCTACATAGAACATAAGAATTTATATAAAGATCGCACACAGTTGTTGCTCAAATGAATAAGCCCTTCCTTCTACTAAAAACCTCATAGTTATCAACATAACATTCTCCCAACATTCCATGTCTCTTAGTCAACCAATTTAAGACAAATGGATTCCTCCTCATTTGCAAATCATGCTACACAGTATCCTTAACAGAATACTCCAGAAACTTAAAAACCAGCCTAATTACAGGAAAATGAAAGTAAGGCATAAAACACATCAGTAGAGACACATAATATATACATGGCTTACACAACACCATAAGTGACATTAAAAATTATACAATTAAAATATTAATTCCCAATTTTGGATTTCATCTTGGTCAGGTGCAACTTCTTTTGCTGAACAGACTTCTCAGTGTGGGCTTTGAAATGTCCCTTGTTAGCTTCAAGGTTGATATTTCTCTGCAGTCAGCTTCAACCTTTACTCAACTTGTGTCCCTTTTTCAGTCCCATATTTCAACCAATTTATGAGTCCGTGAAAAGTCTCTCTTGGTACTTCTTGACTGCTGGATTTTGCATAGCTCCTAAGAATACTCGAGACGTTTTGGTCCTACTCTTGATTAACGTCAGGGTCGGCGATGGGTAGTAGTTGATCTTGCACATCCATCATTCGGAAGCTGGTTTGGGCACTGTATGGCTCCACTTGGGCTGTAGGCTCTGCAGCAGATTCAACAGCTACTGGATGGGTCATGGTTCAGCTTTCTGGAGCAGCCTGTTTCACTCCGTTTTCCCCTCGCACTCGTCATCAGATCGCCAGCACCTGCTCCAGGACCTCTGCATCTCCGTCTGTTATCCAGATGCCATCTCCACCTGCAGAAAGATAGCTTTGCAGACTGCATTAGTTGTGTTCACAGTTACCAACACAGGCCCTTTATGAGGACTTTTCTATGGACATTTGTGAGTATGCTATGCAATTTTAGTTGTTTTAGTCTTGTTAGTTCACGACTGCATGCAACTTAGTACTAAAGTTAATATTTGTACCCAGTTGACCTCTTACTTAACAAATTCCAATTCATTGCTTTATTTTGTGAAGCACTTTGAAATGTTTGTCCTAAACGCTGTTATAAAGAGAAAGCTTTATTTATCTTTACCCAGCTATCAGTTTAGGAAGTGCATAGTAAAGCTCTAACATGTTGTTTCATTTAGGTATTAATGTGTCTGTTTTCTGGTGATCAAGACATCTAATCACAGCCAAAGCACCAGGGAGCTTTAGGGCGACTAGTAGCTGAGTTACTGCTTCTTCATACAGTATTGGGGCTCTGTTGGCTTCTCTAAGATCTCCTTTGTTCTTAAACACTATTGAGCACATGTTACATTTATATGCTGAAGTTGGACAAACATTAACTCTGTTACCGGCTGCCAATTCACATTTCATCATTAGCACTTTTAGCCCTCGACTTAGCGTTGCTGACTATATGGCTGATCAAACTTCCCACACCTCTATAACCGCAGAACCTGAATTTTCAAAGCTAAGTTAGACAATGCCACATTGACCACACAGTTCTTCATGTTGACAGTAGTTAAACCATCACTCAAAAACCATCACTTGACCCAGCTGTCCTAGCCAATTATAGGCCTCCAACTTTCCTTTATGTCAAAAATCCCCACAAGAGAATAGCCACAAAGGAATGCCTTATTTAAAGAGTTTCAGTCAGGTTTCAGAGCACATAACAGTATAGAGACAGCTTTGGTGAAAGTTAAAAATGATCTTCTTAAGGCCTCTGACAGTGAATTGATCTCTATGTTTGACACTTGTGAACATGTTATTCTAAGAATCCTCCCACATACACAAGACCAACCATTGAGCTTCACAAGGTTCGGCATCAGGACCAGTTCCTGTTTATATAACACATGCCTCCTTCAGGTAATACCACAAAAGGCACAACATACCTCTGCCGTGCTGATGACACCCTCTCTCTCATCCATCCATGAAGCCAGGCAACACACACCTATCAGTCAACCTAAAGGAATGCTCTGAATGGTATTACCTTGTTCTCCATTAACACTGTGAGGTTTCCATGAGTTATTTTTTATCCCAATATGTGCTAATATGCGCTTTTTAAGGACTGTTTTCTTCAATTTCTGCAATATCTCTAAAGTCCTGTCCCAGAGTGATGCTGGAAGACAAGTTCATGCATTCATTACTTCTAGGCTGAGCTATTATTATTATTAGGTTGTGGTAAGAACTCCTTAAAAAGCATCCAACTATATCAAAATGCTGCAACATGAATACTGAAAGGGACTAGAATGACAGAGTATATGCTCCTATTGACTTCTCTTCATAGGCTCCTTGTTAAATCTGTTGTTTTTTTTTGTTTTTTTTAATTACCATCCTGCTCCTATAGTACTGTATCTCCCCACTTGACTCTCAAACTTTAAGCTTACTAGAATATTTAAAAGTAGAATGGGAAGCCAGGCCTCCAGGTTTTTTTAGGTCTCTCTTTGAAGTTATTATTAGTTATTATCAATCTCTGGCTCTCCTACACAGCATGTTTTTAGTCCTGTCTCCTTCTCCTTACTCAGCTGGTCACAGCAGATGACCACTCCCCCCTGTGCCCAGTGCTACTGGGCATTTATTCCTGTTAAAAAGGGAGTTCCTCCTCTCCAAATTTCTTGCTAAAAGGGGGTCAGATAAATAATCGTTTTGTAATGTTTTATATTTGCAGTTTATTCTTAGATAATAAAGTGCCTTTAGATGACTGGCATCGCAATTTCATACCTGTTCAACCTTGAATTGAATACTGTACAGCTTGACAGCCTTTGTTCTTATAGAAAAATAGCCATTGAAAAGCTAAAACTGCTATATTAGACTAATCATACAAATTTTCATGCATGGATTGCGTATAGGCAGTAATCATAAGAAATTCCTTAATTGGACCCTGTTACACATTTTGGTGGTGGACTCTGAGGCAGACAATTACTTCACACCCCATTTTCCTTAACTTGAGTAATAGTAAATTTTAGACCATAAATAATACATGTAATTGGTGTTATGTTTACAATACACCTGGATGGCCATGATGAACATTGAGACCTGAAAAACAAACAGTTCTAGTTGCAGGGTAAAAGGTCTACTTCAACAGTTTGTCAATTTGTACAGGACTAGGTCAATAGTTGCTCACCTATGAAGGTTTAATCATGCTGACTCAACTCTGCCTTACCTTAATCTTCTCAGTTTGCCCCACACCAATGAAATGTTCTTGTCTTTCCTTTTGGTTGCCAAGTGCCCGGTCAGACTGTATGTCCCTCCTCAGTACTTCAAACTCTACCTCTGCACACTGTAACTAGAATAGAGTCATTTAGTTCTGCAGTTTTTGCTAGAGTATGCAATTGAGTAATTTAAATATGTCAATCCACAGACAACTGGACCCTGCCACACACAGGAAAGATCATTTATGGCCCATTTTTTCTAATTTGAGGTTTGCTCATTTTTATAGGGGATCAGGCTTTAGCCTCTTTCCCTCCAAAATATCTGATAATTTAGATTTTCTCCTAAATTGTTTTTTTTCTTTTTTGGTTCATTCTTTGGGAGAGTTAACAATTTAGCTCTGCTAAGCTATATGTTTCCCCCCTTTGCCAATACAGTTAAGATTATGACAGAATCCTTCGCTGCTTTCTCCTCCACACTGCATTCATTTTTATCTTTCTTCCGTTTGAAAGGAACTACAAGTTGCTCACACACTAAATCATAGCACTGTGGATAGTTTAGTGCTGCATGTTTAGAGCTAGCATCTTACTATTAGCTTCAACACATGAACAGAAGTAGCTGCCACTGGTCTATACGTAGCCACACTAAAAAAGATAAAAGACAGATTATTTGTCATATCTGCATACAGATTCACACATATTTGCACCCACACAGTTACATACACGTCAGGAGGATACCCAAGAGCAGTGTACCAGGGTCAGAAACAGCAGGTGTTTAAATTTCTCATTTCATGTTACCAGGGATCCTGAGTTTCATCAGTACCCCAACTTTTAGTAAATCCCCATGTGTATGTTTCATCCCTTCAATAATGCAATGCTCACAAGGTGATTAATAACTTCCCTAAGTTTACTTATCTATCCCATGCCCTACTGGGGTTCTAATGCTCTGTGTGTATCTGTTCTAGTGTCAATGAGAGTCATGTCTGCACCCTTTGTGTATTAAACTTTTCAATAATATTCTAATGTAAGAGTGTTAGTAATGAATATATTGCTAATAATCTCCCATCTAATGCTTTCATGTGGCCTAGTTCTTATTATTTGTGTTCTTTTTCTACTGGGAGAGTAACACAAGGAGTGGAGCCCAGGGCTTTAAACTTATTAGTTTGTTGGGAGCATTACTGATGCAGCTGCTTCATGTTGTTCACTGTAGATATCATGGATAGTTAGGTACTCTGGTATCAGTCACAGTCCATGTACTGAAGATTTCTCTTGGCAGTAAATTCCTTGTTGTTATGGTGCTGCCCACATTCCTCTCGGAGATCTCCAGGAACATCCACACAGAGAACATCCCAGATGCAGACGATGTTGGCTCTTAGAGGCCACCGATTGTCAGTCCTCAGCAGATTGATGAGTATGTCAGCTGACTAAAAGTGTGTTTTAATACACTTTTTCAGCCCTCTGCAGATACAGTCTTTCATTGGACTCGAGGAGACTCAGTTTCATGATTTGTGGATCTTCACTTGGACGCTCCTCTCTGGAGTTCCTGGGCTTTCACACGTGCCAGCCATTGGATGTCGTCATCCAGCTGACTCCTCCTCTCCACCTTTGTGCAGGCCTCATCAGTGACGTAGGCCTTCGCAGTGCCAGTGTTGCTCTTCTCCACAGACTCATGGCCTGGTGTCTTTCACTGGTGCTCTGTGTTTCTCCCCTTCAGTTGGTGAGCTCCTTCATAGCAGGAGAGTCGTTGTTTCGAGTATGTCCATACATCAGTTAGTTAGTCATTTGCTCCACTTTTTTTTCTTTTCTTTTGCCTGTGAGCTCGACCTCATGTTACTCTCCATTATCTTACTCCTGGTCTTTGAATTCTCCTATTTAGCTTCCTTTCCTCTGACTCACAACTTTCTTTGTCCCACCTCTCTAATCACTCTTCACTCTTCAGATCCTTTATCTAACTTCCTACATCTCAGACTTTCTCATGTTTACTTCTCCTCTTCTAAGCCATAATCACTTTTGTCATGGTTTTTGTTTTTTTTTGTTTAGTTTTTTTAGTACAAAGGCTCAACTTTTGATTTCTCCTTATTGCATTTTAGGTTAATGTGTTTTCTTTCTAATCACCACCTTTTGCTGGAACAAAGGCTCTGTCATCCCCTCCAAACCCTGCTCCTGTGTATTTCCCCCCCACATGATGCACACTGCTTATAGAGGGAGCGTTGTGTTTTTTTACTGGCAGCACAGATTTATCTATATGCTTTTATTTTCCTTGTAAAACTAAAACAAGATCATAGGGGCTTTATTATCATATACAGCAGTTTTTATGTTTTTCTGCTCAACTTTCCTGTAAGTGACAAGTTGCAGCTGTGGGATTAACCCTGTCACTATTCAAAACCCTGATTACTGAAATAATTACCCCCAAATTTTGTCACAATACCTATTAAACTTGACAAATTAAAAACAATATTAATTTTGCATATGTAAGAATTACCATATTGCATTTGCTAAAGACAGCATTTTGCAAGTTATTCCTTAAATGTATAAAGTGCAATTTATTTATTTATTTACTTTCTTGGATGGTAAAAATCACTCTGATGTTTTGGGACTCTTAAAACTTAAATATTTCCTGATTCAAGCCTGACACTCGAGGCATTAAAGGGTTAAGGCCCTCTTATGTCACGCACCTCTGAAGCTCCTCTAAATGTTATTTCTCTTATAGCTATAGAAGAAGAATTACACACAGTCTGACCAGCATCAAGGCGAGTGTTTTAGATACCAATGATCCCTTTAATAATCCCTTCCCCCATACAATATCTAATCATGCTTTTCATTTTATTGAGCAGCATTTCTAATGATCCACAGCTGCAGGTTAACCAGACATGCTTCCCACAACTTTATTTCTGTTGTTTCTTTTCCCAGCCAAATATTCTTTTTCTTTAGATTTAACCTTTTTTTTCCTCTCTACAGTGCTTGAGTGTAATCACTTTACATTCTTACCTACTCTTCCTCTCATTTTACTATTACACTTAATGGCATTATTTATTACATTTTTCTAATTTCTGTTTTATTTTTGTTACCATTACACTCTAATCAGCTGTCATTGTATTTAGGCTTTTTGTTTACTCACTGAATTATACTATTCTCAATTCTTTCCACTACTTCTCTACTGTTAGGTCTTATGCGCCTCTGTCATTCAGTTATGTCTTATTTCCCTGTTTTTATTTTAATAGTTTGTTATATTTATTTTAATTTACCTGAGAACCAGTTTATTGGCCTTATCATTTTCCTCCCAGGTGTTTCTTCTAATATTTTATTTTCAAATTTAGAGCTTCTTTCTTACCATTCCTCACTCTAATGGGCACTATTCTTTTTACATTTTTTTTGTTGTTTGTTCATAGTACTCAGGATTTGATCACTTGTTTAAGCATCTTCACTGATGTGGGCCCTAAACTTTTACAAACAAGTTACATCTTTTTTTGTTTTCTTTTTTAAGCAAACAATTTTGCTTCCTGTCTCAGGTGACTCCTCTGAGCCTCGCACAAGCTCACCATAACAATAACCTCTTTGAGACATGCAGGTCATTCTTTTACTCTTCTTCTCACACAATTGCATTTGGCTTAAATCATTTGAAAGCCTGTGCACTGGTCAAGGACACTCTTGGCAGGATGTCGGGGCCCACCCCACACACTCCAGTCAGAGCAACTTGAGCCAACTACACCCTGTGACGCTGTTTACAGGCCGCCTCCTGCAGCAGCGGCTCAGCTGATGTGAGCTCTCTCAGTACAACACTTTTCCTATTTTTCTGCTACTGTCTCCCTCTGCCACACTCAACAGGTGCTAAACTTTACTTTAAATTGTTAAGTCACAATCTCTGACTTAAACCACCATTTCCAACAAAACTCTTCTATTTCACTTTATTATTTTGCATCCAGTGATTTTAGCTATTATACTCTGGGTTTAATATATCAGTTAGTTGCATTTAAACCCTGTCTACCTTCTTTTCTTTTCCCAACTACTTATTTGTGCCGGCAGCATTTTAAACAGATTTCTAGTAGGTGTCTCTTTTTGTTAATTTGTTCATATTTGTCCTCATTACCACTTCACCCAACATGTCAGCCTATTTATTCTGAACTCCTCTAAGCGTCACACAATTTATTTCCAACAATCATTCATTTCACATCATATTAGTCAGGTGCCTCTTGCACTCTCTGTATGCTTTTGGGTGAGTTTATGAGCCCTCTGCAGAACTTTCTAACAAAGGCAAAACTTCATGCAAACTCTGAGACATTTATTAGATTATTTTACAACTCCTGCATTTTACTGAGATCGATTTATGGATGCTGTTGACTCTCTTATCTTCATTGTAGCCCAAACATGTTCTTTTTTTATTTGGTCTCTATCTCTCGTTCCGTACTAAGATGTTCAGATGTTCTTAGATCATCACCACTGCCTTCTATATTTCTCCAAACACAACACAAACCTCCCTATTTCAGTTATTATTTGTTTGTGAGATTTATTTACTTTCCTTCTAATTTTTTAGGCCTGGGTTTTATCCCAGCTATGTTTTATTATTAGAATTAGTTTATAGTTCTCATTCTTACTGTTATTAGGTTGGATATGTTACAATTTAGCTCTAGGTTAGGTTATCCTATTTTTTTTTTTACTTTAGTCAAGCAGCTCTATTTCCAATTTATTTAACTTTTGGTCATACATTTATTAAGCTAACAATCCAAAAAAGTGCCTGCAATCCCTATTTACTCATTATCCCTATTTTGGCAATTAATATCTTCGTTTACTCAAATTTACCCACAAACTTTCCACCTTACTTCATGTTGCTGCTTAACAAATATTATTTCTGCAGATCTTTCTGTTTAAATTCCTTAAACAACAACATTATATTTTAGCAGCAGTGTGTCTATTTTCCTCTTTATATTCAACAATTCTTAATTTTTGCCGACTTATCTCTTTTCACTGCTCTGATGCTCCTCTCACTCCTCCACATACCGTAGGGATGATTCACAAACTGCCTGCAGACACAGCGCTCTGCAGCACAGTGAGCTCAGTTTTTTCTCAGTCTCTCAAATCAGTCCCTCTATAACTTTTTATTCATCTACCTACTTACTTCCCTTTTCCGTATTTATCAAAACCCACCCCTTATGCGTATTCCTCTAACTCTTATTTACAGCAAGAGTTATTTCAAGCAATATTTACAGCAATACATGGTTATACTCTAGACTACTACTTAGCAATATTTACAGCAGCGATTATACTTAAGGGTTAGTAACAGCTATTTACATATTTACACTTTGGCCGAAGGTGTCGCCTTTCATACAGCGACGCGCGCAGTTACCCAGCGTGTCCAGATCGGTGGACTCGAAGGCCCTCAGAATCCCACTGCGAGCCCCAAGCCCCCGCGTTACGTGCTGAGTTCTTATCTCCAAAAATCCCTCAAAGCCCGAGCAGTCCTGACTACCTAGCAATTCACTTGGGTTAACTAGGTTAACCAATTAAATGGTTAACCTAGTTAGCCTGTGTCACCTTATCTACCTAAATGGATAACTAGGTTTCTAGCGGTAACCACCTTGAGGGTGCCGACATATATTTCACTTTTCATCACTTTTCATCACTTCAACTTTAACTTCTGCGCAACTTACGCCTATTCTTCAGATGCACTAAAGAATAGCGGAAAAATAAACCCGAACTCCCCCAACACAGCCCTGGAGTCATACTCCAGCACAGGGCAGAGCAGCCTCGCACACACACAAACCCCAAATACGCACACACACAGCGCTCACTCACACTCCCCCCGCGGGTCACACAAGTTACAGGAATAACACACACACATATGATGCAGTATTAAACTCCACTCCTTCAGCATCCGCAACTAACATTATTTTTACAGTGTAACACTTTATCACTTAGAATAACAGCGACCATTTGATTAAAGTCCTTTTCAAGGTTAGGTGAAATCTACTAGGAGCCAAGGTGGAACCCCCCCATCTACACTCAGACAACACCAACATTGAGCAGAAAAAAACTCTGCTTACCTTATTGTAGCGGCCGCTTGGTGTTCTCTGATGTGCAAGGATTTGGCATTCCCCAAGGCTCCCAGCAATCACCTTAATTCCTTGTCCCTTCGTACGTCGCCAATTGTGGTCGCAAATTTTGAAGCCATCCTGATAACCTTCTTCCACCAACAACGTGGTGATCCAAATCCAATTAAAACCAAGACACTCAAAAAGATGCTCTGCAAAAGAGTAGAATTCTTGGAACAGAGTTTAATACACTGAATCATATGAACAGCAGGAAAAATACATACAGACATTTAGCAAGAAAATTACAGAGCAGAAAACAAGCAAAGCAAAACCCCGGGGTGTACAGCCTTAAGCACAGACAGCAGAGCAACACAGAGACGGACAGGTAGCAGCAGCAGGAGGAAAAGAGCCCTGGGGTTGTCCTCTGGTCCCCTAATATAGGGACCAGTATCCCCGCCCCCTGCTGCTGGGTAACTTTCCCACACGCCCAGCACAGCTGCTGGGGTCAGGTAGCGGCCAAGGTCTTGGCCAAAGGCCAGTCAGGACCTGGCTTAAATCATTTGAAAGCCTGTGCACTGGTCATTGTGATAAGCCTTGCTCTGGCTTATCACAATAGGTCATGACACGGTCAAAGGTCACACATTAATCTTAATTATTAAATCTTATACAGCAAGTGGCACAATCTTATAACATATAATACATAGGTTACATGCTTTCTCACATATAAAAACACTTCAGTGTGGATTCAAAGTATGTGTGTGTGTGTGTGTGTGTGTGTGTGTGTGATTATATCGTATGATATTTTATTGTGATGTGTTCAGGATCTCTGCTACAGTGTTACTGTTTTGGTTGTGCTGCGTTAAAGACGTTGAGTGTGTATTAGGGAAGGTTAGTTACCGGAGAGTAAATTATTCAGGAGAACTCTCCCCTTACATTAACTGCCCTGTTACTGTACCAACTTAATAAACCTCGGTGAAGCAAAAATGTCTTGTGCTTAAGACTCCACATGAAAGTTAAAATATATATGTTCAGTGCAGATAGATATATAGTGTATATAGTTACATAGTTATACATATCAAACAATAATCCACCACAATACACCACGTTGTTAAGTCTGTGTTTTGGAGTTTTGTCTTTCGGGTGAACCAGTTTTTGTCTGAGTGTGTTGCTGGGTCTGAAGTACACTGGGATGTCGTGCTTGGAGAAAACTCTCCTGAGTTTCTCTGATACACCAGCTACATAGGGGATGACAACGTTGTTGCGTCTGTCTTTCTTATCCTCCCTCGCTGGTGTCTGATCTTCTTTTCTGTGCCTCTTTGCTGACTTTATAAACGCCCAATTAGGATAACCGCATGTTTTGAGTGCTTCCTTTACATGTGTGTGTTCCTTCTTTTTTCCTTCAGGCTTAGAGGGAACATGTTCTGCCCGGTGGTGTAGGGTCCTGATTACTCCAAGTTTGTGTTCCACAAGAAGTGCTTGATTTTGTTTAAACAATTTTTGCACACTTTCTGTAAATCCAATAAACTTCATTTCACTTCTCAAATATCACTGTGTGTGTCTCCTATATATATTTAACTGACATTTTTTATTGTAACAACCAACGATTTACACATGAAAATAATGACTATTAACAAGGTTGCCCAAACTTTTGCATCCCACTGTATGGAGAAACAAACAACATTATATTAGGAAGAATGATATAGTGAAGTCATTTGAAGAAGGCGGTTTGAATGCAACTGATTTTGGATGGATGGTTCCATCAAACTCAAATGGTTGCAATCTTTCATAAATAATTCAAACAGCATTTGGTTTTATTTCCCCAAAGTAATTTTCGAGAAGCTTGGTGGCATTGAATTTCTTTTAAAGTGTGACTTTGAAATTTCCAAATTACCAATTAAATTATCCAATTTTCACAAATAGGTTCTCCAGTACTGGAAAATGATATACAAGCACAGTTTTTCTCCACATACAAATTCGATTTGGAACAACAGATGTATATTGATAAAAAGAAAATCCATCTTTTATAAGGATTGGATGGATCATGGAATTTGGACGGTTTTACACCTTTTGGACAATGACGGAGATGTGTTAACATAACAAATTCATAGATAACTAGAAAAATTTGCATTTCCTGCGAAAATGCTGTGTGGATGCCGGAACGCTGAAGCTGTCTGCTGAAAATGACTGAAAAAGATGAAAAGCTGCAAAAAATTGTATGGCAGTAAAGCAACTGAAAAATTCTGCTGAAAACAAGTGAAAAAAACAGAAACTTTTGCTGAAAAGAGGTGAAAAGGCAAAGATTCTGCTTCAAAGGGGTACAGAAGTTCAAATTTGTACTGAAAAGAGGTGAAAGGGTTTCCTCTGAAATGAGCAGAAGATACTGAGATTTGTATTGATAAGAGGTGAAAGGCTGAAAATTCTGCTTAAAATAGGTGAATCAGCAGAATTTCTACTGAAAACAGGTAAAGAAGTAGTTGCACTGAAAACAGGTGAATAAGCAGAATGTCTGTAAAAAAGAGATTTCTGTTGAAAACACCTGAAAAATCTGGGATTTGTGCTGAAAAGGGGTGAAAAAACTCACAATTCTGCTGAAACGGGGTGAAGAAGGGGTGTTGGGCTGTTGAGAAGAGTTAAATAAGTTGAACTGATAAATGCGATGATATGGCACAAATACTATGATTGGGTACAAATACTATAATTTGGCACAAATAATATGATTTGGTTCAGATGCTATGATTTGAAACAAATACTATGATTTTCCAGAAATACTATGCCTTAGTAGTAATACTATAACATAACAGATATATGATGATTTTGCAGACATTCTGGTTTTACACAAATACTATAATGTGGCAGAAATACTATGTTTTAGCACAAATACAATGATTTGCTATAAATACTATGATTTGGCACATATACTGTATTCAGCAGATATACTATAACAAAATAGAGAGTCTACGACTTAGTAATAATACTATAACATAATAGATATACTATGATTTTGCAGACAGTCTATGTTTTTGCACAACTAGCACAATGTGGCAGAAATACTATGATTTGGCACAAGTACTATGATTTAGTAGAAATACTCTTTTGGCGCAAATACTATGTTTCAGTACAAATACTATGATTTGGCAATAATACTGCGTTTCAGCACAACTACTGAGATTTGATTGAAATATTATGATTTAGAAGAAATACTATGATTTCGTACAAATACAATGTTTTGGTTCGAATACTATGATTTGCAAAAAATACTATGATTTGGCACAAGTACCATGATTTAGTACAAATACTACAAATTGGCAGAAATACTGTGACTTAGTAGTAATACTTTAACATAACAGATATACTGTGATTTTGCAGACATAGTATGTTTTTGCACATATACTACGATTTTGCTCAAATACTATAAAATTGCAGTGATACTATGATTTTGAAGGAATACTATGATTTGGTAGAAATACTATGCCTTAGTAGTAATACTATAACATAACAGATATACTGTGATTTTGCAGACATAGTATGTTTTTGACAAATACTACGATTTTGCTCAAATACTATGAAATTGCAGTAATACTATGATTTTGAAGGAATACTATGATTAGGTAGAAATACTATGCTTTAGTAGTAATACAATAACATAACAGATATACTGTGATTTAGCAGACATAGTATGTTTTTGCACAAATACTACGATGTCGCTCAAATACTATAAAATTGGAGTGATACTATGATTTTGAAAGAATACTATGATTTGATAGAAATACTATGCCTTAGTAGTAATACTATAACATAACAGATATACTGTGATTTAGCAGACATAGTATGTTTTTGCACAAATACTACGATTTTGCTCAAATACTACGAAATTGCAGTGATACTATGATTTTGAAGGAATACTACAATTTGGCAGAAATACTATGTTTGGGCACAAATACTATGATTTGCTATAAATACTATGATTTGGCACAAATACTATGATTTAGCAGAAATACTATGTTTTAACATAAATAATATCTTTTGACAGAAATTTCTGCTAAAAGGTACTATTTCTGCTTTTTAGCAGAAATACTGTAATTTTGCATAAATACTATGATTTGGCAGATATACTGTATTCAGCAAATATACTATAACATAACAGACATTCCTCCACTTAGTAGTAATACTATAACATAAAATAAATATTATGGTTTTGCCCCAAAACCATGATTTGGCACAAACACCATGATTTTTCAAAAATACTATGATTTAGCAGAAATACTATGATTGAGCAGAAGTACTAAGATGTAGTAGAAGTACTTTGATTTAGCACAAATACTATTATGGAGGAGTAATACTTTAACATGGGAGAAATATTGATAGACACACACACACATACACAGAGAGCAAAGTGTACAGTGGCTGTTAAGAGTCTGGGCTTGGTATATCTAGGTCAGCTAAATTGGCTGCACCTGCTGTAATCAGCCCTTACACACACAGACACAGAGAGAGCCATGGGTTTTCTTCAGTGTATTTCTCACATTCAGGATTCCCCTCGAACAAATGACCATAATTTCCTAACCGTAGGAGCTAGAACGGTCATTCTGACACTGTTTTGTTCAGAGGAGATGGGGAAAACTTCAAGCCTTCATAATTCAGAGATAAAATATAAATTATTAAAGATATATGACTTGTAATACACTGTAACTGAGTAGAGGCAAAGCAAAACTGCCTTGACTTGCCCTCAAACAACGGTTTGTAACTCTAAATCTATATGGAGCATCAAAATCATTCTTTCACCGTAAGAAACAGCACGCTTTGGTGAACAGTCATGGAAATTTTCAGGTCTCTGTTGAAATCCATCAAAAAGATCTGACGAGAGAAAAAAGTGCCTCATTTCCAGAGTTTGAAATCTGAAGAGATCTGAGCGAGGGACAAATTTCCTATCCTCAAACAAGTGTAATTCATGGCCAAACGGTAATAGGTGAGGAAAAAATTCTTGAATTGTGAGCATCAGGGATGTCTGAAGATATATTGGCACAAGCCTCATGTCTCAACTTTGTTTCCTTAAGGAGATATGACGATTTGAAAATGCCTCTCATTAGAGAAATCCAGCGCTGATTTTGAACAAACTCTCCATTGACTTTCAATGGAGAGTTTTAAGACTTTGTGTTGCTCTGAGGAGATTTGCAAAAAATATGGAAATCACACAAGAATGATATGACATTTTCTGAAAGCCAGCAAAAATACCTACGTTTTGATGTATAATTTGTGGGGGTTGAGTGGAAATTGAGCGAGTAGCAAGAAGTTGTTCAGACATGAAGAGAAAATTCAGAAAGGACAAGTGCACACTCTGAGTTAATTGCATAGCAACCATAACAACGCATGTATTTTCTGAAAAATCACAATTTTGCAACTGAAAACATAAAGAGGTATAAGATTAAAACGATAGAAGATCTGAAAAAGCTGAATCATACAGCAATAGCCCAATAATCTGAGAACATTTTAAAGTTTGAATGGAGTTTCTAGGTGAAAGTATGAGGAAGTAGTTAAGTTTCAAAAACAAGCAAGTTTTAGCAGAATTTCTGAAGATTTCCATTCATTTCAATGGGACAAATTAAAGGAAAAAAGTGTAATATTTTAAAAAGTATAATAGTAATAAACACCAAAAGTCATAGCAGGAAAGAGCAGAAAGAGCAGAACAGTTTAGAGTTTGAACGGAGAAAATCGGCTGAAAACTGAGGAAGTAGTTAAAGTCGAAAGAACGGAGCAACTTGAAGAATAACTAGAACTAGAAAGCGAAAATTTCAGAAGAAATTTTAAGTGTGCCTATGCCGCTGGTAAACAGTGTAGTTTGCCATTCATACAGCTACAGAGAGCAAAACTCAGCAGAGCAGCCATTCTCCACCATGAACTATGGTAAAAACAAACACCGCTCGCACCTCACAGATGACAGCTTACAATTTTGGGTAAAGATGAAGTGACTTTGTACAGCCCCGATTTGCAGACGCTGTGCACATAGTTTCATGAGCAGAAGTCCCATTGTACCACGGCAGACCCGACAATGTTTGCATGAACACGCTTTGAAGCATTACGTTATGGACCACTTTTCACACATGGTTGGTGTACCCACACAGCCGGCTGTAGCTTTTCAACTCACAGCCTGACACACACCCAAAAAACAGCCGAGAGAGCACAGACTACGCCAGAGAGGCGTGATTGCAGATGCCGCTCAGGTGGGTCCACCTCCCCTGCAGCGGCACTGCAGACCACGCCCCGCCACACACATCAATCACGTAAAATAAATATTTATGCACTTTTGCATTCACTTTTTGTTTTTTGTTATTTTTACACAGTGTTCTGAATGATTAACAATGGTCTACAGCCAATCTTGTGTATTATTATACAAACTTTGGTTGTAAGATGCCCTACCTGGCCCCCTGGCAAAAGCTTTGCTAGATCCGCCCCTGCACAGTTACCAGCTGTCAGCTAAATAAAAAAGGAGCTTGGTGTTTATTTCTCTCAGAAACAGTTCATAACTTCCCTTCAACTCATTCATGTCACCTAAAAAAAAGGTAAACCTGTTTCTCCATCACCAGTTCAGCTCTGATGATTCGGTAAGGTCATCTCCTGGTTTCCACCAAACTACACCTAAACTCGGTTTATATCTGACCCAAATAGAGTGCAGTTCATAACTTCTTACCTGAAATTCAGTTCACCTCACGCTCTGACCGGCAGCCGCCTGCTTCTCCTGCCTTCGGTTTCCCTGATCCACGATCTACCACCGGTTGATCGGCGGTCGCCTCGCCGCCTCGTTCCCTGCATGCTCTGTCTGACACACACCGGTGGATAGCTGCCCTCGGTTGTAGCTCCGCGTCAGCGACCACCAAACAACTCAGTTATTTTTTCCACATCGACCAGCATCTGGACAATCCACCGCCTTTCACTGTTTGTACCGTTACTAAAAAAAACCCCTCATCGGCTCATAAAAACGAAAAATAAGTCCAGCTATGACCCTGAGTCAAAAAGACAGCCAGTTAGCTAGCTAGCTGTCTAGCTCTTTGCAGGCACCGAAACCATCAGAGCTAATATGGGATGTCTTGGTAACACGAGCACATATTTGAAGTTTACATCTGGCCAATCCACCACCTTTCACTGTTTATACCGTTACTAAAATGAATAAATAAATAAATCATTTATTTATTTAAAATAAGTCCAGCTGTGACCACGAGACTTTACGAAGGACCGGGTGTGAAACCAGAGTAAGCCGCTCTCACTGTCATCCAGGCCGGCTGTAGCTTGTTAGCAAAGCCGCGCTAGCCACACTAGCCAGCTAGCCTCAAGCAGAAACGACATCGTCAGAACATTGTCGCTAATATGGGATGTTTTGACAAAATGAGCAGATATTTGAAGTTTACACACCTATATTCTCGCCTGAAAATATCTTAAAAGTTTATTTTGTGACCTAGAAACAGTATTAAGAGGAAAATAAAAACTAAGTGATGGCCGCCATTGTTTGACTCGGCAGAGGCGTGCTATGAATTGTGGGATATTGAGTTTTCCACCAAGCATTACCGTAACTATTGAATGATTTGCGCAACCTTAAAAATTCCAATGGCTCCTGAAAGCAGCGACGCTGTGCGCACCGTTGATATTGTCATCATTACGGTAATCCAAATAAGGGTAGACAGGCCGTACTACTCCCGGCATACCACTAGAGAGAGCCAACACACCACAAATGAAGTTTGAAATTTGTATCAGTGGGACCAAAAGATGGAGCCAACACACCACAAATGAAGTCTGTTTCTATGGCGCCAAAAGAAGAATCTTTCTAAATTTGCACTAAAATATTAATATTTAAAAAACTATAAAAGTCATAAACACCAAAAGTGTATACCATACTAGTCCAGCTCCAGCCGCACAAAATGATCTAACATATGTAACCCTATTGTCAAAACTGTTTGGCAGAGAAGCGCGGGAAAATTTTCACTAAAATATTAATATTTAAAAAACTATAATAGTCATAAACACCAAAAGTCATAGCACACCATTCCTGATCCAGCCGCACAAAATGAGGTAACATATATGAAGCTTGTCTCAAAACTGCGAGGCGAGATTCGCTGCAAAATTTCAGGCGGAAACTGAAGAATAATAATAACTAGAAAAAATTTGCATTTCCTGCGAAAATGCTGTGTGGATGCCGGAACGCTGAAGCTGTCTGCTGAAAATGACTGAAAAAGTTGAAAAGCTGCAAAGATTGTATGGCAGTAAAGAAACTGAAAAATTATGCTGAAAACAAGTGAAGAAGCAGAATCTTTTGCTGAAAAGAGGTGAAAAGGCCAAATTCTGCTTTAAAGGGGTACAGAAGTTCAAATTTGTACTGAAAAGAGGTGAAAAGGTTCCTTCTGAAATGAGTAGAAGATACTGAGATTTGTATTGATAAGAGGTGAAAGGCTGAAAATTCTGCTTAAAATAGGTGAATCAGCAGAATTTCTACTGAAAAGAGGTAAAGAAGTAGAACGTTGCACTGAAACAGGTGAATCAGCAGAATGTCTGCTAAAAAAGAGATTTCTGTTGAAAACACCTGAAAAAGCTGGGATTTGTGCTGAAAAGGGGTGAAAAAACTCACAATTCTGCTGAAACGGGGTGAAGAAGAGGTGTTGGGCTGTTGAGAAGAGTTAAATAAGTTGAACTGATATGTTTGGGTACAAATACGATGATTTGGCATTAATACTGGGTTTTAGCACAACTACTGTGATTTGGGTGAAATACTATGATTTAGAAAAAATATTATGACTTTGTACAAATACAATGTTTTGGCACAAATACTATGATTCTATAATTTGGTTCGAATGCTATGATTTGAAACAAATACTATGATTCGGCAGAAATACTATTATTTAGTAGAAATACTATGATTTACCAGTAGTACAATGTTTCTGCAAAAATACTATGATTTGGTAGAAAAATACTATGCCTTAGTAGTAATACTATAACATAGCAGATATAATGTGATTTTGCAGACATGGTATGTTTTTGCACGAATACTACGATTTCGCTCAAATACTATGAAATTGCAGTAATACTATGATTTTGAAGGAATACTATGATTTGGTAGAAATACTATGCCTTAGTAGTAATACTATAACATAACAGATATACTGTGATTTTGCAGACATGGTATGTTTTAACACAAATACTACGATTTCGTTCAAATACTATGAAATTGCAGTAATACTATGTTTTTGAAGGAATACTATGATGTGGTAGACATACTATGCCTTAATAGTAATACTATAACATAACAGAAATTTTAATTTGGCACAAATACCATAACTTGGCACAAATACCATGATTTGGCAGAAATACTTTGATTGAGCAGGAGTACTAAGATGTAGTAGAAGTACTTTGATTTAACAGAAATACTATTATGGAGGAGTAATACTTTCTGCAGAAAAGACGGAGAGAAGCAATCACAGTAGCTGCTCATCTCACTGAGCCAAAGCAGTTCTTTTTCCAACAAGAGATATGATGAGAGAAAAAATATGCAGGGGGGGCCGAAGAAGCTGAATTGTTGTGAAAAGAGGGGAAGAAGCAGAACTGTATGCTCGAAACAGGTGAAAATGCTGAAATAATGTTGAAAAGAGGTGGAAAAGCTGAAATTCTTCTGAAATAGCAGAACAGGCTGAAAATTTTCAGATACTCATTGAGCGAAACTGGAAAAGATGTGAATCAGCAGAATTTCTGCAGAAAAGAGGCAAAGAAGTAGAAACTTGCGCTGAAAAGAGATGAATCAGCAGAGTTTCTGCTGAAAAGAGGTTTTTTTTTCTGAAAACAGCCAAAAAAGCTGGAATTTGTGCTGAAAAGGGGTGAAAAAAAATGAAAATTTTGCTGAAAAGGGGTGAAGAAGCTAAAGTATACCAAATCAAAGTATTTGTGCCAAAACAGTGTTTCTGCCATATTGTGGTACTATTACATTACAACATGAATACGGATTAAAGATGAAAGAAACTGGCAACAAATTCCTCCACTACAAACCAGTCTGATACCACTTCTTTGCAGTGTTCACGTTTACTAAGGCACTACCCAAAAGGCGCCACAAGAGGGCACTCCAACACAAGAGATGACCTATGTACACTGATGCACTTAGTAACAGTCAGCCTCCTTGAATTGGCAGAAATACTGTGATTTAGTAGTAATACTATAACGTAACAGATATACTGTGATGTTGCAGACATAGTATGTTTTTGCAGTACTCATTTGTAGTGAAAAAAATTAGCAATATAAATTACAGGTCTGTGATAGTGTATAAATTTGTAGTGAAAAAAAAATGTTGACGAAGGTGGGATTGAACCCACGACCTTTGAGCTGCAGAGCAGTGTCATTACTGATTGCGCCACCTGGCAAGGGGGCGGGTTGCTGAAAAACACACACATCATCACTAAGGCACTACCCAAAAGGCGCCACAAGAGGGCACTCCAACACAAGAGATGACCTATGTACACTGATGCACTTAGTAACAGTCAGCCTCCTACTTAGCCACTACGTAATACAGCGATAACACAGCAGAAATACTGTGATTTTGTTGAAATATTATGTTTTAGGACAAATACTATGATTTGGCAGAAATACTATGATATAGCAGCAATACTATGTTTTGGTACAAATGCTGCGCTTAGGCACAAATATTATGATTTGGCAGACACTATGATTTAGCAGAGATAATATGATTTGGCAGAAACACTAAACTTTGGCACAAATACTATAACTGAGTGCAAGTACTTTAAGATAACAGAAAAACTATGATTTAGCAGAAATACAGTGTTTTTGCAGAAACACTGTAATTTCACTCAAATACTTTGAAATAGCCGTAATACTATGATTTGGCAGAACATAACAGAAATTCTACGACTTAGTAGTAATACTATAACATAACAGAAATATTAATTGGGCACAAATACTATAATTTGGCAAAAGTACCATGTTTTGGCAAAATCCCATAATTTGGCACAAATACTATGATTTGGCAGACACTATGATTTAGCAGAGATAATATGATTTGGCAGAAATACTAAACTTTGGCACAAATACTATAATTGAGTACTGTAAGATGAGAGAAATACTATGATTAAGCAGAAATACAATGTTTTTGCAGAAAAACTGTAATTTCACTCAAATACTATGAAATAACAGTAATGCTATGATTTGGCAGAAATACTATGTTTCAGTACAAATACTATGACAAAGCAGAAATACTATGACTTAGAAGTAATACTATAACAAAAGGGATTCCTCAAAATACTATGAAATTGCAGTAATTCTATGATTTGGAAGAAATACTGTACTTTGTACAAATACAATGCTTTGGTACAAATACTATATTTTGATTTGAATACTATGATTTGTCACGAGTAGTATGATTTAGTACAAATACTACGAATTGGCAGAAATACTGTGACTTAGTAGTAATACTATAACATAACAGATATACTGTGATGTTGAAGACATAGTATGTTTTTGCACATATGCTACGATTTCGCTCAAATACTATGAAATTGCAGTAATACTATGGTTTTGAAGGAATACTATGATTTGGTAGAAATACTATGCCTTAGTAGTAATACTATAACATAACAGATATACTATGATTTTGCAGACAGTCTATGTTTTTGCACAACTAGCACAATGTGGCAGAAATACTATGATTTGGCACAAGTACTATGATTTAGTAGAAATACTCTTATTGGCACAAATACTATGTTTCAGTACAAATACTATGATTTGGCAATAATACTGCGTTTCAGCACAACTACTGAGATTTGATTGAAATACTATGATTTAGAAGAAATACGACTTCGTACAAATACTACTATGTTTTGGTTCGAATACTATGATTTGCAAAAAATACTATGATTTGGCACAAGTACCATGATTTAGTACAAATACTACGAATTGGCAGAAATACTGTGACTTACTAGTAATACTTTAACATAACAGATATACTGTGATTTAGCAGACATAGTATGTTTTTGCACGAATACTACGATTTTGCTCAAATACTATGAAATTGCAGTAATACTATGATTTTGAAGGAATACCATGATTAGGTAGAAATACTATGCCTTAGTAGTAATACTATGACATAACAGATATACTGTGATTTTGCAGACATAGTATGTTTTTGACAAATACTACGATTTCGCTCAAATACTATGAAATTGCAGTAATACTATGATTTTGAAGGAATACTGTGATTTGGTAGAAATACTATGCCTTAGTAGTAATACTATAACATAACAGTTATAATGTGATTTTGCAGACATGGTATGTTTTTGCACGAAAACTACGATTTCGCTCAAATACTATGAAACTGCAGTAATACTATGATTTTGAAGGAATACTACGATTTGGTAGAAATAGTATGCCTTAGTACTAATACTATAACATAGCAGTTATAATGTGATTTGGCAGACATAGTACGTTTTTGCACAAATACTACAATTTGGCAAGAAATACTATATTTGGGCACAAATACTATGATCTGCTATAAATACTATGATTTGGCACATATACTATAATCAGCAGATATACTATAACATAACAGAAATTCTACGACTTAGTAGTAATACTATAACATAACAGAAATTTTAATTGGGCACAAATAACATGATCTGGCACAAATACCATGATTTGGCAAAAAAATACCATGATTTGGTACAAATACAATGATATGGCAGAAATACTATGATTGGGTACAAATACTATGATTTGGCACAAGTACTATGACTTAGTACAAATACTATGATTTGGCACAAATACTATGATTTAGCAGAAATACTATGTTTTAACATAAATAATATCTTTTGACAGAAATTTCTGCTAAAAGGTAGTATTTCTGCTTTTTAGCAGAAATTCAGTAATTTTGCATAAATACTATGATTTGGGATAAATACTATGATTTGGCAGATATACTATATTCAGCACATATACTATAACATAACAGAAATACCTCCACCTACTAGTAATACTATAACATATCAGAAATGTCATGATTTGACACAAAAACCATGATTTGGCACAAATACCATGATTTGGCAAAAATACTATGATTACCTAGAATTACTATGATTGAGCAGAAGTACTAAGATGTAGTAGAAGTACTTTGATTTAGCAGAAATACTATTATGGAGGAGTAATACTTTAACATGGGAGAAATATTGATACACACACACATACACAGAGCCTAAAGGGAACAGTGGCTGTTAAGAGTCTGGGCTTGGTATATCTAGGTCAGCTAAATTGGCTGCACCTGCTGTAATCAGCCCTTACACACACAGACACAGAGAGAAGTATGAGTCTTCTTCAGTGTATTTCTCACATTCAGGACTCCCCTCGAACAAATGGCCATTATTTCCTAACCGTAAGGGCTAGAACGCTCATTCTGACACCGTTTTGTTCAGAAGAGATGGGGGAATCTGCAGGTCTTCATAATTCAGAGATAAAATATAAATTATTGAAGATATAGGACTTGTAATACACTGTAACTGAGTATAGGCAAATTAAAACTGCCTTGACTTGCCCTCAAACAATGTTTTGTAACTCTAAATCTATATGGAGCATCAAAATCATTCTTTCACCGTAAGAAACAGCAGGCTTTGGTGAACAGTCATGGAAATTTTCAGGTCTCTGTGGAAATTCATCAAAAAGATATGACGAGAGAAAAAAGTGCCTCATTTCCAGAGTTTGAAATCTGAAGAAATCTGAGCGAATGACGAATTTCCTACACTCAAACAAGTGTATCTCATCTCAGAACGGTAATAGGTGAGAAAAAAAATTCTTGAATTGTGAGCATCAGGAGTGTCTGAAGATATATTGGCACAAGCCTCAAGTCTCCACTTTGTTTCGTTAAGGAGATATGATAATTTGAAAATACCTCTCATTAGAGAAATCCAGCGCTGATTTTGAACAAACTCTCCATTGACTGTCTATGGAGAGTTTTCAAACTTTGTGTTGCTCTGAAGAGATTTGCAAAAAATCTGTAAATCCCACAAGAATGATAGTGACATTGTCTGAAAGCCAGCAAAAATACCTACGTTTTCATGTATAATTTGTGGGGGTTGAGTGGAAATTGAGCGAGTAGCAAGAAGTTGTTCAGACATGAAGAGAAAATTCAGAAAGGACAAGTGCACACTCTGAGTTAATTGCATAGCAACCATAACAACGCATGTATTTTCTGAAAAATCACAATTTTGCAAATGAAGACACAAAGAGGTATAAAATTAAAACGGTAGAAGATCTGAAAAAGCTGAGTCATACAGGAATAGCCCAATAATCTGAGAACATTTTAAAGTTTGAATGGAGTTTCTAGGTGAAAGTATGAGGAAGTAGTTAAGTTTCAAAAACAAGCAAGTTTTAGCAGAATTTCTGAAGATTTCCATTCATTTCAATGGGACAAAAAAAAGGAAAAAAGTGTAATATTTTTAAAAGTATAATAGTAATAAACACCAAAAGATATAGCAAACATTAGCAGAAAGAGCAGAACAGTTTAGAGTTTGAACTGAGAAAATCGGCTGAAAACTGAGGGAGTAGTTAAACGGCAAAAAACGTACGGAAGCAACTTGAAGAATAACTAGAAAAATTTGCATTTCCTGCGAAAATGCAGTGTGGATGCTGGAACGCTGAAGCTGTCTGCTGAAACTAGCTGAAAAAGCTGAAAAGTTGCAGAAGTTGTAAAAACTTTGCAGAAGCAAAGGAACTTTGCTAAAATGTAGTAACTTAGCAGAATTGTAATATCTTAGAGGAAACATAATACTTGGCAGAAATACAATAGCATAGCAGAACTTAGCAGAAATATTGTAACTTACCAGAAACACGATAACTTCTCAAAAATACAAGAATTTAGAAGAAATAGTATAAGATAACAGAAAGAATATATTTAGCCAAACATTCTTAAATATTACAGAAATACTATGATTTAGAAAAACAGTACAACATAGCAGAAATGCTGTGATTTACCAGAGATACTGTAATATATTATGAATATTGTAATTTTATATAAATACTATGTTTTAGCAAAAATACTCCAGTTTAGCACAAATATTATAATATAGCAGAAACACTATTCTATAGCAGAAATGCTATATTTAGAAAGAAAAATATAATATAGTAGAAATACTATGATTTAGCAGAAATCCTACAATATAGCTTAATAACAATGATTTAGAACAGATAATATGATTGAGCAGAATAGTAATAACTTAAGTGAAAATATTGGAAAGGTAAAATGATAAGCTGAATAAAAAAGAACATGGTTAAGTTTGCTCAAAACTAATTTTTGTTCACCTGTGAAAAAATAAAATAAAAATACATTTAGAAAAAAAAATAAGAACAGCCAACAGATACACAAAATCAAATATGGATAAACAAATGTACAGAGAGAGACAAACACACAGGGTCTATGCCAGTCAACCAGTCTGAATATATTATATTTTTATCCAACAATGAGATGAAGCCCTAAAAAAGGTCTTTGTGTATGTCTTTCTTTCTCTCACTCACTCATTCACTCACTCACTCACACACACACACACACACACACACACACACACACACACACACACACACAGCAGCAGCAGCAGCGAGTGAACAGGATGTTTCTAGGTCAGTAAAACAGCTGTGAGCTTCTCAATTTGAATCCACCAATCAGACAGGCTGTGTGCTTTTTCCCACCAAAACTGGTGCACCAAGTGCAGGCTTTTACACATGCAGCACAGAGAGAGACAAGACTTTTGCAGTTTATTTCTCATAGTCAGGATTCCCCTCAAACAAACAGACATAAATTCCTAACCGTAGGGGCTAAAACAGTCATTCTTAGACAGTTTTGTTCAGAAGAGATGGGGGAATCTTGAAATGTTGACTATTTAAAATAAGAATATGAAATATTATAGATATATGACATAGATGATTGGTTGTCTTAGAAGCCATGAATGCCCCAATATGCAAATTTGAATGTGTGAGGCCTCAGATATGATTAGGGATGGGTATCGTTTAGGTTTTATCCGATACCGGTGCCAAACCGGTACTTTTGAAACTGGGCCGGTGCTTAAACGGTGCTCAAACCGGTGCTTAAAGAATGGAGAACACAAAATTGGTCCAAAAACCTCTCATGTTTAGCTGTTTTTTTGTAAAAAAAAAAAATAACAATGTAAGCCTTTTCTGCAGCTGCAGCTGTAGGGCATATATGGTATCACTCTTGGCTGGAAGCAGTGCTTAAACAATGGAAAAAACACAAAATTGGTCCAAAAACCTCTCATGTTTAACTGTTTTCCACTTTTTCTTTGGTCATTTTAGCCTTTTTGGCCAGGGTGAAGGGAGTATCTGCCACCAAACAAGAAGCAAGCCGCATGTAGCTATGATGATGTTTGCTAGTTTACCTTACATGCATTAATGTAATAACGTGGTTAGCCTACTCAATGTGAATTACACACGAACAACATTAAGCTACTCACTCAGAGAAGAACGGCTGCTGCTGCCATCATCATTTCTACTACACTGGCAGGGCTAGGGACCAGGACTCTACTCTTCGGGTTTTTGGGGGGTTGTTGCTAACTCCGGGTCCGATAACAGGCACCACACCCGCAGTAGATGTGCTCGGTGTGAGGTCTCGCAGCAAGCTAAACACGGCGCATTTCTCGGCTTTAAAAAAAAAACGCTATGCGTCGCCAGGTGTTTCATCGGATTCGAGGTGTTACCTCCTTTGACATTATCACAGTATCAGCTTAAAGCACTTGTTGCAGGCTGCTGAGTTTGCATGCTTTGCTGCGAAGTACAGCCAGACTTTTGACCGCTTCGCCTTTTTTAATCTGTAGCTCTGCTCTAAAAGAACATACGTACCTGAGCCCGCCTACTTTCCTCGGAAACTTAAAATGATTGGCTAGAATTGGCTCAAGGAAAAAAAAAAAGCACCGAAATAAAGCACCGAAATGTGCGCTGCTTTTCGGTCTGGTTACTACCGTTTATGTCAGAACCGGTGCCATCATGGCACCGGACACCGGTACTCATCCCTAGATATGATTGACTGGTTGGGAAGCCATGAGGGCCCTGATATGTAAATTTGAATATTACACTCCTCACAGAGGATTAACTCCCTGGGGAGCTGGCAGAAATATATAGAAATACTATGGTTACCCAGAAATACTGCATTTAGTAGAAATACTATGTTTTAGCAGAAATACTTTAAAATGGCAGAAATGCTATAATTAAGCAGAAATACTATATGAAGTACAAATCTTATATTAAAAAAAAGAAACAGAAATACTGTATTATGATTTGGTAGAAAAACTATAATTAATCAAAAATAGTATATTTTTTAGCAGAAATACTAATTTCTGCACAAATCTCATAAAAAAGCAGAAATAGTATGATTTAGCAGAAATGCAGTATTTAGCACAAATCTCATAAAACAGAAGAAATAGTATGATTTAGCAGAAATGCTGTATTTAGCACAAATGCTGAAAAGTAGCAGCAATGCTATGACTTAGCACAATAGTAATAAGTTAAATAGAAAAATTGGAAAAGTAAATGGACAGCTGAACAAATGCTGAACATGCTAAGGGTCCCTCAAATGTAATTGTTAAATGAAAAAAAAATCTGCAAAAAAAGCATAACAGTCACACAATCACAAAGATGGACAAATATAGAAACACACAAGCACAGAGAGACACACACAGGATCAAATTCAGTCAACCAGTCTAAATATCTTGAATTTAAATCATACAATAAGATGCTCCCATAAAAAGGCTCTCTGTCTCACACACACACACACACACACACACACACACACACACACACACACACACACACAGGGAGAGAAAATCAGGTTTCTAGGTCAGTCCAGCAGCCTGGGAGCTGCTAAATTTGAATCCACCAATCAGAGAGGCTCTGTGCTTTTTCCCGCCAAAACAGGTGCACTTTCTTTTACACACACGCAGCACAGAGACAGGATTTGTGCAGTCTATTTCTCATAGTCAGGACTCCCCTCAAATAAATGGCCATAATTTCCTAACCGTAGTGGCTAGAACGGTCATTCTTACACCGTTTTGTTCAGAAGAGATGGGGGAATGTTAAAGTGTTCACGATTTATCATTAAAATATGAATTATTGAAGATATTTGACTTGTAATGCACCATAACTGAGTAGAGGCGAAGCAAAAACTGCCTTGACCTGCCCTCAAACAACGCTTTCTAACTCTAAATCTATTTGGAGTATCGATATCATTCTTTCACCGTAAGAGACAGCAGGCTTTGGTGAACAGTCATGGAAATTTTCAGGTCTCTGTGGAAATCCAAAAAAAAGATATGACGAGAGAAAAAAGTGGTTCATTTCCAGAGTTTGAAATCTGAAGAAATCTGAGCGAAGGACAAATTTCCAACCCTCAAACAAGTCTGACTCATCTCAGAATGGTAATAGGTAAGGAACAAATTCTTGAATTGTGAGCGTCAGGAGTGTCTGAAGATATACGGGGACAAGCCTCATGTCTTAACTTCGCTTCGTTAAGGAGATATGACGATTCGAATATGCCTCTCATTACAGAAATCAAGCGGTGATTTTGAACAAACTCTCCATTGACTTTCTATGGAGACTTTTCCAACTTTCTGTTGGTCTGAGGAGATTTGCCAAAATTCTATAAATCCCACAACAATGACAGTGACATTTTCTGAAAGCCAGCAAAAATACCTACGTTTTGATGTATAATTTGTGGGGGTTGAGTGAAAATTGAGCAAGTAGCAAGAAGTTGTTCGGACATGAAGAGAAGACTGCAAAACCTTCAGTGGCACACTGGAAGCCAAGACCATAGCAACCATAACAACGCATGTATTTTGTGAAAAATCACAAAAATGAAACTCAAAACTTTAAGAGGCATAAAAGTAAAACGGTAAAAGATTTGAAAAAGCTGACTTATAACTGAATAGCCCAATAATTTGTGAACATTTTAAAGTTTGAATGGTTGTTCTACGTGTAAATATGAGGAAGTAGTTAAGTTTCAAAAACAAGCAAATTTTAGCAGAATTGCAGAAGTTTCCCATTCATTTCAATGGGACAAAAAAAAGCATAAAAAGCTTAATATTTTAAAAAGTATAATAGCAAAAAATACCAAAAGATATAGCGCACATTAGCAGAAATAGCAGAATAGTTTAAAATTTGAACGGTGAAAATAGCACAAAAATTGTGGAAGTAGTTAAGTGCCAAAAAGTGTACGGAACGCAACTAGAATAATAAAGAATAAAGAGAAACAGGAAAACAATAGTGTGGATGCCTCCAGCATCCACACAACTAGAAAAATTTGCATTTCCTGCGAAAATGCAGTGTGGATGCTGGAACGCTAAAGCTGTCTGCTGAAACTAGCTGAAAAAGCTGAAAAGTTTCAGAAATTGTAAAAACTTTGCAGAAGCAAAGGAACTTTGCTAAAATGTAGTAACTTAGCAGAACTGTAATATCTTAGAGGAAACATAATGTCTGGCAGAAATACAATAGCATAGCAGAACTTAGCAGAAATATTTTGATTTAGCAGAAATGCTGTATTTAGCACAAATCTCATAAAACAGCAGAAATAGTATGATTTAGCGAAAATGCTCTATTTAGCACAAATCTCATAAAACAGCAGAAAGAGTAGGATTTAGCAGAAATGCTGTATTTAGCACAAATCTCATAAAAAAGCAGAAATAGTATGATTTAGCAGAAATGCAGTATTTAGCACAAATCTCATAAAATAGCAGAAATAGTATGATTTAGCAGAAAGGCACTATTTAGCACAAATCTCATAAAACAGCAGAAATAGTATGATTTAGCACAAATGCTGTATTTAGCACAAATACTGTAAATCAGCAGAAATGCTATGACTTAGCAAAATATTAAAAAGTTAAATACAAAAATTGGAAAAGCAAAATGGACAGCTGAACAAATGCTGAACATGCTAAGGGTCCCTCAAATGTAATTGTTAAATGAAAAAAAATCAGCAAAAAAAGTATAACAGTCACACAATCACAAATATGGACACATATGGAAACACACAAGCACAGAGAGACACACAGGATCAAATTCAGTCAACAAGTCTAAATATATTAAATTCAAATCATACAATAAGATGCTCCAATAGAAATTCTCTCTCGCCCTCTCTGTCTCTCACTCTTTGTCACACACACACACACACACACACACTAGGGAGAGAACAGGACGTTTGTAGGTCATTCAAGCAGCCTGGGAGCTACTAAATTTGAATCCACCAATCAGAGAGGCTGTGTACTTTTTCCCGCCAAAACAGGTGCAACTGCTTACACATACGCAGCACAGAGAGAGCCAAACACACAGGGTCTATGCCAGTCAACCAGTCTGAATATATTAAATTTCTATCCACCAAGGAGATGCTGCCCTAAAAAGGTCTTTGTGTGTGTCTTTCTTTCTCTCTCTCTCTCTCTCTCTCCCTCCCTCCCTCCCTGTCTCTCTCTCTCTCTCTCTCTTTCTCTCTCTCTCTCTCACACACACACACACACACACACACACACACACACACACACACACACAGCAGCAGCAAGTGAACAGCATGATTCTAGGTCAGTAAAACAGCTGTGAGCTTCTCCATTTGGATCCACCAATCAGAGAGGCTGTGTGCTTTTTCCCGCCAAAACTGGTGCACCAAGTGCAGGCTTTTACACATGCAGGACAGAGAGAGAAAGGATTTTTGCAGTCTATTTCTCATAGTCAGGATTCCCCTCAAACAAACAGCCATAAATTCCTAACCGTAGGGGCTAAAACAGTACTTCTTAGACCGTTTTGTTCAGAAGACATGGGGGAATCTTGAAATGTTGACCATTTAAAATACAAATATGAAATATTAAAGATATATGACATAGATGATTGGTTGGCTTAGAAGCCATGACTGACCCAATATGCAAATTTGAATGTGCCAGGGCTTAGATATGATTGGTTGTCTTAGAAGCCATGAAGCCAACAATATGCAAATTTGAATGTGCCAGGGCTCAGATATGATTGGCTGGCTGGGAAGCCGTCCAGGTCCTGATAGGTAAGTTTGAATATTACAGTCCTTACAGAGGACTGACTCCCTGGGGACCTGGCAGAAATATATAGAAATACAATGATTACCCAGAAATACTGCATTTAGTAGAAATACTATGTTTTAGCACAAATACTATAAAATGGCAGAAATACTATAATTAAGCAGAAATATTATATTAAGTACAAATCCGATAAAATAGCAGAAATAGTATGATTTAGCAGAAATGCTGTATTTAGCACAAATACTGTAAATCAGCAGAAATGCTATGACTTAGCAAAATAGTAATAAGTTAAATACAAAAATTGGAAAATCAAAATGGACAGCTGAAAAAATCCTGAACATGCTAAGGGTCCCTCAAATGTAATTGTTAAACGAAAAATAATCAGCAAAAAAAGTATAACAGTCACACAATCACAAATATGTACACATATGGAAACACACAAGCACAGAGAGACACACAGGATCAAATTCAGTCAACCAGTCTAAATATATTGAATTTGAATCATACAATAAGATGCTCCCATAAAAAGGCTCTCTCTCTCTCTCTCTCTCTCACACACTCACACACACACACACACACACACACACACACACACACACACACACACACACACACAGGGAGAGAAAACCAAGTTTCTAGGTCAGTCAAGCAGCCTGGGAGCTGCTAAATTTGAATCCACCAATCAGAGAGGCTGTGTGCTTTTTCCCGCCAAAACAGGTGCACCTCTTTTTACACACACGCAGCACAGAGACAGGATTTCTGCAGTCTATTTCTCATAGTCAGGACTCCCCTCAAACAAATGGCCATAATTTCCTAACCGTAGGGGCTAGAACAGTCATTCTTACACCGTTTTGTTCAGAAGACATGGGGGAATCTTACAGTGTTGACAATTTATCATTAAAATATGAATTATTAAAGATATTTGACTTGTAATGCACCATAACTGAGTAGAGGCGAAGAGAAAACTGCCCTGACTTGCCCTCGAACAAAGCTTTGTAACTCTAAATCTATTTGGAGTATCGATATCATTCTTTCACCGTAAGAGACAGCAGGCTTTGGTGAACAGTCATGGAAATTTTCAGGTCTCTGTGGAAATCCAACAAAAAGTTATGACGAGAGAAAAAAGTGGTTCATTTCCAGAGTTTGAAATCTGAAGAAATCTGAGCGAAGGACAAATTTCCTACCCTCAAACAAGTCTAACTCATTTCAGAACGGTAATAGGTGAGAAAAAAATTCTTGAATTGTGAGCGTCAGGAGTGTCTGAAGATATACTGGGACAAGCCTCATGTTTTAACTTCGCTTCGTTAAGGAGATATGACGATTCGAATATGCCTCTCATGACAGAAATCAAGCGGTGATTTTGAACAAACTCTCCATTGACTTTGTATTGAGACTTTTCCAACCTTGTGTTGGTCTGAGGAGATTTGCCAAAATTCTATAAATCCCACAATAATGACAGTGACATTCTCTGAAAGCCAGCAAAAATACCTACGTTTTGATGTATAATTTGTGGAAGTTGAGTGAAAATTGAGCGAGTAGCAAGAAGTTGTTCGGACATGAAGAGAACACTGCAAAACTTACAGTGGCTCACTGAAAGCCAAGACCATAGCAACCATAACAACGCATGTATTTTGTGAAAAATCACAAAAATGAAACTCAAAACTTTAAGAGGCATAAAAGTAAAACGGTAAAAGATTTGAAAAAGCTGACTTATACCTGAATAGCCCCATAATTTGAGAACATTTTAAAGTTTGAATGGTTGTTCTACGTGTAAATATGAGGAAGTAGTTAAGTTTCATAAACAAGCAAATTTTAGCAGAATTGCGGAAGTTTCCCATTCATTTCAATGGGACAAATTAAAGGAAAAAAGCTTAATATTTTAAAAAGTATAATAGTGAAAAATACCAAAAGATATAGCGCACATTAGCAGAAATAGCAGAATAGTTTAAAATTTGAACGGTGAAAATCGGCTGAAAATTGTGGAAGTAGTTAAGTGCCAAAAGTTTACGGAGCAACTAGAATAAAGTAAAGATAAAGAATAAAGAGAAACAGGAAAACAATAGTGTGGATGCAAAAAGCATCCACACAACTAGAAAAATTTGCATTTCCTGCGAAAATGCAGTGTGGATGCTGTAATGCTGAAGCTGTCTGCTAAAAATAGCTGAAAAAGCTGAAAAGTTGCAGAAATTGTAAAAATTTTGCAGAAGCTAAGGAACTTTGCTAAAATGTAGTAACTTAGCAGAACTGCAATATCTTAGAGGAAACATAATACTTGGCAGAAATAAAATAGCATAGCAGAACTTAGCAGAAACATTGTAAGTTACCAGAAACACGATAACTTCTCAAAAATACAAGAATTTAAGAGAAATAGTATAAGATAACAGAAAGAATATATTTAGCCAAACATTCTTAATCATTACAGAAATACTATGATTTAGAAAAACAGTACAACATAGCAGAAATGCTGTGATTTACCAGAGACACTGCAATATACTATGAATATTGTAATTTTAAATAAATACTATGTTTTAGCAAAAATACTCCAGTTTAGCACAAATATTATAACATAGCAGAAATACTATTCTATAGCAGAAATGCTATATTTAGAAAGAAAAATATAATATAGTAGAAATACTTTGATTTAGCAGAAATCCTACAATATAGCTTAATAACAATGATTTAGAACAGATTCTATGATTGAGCACAATAGTAATAACTTAAGTAAAAATATTGGAAAGGTAAAATGACAAGCTGAATAAAAAGGAACATGGTTAAGTTCGCTGAAAACTAATTTTAGTTCACCTGTGAAAAAATAAAATAAAAATACATTTAGAAAAAAAACAAATAAGAACAGCCAACAGATACACACAAAATCAAATATGGATACACAAATACACAAGAAATCAAATATGGATACACAAATGTACAGAGAGAGACACACAGACAGGGTCTATGCCAGTCAACCAGTCTGAATATATTATATTTTTATCCAACAATGAGATGCTGCCCTAAAAAGGGTCTTTGTGTGTGTGTGTGTGTGTCTCTCTCTCTCTCTCTCACACACACACACACACACACACACACACACACACACACACACACACACACACACACAGCAGCAGCAGCAGAAAGTGAACAGGGGCTGTTAACAGCATGTTTCTAGGTCAGTCAAACAGCTGTGAGCTTGTCAATTTGAATCCACCAATCAGAGAGGCTGTGTACGTTTTCCTGCCAAAACTGGTGCACCAAGTGCAGGCTTTTACACGCACAGCACAGAGAGAGACAGGATTTTTGCAGTCTATTTCTCATAGTGAGGACTCCCCTCAAACAAACAGCCATAAATTCCTAACCGTAGGGGCTAAAACGGTCATTTTGAGACCATTTTGTTCGGAAGACATGGGGGAATCTTGAAATGTTGACCATTTAAAATACAAATATAAATTTAAAGATATATGACATAGATGATTGGTTGTCTTAGAAGCCATGAATGCCCCAATATGCAAATTTGAATGTGCCAGGCCTCAGATATGATTGGTTGTCTTAGAAGCCATATAAAAAGCAGTAAAACTGTACTATGATTTGGTAGAAAAACTATAATTAATCAAAAATACTATATTTGGCAGAAATACTATTTTTTAGCAGAAAAACTATATTTAGCACAAATCTTATAAAATGGCAGAAATACTATAATTAACCCTCTGGGGTCGCTGGACGTGCCGGCGCGTCAAAATCACATGACCAATTTAAGACGACACAGCTACAAGATGCAGCACGTCAGAGTCTCCATTTCAACTTGGGTCGAAAGTGCGGACTTCAAACTACATACCAGTTTTTGAATTGTGTCGATGGGCCACGTAAAACCAGAGTTATGATAAAAAATACACGCGATGTTTTTTTCTGAACAAAACAGTGGTGTTTACAGCGGGAAGAACGGTAAAAATGGCGTTTTCTACAGACAGCGCTAGCAAGCACTCTCCCTTTGCGAGTGAAAAAAGGATAACAAAAAATACCCCTTCCCTATTGGTGTTAGAGTTTACCATGTCAGCCAATCAAAAAAATGATATGGCAACATGTGGCACTTGGTTGTTTAGGGAGAAGGGGACGTTTTTAGGAGTGACACCTGTGACGGAAAGCAGGCGAGTGAAAGAAAGAGAGAGAGCGAGTTTTCACGTGTGAGACATTAGTGACGTTTAGCGTGTTTGGAGGCTATAGTTAGTTTGTTGTGTAGTTATTGTCTTGTATTGTGTGTCAGTTAGACTGCTTAATTTCATATTTGCTCTAAAAAAGCCGTCAGAGGCAGATTCCAGTGTAAACGCATGTTCCCACATGGAAAACTGCACTCATGCACCTCCTGCTGTCAGACCTGCAGGGTTTAGGCCTGTGGTGTTCTCCTCTGTCTTATACTGAACACAAACTACATTTTTTGGACTGGCACAAATCATTTGTGTGCCTTCTTCCTTGATGCAGCACACCTGATTGTTCTGTAAATAGATTTAAATGGTTATATAAAAAACGCCCGAGGCCTTTGCTGCATTTTTAGGTAAATAGTACCATATAACTTTGTTGTTTGCAAAACTTGTGCATAATTTTTAGAAATGTACAATTTCTATTTGCATTTCAAGTTATGAAAATGATTCGTTAAACATGTTTGTGGGTTTTACAGTAAAAAATATAACTTTTTTCTACTCGGATTTTGAATTTCTTGTCTGAATTTAGATCAACTGTGCAAATATGGTATGCCAAAATGAAAAAATAACTCAAATTTCAGATATTTGAGGTTGTGCTGAAAATAATGATACCAAACAAGGCAAGAAAAACATATTTTAAAGGTGAAATATAGAGGTAAAATCAAAAGTAGTCAAAAACGGCCAATTATACCCTGGACCCCAGAGGGTTAAGCAGAAATACTATATTAAGTACAAATCCTATAAAATGGCAGAAATAGTATGATTACTGAAATAAAAATAAATACTGAAAAGCAGCAGAAATGCTATGACTTAGCACAATAGTAATAACTTAAATAGAAAAATTGGAAAAGCAAAATGGACAGCTGAAAAAATCCTGAACATGCTAAGGGTCCCTCAAATGTAATTGTGAAACGAAAAAAAATCAGCAAAAAAAAAGTATAACAGTCACACAATCACAAATATGTACACATATGGAAACACACATGCACAGAGAGACACACACAGGATCAAATTCAGTCAACCAGTCTAAATATATTGAATTTAAATCATACAATAAGATGCTCCCATAAAAACTCTCTCTCGCCCTCTCTATCTCTCTCTCTCTGTCACACAAACACACAAACACACACACATACAAGATCCAATTCAGTCAACCAGTCTAAATATATTGAATTTGAATCTTACAATGAGATCATCCCATAAAAAGGCTCTCTCTCTCTCTCTCTCTCTCTCTGTCACACACACACACACACACACACACACACACACACACACACACACACACACACACACACACAGGGAGAGAGAAGTAAGTTTCTAGCTCAGTCAAGCAGCCTGGGAGCTGCTGAATTTGAATCCACCAATCAGAGAGCCTGTGCACTTTTTCCCGCCAAAACAGGTGCACGCAGCACAGAGAGACACAGGATTTTTGCAGTCTATTTCTCATAATGACGACTCCCCTCAAACAAATGACCATAATTTCCTAACCGTAGGGGCTAGAACGGTCATTCTTACACCGTTTTGTTCAGAAGAGATGGGGGAATCGTCAAGTGTGGACAATTTATCATTAAAATATGAATTATTAAAGATATTTGACTTCTAATGCACCATAACTGAGTAGACCAAAGCAAAAACTGCCTTGACTTGCCCTCAAACAACGCTTTCTAACTCTAAATCTATTTGGAGTATCAATATCATTCTTTCACCGTAAGAAACAGCAGGCTTTGGTGAACAATCATGGAAATTTTCAGGTCTCTGTGGAAATCCATCAAAAAGATATGACGAGAGAAAAAAGTGGTTCATTTCCAGAGTTTGAAATTTGAAGAAATCTGAGCGAAGGACGAATTTCCTACCCTCAAACAAGTCTAACTCATTTCAGAACGGTAATAGGTGAGAAAATAATTCTTGAATTGTGAGCGTCAGGAGTGTCTGAAGATATACTGGGACAAGCCTTATGTCTTAACTTTGCTTCGTTAAGGAGATATGACGATTCGAATATGCCTCTCATTACAGAAATCAAGCGGTGATTTTGAACAAGCTCTCCATTGACTTTCTATGGAGAGTTTTGCGACTTTGTGTTGGTCTGAGGAGATTTGCCAAAATTCTATAAATCCCAAAACAATGATAGTGACATTTTCGGAAAGCCAGCAAAAATACCTACGTTTTGATGTATAATTTGTGGAAGTTGAGTGAAAATTGAGCAAGTAGCAAGAAGTTGTTCGGACATGAAGAGAAGACTGCAAAACCTTCAGTGGCACACTGGAAGCCAAGTGCATAGCAACCATAACAACGCATGTATTTTGTGAAAAATCACAATTTTGCAACTGAAAACTTTAAGAGGCATAAAAGTAAAACGGTAAAAGATTTGAAAAAGCTGATTTATACCTGAATAGCCCAATAATTTGAGAACATTTTAAAGTTTGAATGGTTGTTCTATGTGAAAATATGAGGAAGTAGTTAAGTTTCAAAAACAAGCAAGTTTTAGCAGAATTGCAGAAGTTTCCCATTCATTTCAATGGGACAAATTAAGCTTAATATTTTAAAAAGTATAATAGTGAAAAATACCAAAAGACATAGCACACATTAGCAGAAATAGCAGAATAGTTTAAAATTTGAACGGTGAAAATCGGCTGAAAATTGTGGAAGTAGTTAAGTGCCAAAAAGTGTACGGAAGTCCCAAGAGGAACTCAATAGTGTGGATGCCTCCAGCATCCACACAACTAGAAAAAATTGCATTTCCTGCGAAAATGCTGTGTGGATGCCTTAACGCCGAAGCTGTCTGCTGAAAATAGCTGAAAAAGATGAAAAGTTGCAAAAAAGAAAAAAAAAATTGTATGGTGGTGAAGAACTGAAAATTCTGCTGAAAACAGGTGAAGAAGCACAAATTTTTTGCTGAAAAGTGGTGAAAAGCCAAATGTTCTACTGAAAAGGGGTAAAGACGGAGAAATTTTTGCTGAAAAGTGGTAAAAAGAAATTTTACCATGAGCAGGACTCGAACCTGGCCTTCCTGGTCTCAAGGCAGCTACTCATCTCACTGACCCAAACTCATTCTCTCAAGGAAGAGGTGGATAGACTGACAATTCTGCTCAAATGAGCAGAAGCTGCTGAGAATTGTGCTGATAAGAGGCGAAAAGGATGAAAATTTTGCAGAAAAGAGGTGAATCAGCAGAATTTCTGCAGAAAAGAGGCAAAGAAGCAGAACGTTGCGCTGAAAAGAGGTGAATCAGCAGAGTTTCTGCTGAAAAGAGTTTTTTTTTCTGAAAACAGCCCAAAAAAGCTGGAATTTGTGCTGAAAAGGGGTGAAAAAAATGAAAATTTTGCTGAAAAGGAGTGAAGAAGCTAAAGTATACCAAATCAAAGTATTTGTGCCAAACCATAGTATTTCTGCCATATTGTGGTATTTGTGCCACAAAAGTTACCACATTACAACATGAATACGGATTAAAGGTGAAAGAAACTGGCAACAAATTCCTCCACTACAAACCAGTCTGATACCACTTCTTTGCAGTGTTCACGTTTACTAAGGCACTACCCAAAAGGCGCCACAAGAGGGCACTCCAACACAAGAGATGACCTATGTACACTGATGCACTTAGTAACAGTCAGCCTCCTACTTAGCCACTACATAATACAGCGATATTACAGTGTACAAATTCACATAAATTTGTAGGGGGAACAAACAAAGCAGGAACAAGCCCAAAACAATAAAATAACTGGGCTGCCATAGCTATCGCTAACTAGCACATACGCTAAAGGTAACTAAAACCAATACACACAAGTAGCAGGGTAAACATCTTAAGCATGAAACATTAACTCACGTTTATGTGACACACCATCCCCAACAAATACAGGATGGGCTATTTGCTCCCCTTCCCAGCAGCTCTCTCCTCAATTGTTAGCCCAGGAACAAAGGAAGACCATCTAGATCAAAAGTCCCATGAATTCCCTCACTGCTCAGAGGCTGCTGGGTAATGTAGCTCACAATAACACAGGTTTTTCTACAAGCACAAATACTATAACATAGCAGAAGTACTGTGATTTTGTTGAAATACTATGCTTTAGGACAAATACTATGATTTGGCAGAAATACTATGTTTTAGGACATATACTATGATTTGGCTCAAATACTATGATATAGCAGCAATACTATGTTTTGGCACAAATACTATAATTGAGTGCAAGTAATTTAAGATAACAGAAATACTACGATTTAGCAGAAATACAATGTTTTTGCAGAAACACTAATTTCACTCAAATACTTTGAAATAGCCGTAATACTATGATTTGGCAGAACATAACAGAAATTCTACGACTTAGTAGTAATACTATAACATAACAGAAATATTCATTGGGCACAAATACTATAATTTGGCACAAGTACCATGTTTTGACAAAATCCCATAATTTGGCACAAATACTATGATTTGGCAGACACTATGATTTAGCAGAGATAATATGATTTGGCAGAAAAATACTAAACTTTGGCACAAATACTATAATTGAGTACTTTAAGATGAGAGAAATACTATGATTTAGCAGAAATACAATGTTTTTGCAGAAACACTGTAATTTCACTCAAATACTATGAAATAGCAGTAATACTATGATTTGGCAGAAATACTATGTTTCAGTACAAATACTATGACAAAGCAGAAATACTATGACTTAGAAGTAATACTATAACAAAAGGGATTCCTCAAAATACTATGAAATTGCAGTAATTCTATGATTTGGCAGAAATACTGTACTTTGTACAAATACAATGCTTTGGTACAAATAGTATATTTTGATTTGAATACTATGATTTGGCATGATTAGTATGATTTAGTACAAATACTATGAATTGGCAGAAATACTGTGACTTAGTAGTAATACTATAACATAACAGATATACTGTGATTTAGCAGACATAGTATGTTTTTGCACAAATACTACGATTTCACTCAAATACTGTGAAATTGCAGTAATACTATGATTTTGAAGGAATACTATGATTTGGTAGAAATACTATGCCTTAGTAGTAATACTATAACATAACAGATATACTATGATTTTGCAGACAGTCTATGTTTTTGCACAACTAGCACAATGTGGCAGAAATACTATGATTTGGCACAAGTACTATGATTTAGTAGAAATACTCTTATTGGCACAAATACTATGTTTCAGTACAAATACTATGATTTGGCAATAATACTGCGTTTCAGCACAACTACTGAGATTTGATTGAAATACTATGATTTAGAAGAAATACTATGACTTCGTACAAATACTACTATGTTTTGGTTCGAATACTATGATTTGCAAAAAATACTATGATTTGGCACAAGTACCATGATTTAGTACAAATACTACGAATTGGCAGAAATACTGTGACTTACTAGTAATACTTTAACATAACAGATATACTGTGATTTAGCAGACATAGTATGTTTTTGCACATATACTACGATTCTGCTCAGATACTATGAAATTGCAGTAATACTATGATTTTGAAGGAATACCATGATTAGGTAGAAATACTATGCTTTAGTAGTAATACTATGACATAACAGATATACTGTGATTTAACAGACAATATGTTTTTGCACGAATACTACGATTTCGCTCAAATACTATGAAATTGCAGTAATACTATGATTTTGAAGGAATACTTTGATTTGGTAGAAATACTATGCCTTAGTAGTAATACTATAACATAACAGATATACTGTGATTTGGCAGACATAGTATGTTTTTGCACAAATTCTACGATTTCACTCAAATACTGTGAAATTGCAGTAATACTATGATTTTGAAGGAATACTGTGATTTTGCAGACATAGTATGTTTTTGCACAAATACTACAATTTGTCAAGAAATACTATGTTTGGGCACAAATACTATGATTTGCTATAAATACTATGATTTGGCACATATACTATAATCAGCAGATATACTATAACATAACAGAAATTTTAATTGGGCACAAATAACATGATCTGGCACAAATACCATGATTTGGCAAAAAAATACCATGATTTGGCACAAATACAATGATATGGCAGAAATACTATGATTGGGTACAAATACTATGATTTGGCACAAGTAGTATGACTTAGTACAAATACTATGATTTGGCAGAAATACTATGATTTAGCAGAAATACTATGTTTTAACATAAATAATATCTTTTGACAGAAATTTCTGCTAAAAGGTACTATTTCTGCTTTTTAGCAGAAATACTGCAATTTTGCATAAATACTATGATTTGGGATAAATACTATGATTTGGCAGATATACTATATTCAGCACATATACTATAACATAACAGAAATACCTCCACCTACTAGTAATACTATAACATATCAGAATTGTCATGATTTGACACAAAAACCATGATTTGGCAAAAATGCTATGATTACCCAGAATTACTATGATTGAGCAGAAGTACTAAGATGTAGTAGAAGTACTTTGATTTAGCACAAATACTATTATGGAGGAGTAATACTTTAACATGGGAGAAATATTGATACACACACACACATACACTGAGCCTGAGCAGTGGCTGTTAAGAGTCTGGACTTGGTATATCTAGGTCAGCTAAATTGGCTGCACCTGCTGTAATCAGCCCTTACACACACAGACACAGAGAAGTATGAGTCTTCTTCAGTGTATTTCTCACATTCAGGACTCCCCTCGAACAAATGGCCATAATTTCCTAACCGTAGGGGCTAGAACGCTCATTCTGACACTGTTTTGTTCAGAAGAGATGGGGGAATCTGCAGGTCTTCATAATTCAGAGATAAAATATAAAGTATTGAAGATATATGACTTGTAATACACTGTAACTGAGTAGAGACAAAGCAAAACTGCCTTGACTTGCCCTCAAACAACGTTTTGTAACTCTAAATCTATATGGAGCATCAAAATCATTCTTTCACCGTACGAAACAGCAGGCTTTGGTGAACAGTCATGGAAATTTTCAGGTCTCTGTGGAAATCCATCAAAAAGATTTGACGAGAGACAAAAGTGCCGCATTTCCAGAGTTTGAAATCTGAACAGATCTGAGCGAATGATGAATTTCCTACCCTCAAACAAGTGTAACTCATCTCAGAACGGTAATAGGTGAGAAATAACTTCTTGAATTGTGAGCATCAGGAGTGTCTGAAGATATATTTGCACAAGCCTCATGTCTCAACTTTGTATCGTTAAGGAGATATGACGATTTGAAAATGCCTCTCATTACAGAAATCCAGCGCTGATTTTGAACAAACTCTCCATTGACTCTCTAAGGAGACTTTACAGACTTTGTGTTGCTCTGAGGAGATTTGCCAAAATTCTGTAACACCCACAACAATAACAGTGACAATTTCTGAAAGCCAGCAAAAATACCTACGTTTTGATGTATAATTTGTGGGGGTTGAGTGGAAATTGAGCGAGTAGCAAGAAGTTGTTCAGACATGAAGAGAAAATTCAGAAAGGACAAGTGCACACTCTGAGTTAATTGCATAGCAACCATAACAACGCATGTATTTTCTGAAAAATCACAATTTTGCAACTAAAAACTTAAAGAGGTATAAAATTAAAACGGTAGAAGATCTGAAAAAGCTGAATCATACAGGAATAGCCCAATAATCTGAGAACATTTTAAAGTTTGAATGGAGTTTCTAGGTGAAAGTATGAGGAAGTAGTTAAGTTTCAAAAACAAGCAAGTTTTAGCAGAATTTCTGAAGAATTTTAGAACTTTCCCATTCATTCCAATGGGACAAAAAATTGCATAAAAAGCTTAATATTTTAAAAAGTATAATAGTTAAAAGTACAAAAAGATATAGCACAAATGAGCACAAATAGCTGAATATTGTGAAATTTGAACTGAGAAAATAGCACAAAAACTGCGGAAGTAGTTAAGCGGCGAAGAACGGAGCAACTTGAAGAATAAAGTATAAAGAATAAAGAGAAACAGGAACTCAATAGTGTGGAAGCCCTTTTAGGGCATCCACACAATAAAGAATAAAGAGAAACAGGAATTCAATAGTGTGGAAGCCCTTTTAGGGCATCCACACAATAATAAATCCGACGAATAGTAATATGTGTGCCTCTTGGCATAGGCACACATAAAAATTTGCATTTCCTTCGAAAATGCTGTGTGGATGCCTTAACGCTGAAGCTGTCTGCTGAAAAGCTGAAAAAGATGAAAAGTTGCAAAAAGTTGTATGGTGGTGGAAAAAAAAAAAAAAGTCACCCTGAGCAGGATTTGAACCTGGCCCTTCTAGTCTAACGGCAACTACTCATTTCCCTGAGCCAAAGTCATTCTTACAAAGAAGAGGCGGAGAGACGGACAATTCTGCTGAAATGAGCAGAAGCTGCTGAGAATTGTGCTGATGAGAGGTGAAAAGGCTGAAAATGTTGCAGAAAAGAGGTGAATCAGCAGAATTTCTACAGAAAAGAGGCAAAGAAGCAGAAACTTGCACTGAAAAGAGATGAATCAGCAGAGTTTCTGCTGAAAAGAGTTTTTTTTCTGAAAACAGCCCAAAAAGCTGGAATTTGTGCTGAAAAGGTGTGAAAAAAATAAAAATTTTGCTGAAAAGGGGTGAAGAAGCTAAAGTATACCAAATCAAAGTATTTGTGCCAAAACATAGTGTTTTTGCAGAAAAGAGGCAAAGAAGCAGAAACTTGCGCTGAAAAGAAATGAATCAGCAGAGTTTCTGCTGAAAAGAGTTGTTTTTTTCTGAAAACAGCCAAAAAAGCTGGAATTTGTGCTGAAAAGGGGTGAAAAAAAATGAAAACTTTGCTGAAACAGGGTGAAGAAGCTAAAGTATACCAAATCAAAGTATTTGTGCCAAAACATAGTATTTCTGCCATATTGTGGTATTTGTGCTACAAAAGTTACTACATTACAACATGAATACGGATTAAAGATGAAATAAACTGGCAACAAATTCCTCCACTACAAACCAGTCTGATACGACTTTTTTGCAGTGTTCACGTTTACTAAGGCACTACCCAAAAGGTGCCACAAGAGGGCACTCCAACACAAGAGATGACCTATGTACACTGATGCACTTAGTAACAGTCAGCCTCCTACTTTGCCACTACGTAATACAGCGGAAATACAGTAGCAGAAATACAATGTTTTTGCAGAAACACTGTAATTTCACTCAAATGCTATGAAATAGCAGTAATACTATGATTTGGCAGAAATACTATGTTTCAGTACAAATACTATGAAAAAGCAGAAATACTATGACTTAGAAGTAATACTATAACAAAAGGGATTCCTCAAAATACTATGAAATTGCAGTAATTCTATGATTTGGCAGAAATACTGTACTTCGTACAAATACAATGCTTTGGTAAAAATACTATATTTTGATTTGAACTCTATGATTTGAAAAAGATGAAAGCATTGAAAAAGGTGAAAAGGCTGAAAATTTTGCAGAAAAGAGATGATTCAGCAGAATTTCTGCAGAAAAGAGGCAAAGAAGCAGAACGTTGCGCTGAAAATAGGTAATGGGCAGAATTTCTGCTGAAAAGAGGCAGAATTTCTGCTGAAAAGAGGCAGAAGGTTCTGTATGTAGAAAAAGAAACACGATGAACCATGTGTGAAATAAATAAAGAAATGAAATGAAAGAACAACCTGATTCTGCTCAAATTCACCAATCAGAGCTACTGCCTCTGTCTGCTTCATTAGGCTGTGTACTTGTATGTATTTCCACATTAGAAAAGCTGCTAAAATGATGAAACTTTGCAGAATTGTAATAAATGATCAATATAAATTACAGGTCTGTGATAGTGTTTAAATTTGTAATGAAAAAAATGTTGAAGCAAGGTGGGATTGAACCCACGACCTTTGAGGTGCAGAGCCCTGTCATTACTGATTGCGCCACCTGGGAAGAGGGCGGGCGGCCGAAAAACAAGCAGATCAGCAATCAGAAATAGATCGCGGTGAGAGGCGAAAAGCGCCGTTTTTTGGAGTTACAAAACGTCGTGTAACTCAAAAACTAGGAGGGCTAGTAGAATAATTCTTGTACTGGGTGAATCAGCGGACTTTGGTGTATTTTGACTGCGATTTCCATAGCTCTTTGTACCTCTGTCGCGGAGATATGACGAGAGAAGAAACGGCTTCATTTTCAGAGTGTGAGAACTGAGAGGAGGACAGATTTCCACCCCTCAAACAAACGTAATTTATGGCTCAACGGTAAGATGAATGTAAAAACTGCTTCCACTGTGAGTGTCAGCAGTGTCTGAAGATATATTGGCACAAGCCTCATGTCCTAACTTTGCTTTGTTAATTAGATGTGACGATTTGAAAATGCCTCCTGTTACAGAATTTCAGCTCTGAATTTCAAAACCTCCCCATAGACTTTGAATGGGACGTAACCAGCCCATGTGTCACTTGGAGGCGAATTGCGAAAAGACGGTGAATCTCACAATAAAGATAGTGACATTGTCTGAAAGCCAGCAAAAATACCTACGTTTTGATGTATAATTTGTGGGGGTTGAGTGGAAATTGAGCGAGTAGCAAGAAGTTGTTCAGACATGAAGAGAAAATTCAGAACAGACCAGCGCTCACTCTGAGTTAATTGCATAGCAACCATAGCAACGCATGTATTTTCTGAAAAATCACAATTTTGCAACTGAAAACTTAAAGAGGTATAAAATTAAAACGGTAGAAGATCTGAAAAAGCTGAATCACACAGGAATAGCCCAATACTTTGAGAACTTTTTAAAGTTTGAATGGAGTTTCTAGGTGAAAGTATGAGGAAGCAGTTAAGTTTCAAAACCAAGCAAGTTTTTGCAGAATTGTGGAAGTTTCCCATTCATTTCAATGGGACAAATTAAAGGAAAAAATTGTAATATTTTAAAAAGTATAACAGCAATAAACACCAAAAGTCATAGCTGGAATTAGCAGAAAGAGCAGAACAGTTTAGAGTTTGAACTGAGAAAATCGGCTGAAAACTGAGGGAGTAGTTAAGTGCCAAAAAACGGGGTAGCAACTAGATTATGGTGGAATAAAGAATAAAGAGAAACAGGAACTCAATAGTGTGGATGCCTTTGAAGGCATCCACACAATAATAACTAGAAAGCGAAAATTTCAGAAGAAATTTTAAGTGTGCCTATGCCGCTGCGAATCAGTGTAGTTTGCCATTCATACGGCTACAGAGAGCAAAACTCAGCAGAGCAGCCATTCTCCACCATGAACTATGGTAAAAACAAACACCGCTCGCACCTCACAGATGACAGCTTACAGTTTTGGGTAAAGATGAAGTGACTTTGTACAGCCCCGATTTGCAGACGCTGTGCACATAGTTTCATGAGCAGAAGTCCCATTGTACCACGGCAGACCCGACAATGTTTGCATGAACACGCTTTGAAGCATTACGTTATGGACCACTTTTCACACATGGTTGGTGTACCCACACAGCCGGCTGTAGCTTTTCAACTCACAGCCTGACACACACCCAAAAAACAGCCGAGAGAGCACAGACTACGCCAGAGAGGCGTGATTGCAGATGCCGCTCAGGTGGGTCCACCTCCCCTGCAGCGGCACTGCAGACCACGCCCCGCCACACACATCAATCACGTAAAATAAATATTTATGCACTTTTGCATTCACTTTTTGTTTTTTGTTATTTTTACACAGTGTTCTGAATGATTAACAATGGTCTACAGCCAATCTTGTGTATTATTATACAAACTTTGGTTGTAAGATGCCCTACCTGGCCCCCTGGCAAAAGCTTTGCTAGATCCGCCCCTGCACAGTTACCAGCTGTCAGCTAAATAAAAAAGGAGCTTGGTGTTTATTTCTCTCAGAAACAGTTCATAACTTCCCTTCAACTCATTCATGTCACCTAAAAAAAAGGTAAACCTGTTTCTCCATCACCAGTTCAGCTCTGATGATTCAGTAAGGTCATCTCCTGGTTTCCACCAGCCGCTTCTACAGCTGTGGCTCCAGCAAACATCAGCTGATACTAGAAATTAAAATCAAATGAATTCTAACAACAGCTGATCAAGCTTAAACGTGCTGCTGTTGTTTAGCGCGATAAACAAACAAGAGAGAAAAGCCGATCATTGATCAGTTTCATGACTGAAGTTTGAACAGGCGAGAGAATGACAGGGGAGGCTGTCATAAAGTTCAACATCAGTAACTTAGCGCGCACACAGCTGTATAGAAAGTCCGTCGTGCTAGCTAGCACGCAGTACGAGTTATTATAACTGATTGTAAAAAGTCAGCACAACGAAAATAAACTATACCTAAACTCGGTTTATATCTGACCCAAATAGAGTGCAGTTCATAACTTCTTACCTGAAATTCAGTTCACCTCACGCTCTGACCGGCAGCCGCCTGCTTCTCCTGCCTTCGGTTTCCCTGATCCACGATCTACCACCGGTCGATCGGCGGTCGCCTCGCCGCCTCGTATGTCTCGTTCCCTGCATGCTCTGTCTGACACACACCGGTGGATAGCTGCCCTCGGTTGTAGCTCCGTGTCAGCGACCACCAAACAACTCAGTTATTTTTTCCACATTGACCAGCATCTGGACAATCCACCACCTTTCACTGTTTGTACTGTTACTAAAAAAAAAAACCCTCATCGGCTCATAAAAACGAAAAATAAGTCCAGCTATGACCCTGAGTCAAAAAGACAGCCAACTCCGGTTAGCTAGCTAGCTGTCTAGCTCTTTGCAGGCACCGAAACCATCAGAGCTAATATGGGATGTCTTGGTAACACGAGCAGATATTTGAAGTTTACATCTGGCCAATCCACCACCTTTCACTGTTTATACCGTTACTAAAATGAATAAATAAATAAATCAACGGTCCATATAAACGAAAAATAAGTCTAGCTGCGACCACGAGACTTTACGAAGGACCGGGTGTGAAACCAGAGTAAGCCGCTCTCACTGTCATCCAGGCCGGCTGTAGCTTGTTAGCAAAGCCGCGCTAGCCACACTAGCCAGCTAGCCTCAAGCAGAAACGACATCGTCAGAACATTGTCGCTAATATGGGATGTTTTGACAAAACGAGCAGATATTTGAAGTTTACACACCTATATTCTCGCCTGAAAATATCTTAAAAGTTTATTTTGTGACCTAGAAACAGTATTAAGAGGAAAATAAAAACTAAGTGATGGCCGCCATTGTTTGACTCGGCAGAGGCGTGCTATGAATTGTGGGATATTGAGTTTTCCACCAAGCATTACCGTAACTTTTGAATGATTTGCGCAACCTTAAAAATTCCAATGGCTCCTGAAAGCAGCGACGCTGTGCGCACCGTTGATATTGTCATCATTACGGTAATCCAAATAAGGGTAGACAGGCCGTACTACTCCTGGCATACCACTAGAGAGAGCCAACACACCACAAATGAAGTTTGAAATTTGTATCAGTGGGACCAAAAGATGGAGCCAACACACCACAAATGAAGTCTGTTTCTATGGCGCCAAAAGAAGAATCTTTCTAAATTTGCACTAAAATATTAATATTTAAAAAACTATAAAAGTCATAAACACCAAAAGTGTATACCATACTAGTCCAGCTCCAGCCGCACAAAATGATCTAACATATGTAACCCTATGGGTGTTTATTTGTCTCTCAGAAACAGTTCATAACTTCCCTTCAACTCATTCATGTCACCTAAAGGGCAAACCTGTTTCTCCATCACCAGTTCAGCTCACATCAAACACGTAAAATAAATATTTATGCACTTTTGCATTCACTTTTTGCTTTTTGTTATTTTTACACAGTGTTCTGAATGATTAACAATGGTCTACAGCCAATCTTGTATATTATTATACAAACTTTGGTTGTAAGATGCAGATAAGTATTTAATAAAAAGCTAAATATTTTATATGAGAGTAAGAAAGAAAAGTATATCTTTGTGTCCCCCTTTCCCTGTTAATGCCCTACCTGGCCCCCTGGCAAAAGCTTTGCTAGATCAGCCCCTGCACAGTTACCAGCTGTCAGCTACACAAAAACAGGAGTCTCTCAGAAACAGTTCATAACTTCCCTTCAACTCATTCATGTCACCTAAAGGGTAAACCTGTTTCTCCATCACCAGTTCAGCTCTGATGATTCAGTAAGGACATCTCCTGGTTTGGACCAGCCGCGAAATTAAAATCAAATGAATTGTAACAACAGCTGATCAAGCTTAAACGTGCTGCTGTGTTTAGCGCGATAAACAAGAGCGAAAAGCCGATCGTTGATCAGTTTCACGATTGAAGTTGCAACAGGCCAGAGAATGACAGGGGAAGCTTCATAACGACAGAATAAATCGTAATATTTTCTCTGAATGTGGGACGATTCCATTTGTACGGCAACTCTACGGACTAACGCTTATGAATAAAATAAAGTTCAACGTCAGTAACTTAGCGCGCACACTGCTCTATAGAAACTCCTGTGCAATTCATAACTTCTTACCTGAAATTCAGTTCACCTCACGCTCCTGCCTTTGGTTTCCCTGATCCACGATCTACCACCGGTCGATCGGCGGTCCCCTCGCCGCCTCGTATGTCTCGTTCCCCGCATGTTTTTCTGACACACACCGGTAGATAGCTGCTCTCGGTTGTAGCTCCGGTTGTAGCTCCGCGTTAGCCAAGACCAAACAACTCAGTTATTTTTTCCACATCGACCAGCATCATCGGCCCATATAAACGAAAAATAAGTCCACCTAAGACAAAGCCTGTTGGCGAGCGATCAGGTGATGGTCAGCAGCCTCACTGAAGGCAAGCCCGGGTGCTCAAGGGTCGCTAGCCACGCTAGCTAGCGGCGCTAGCCACGCTAGCTAGTTAGCCGGCAATATCGTCAGATATAATATGGGATGTTTTGACAAAACGAGCAGATATTTGAAGTTTACACACCTACATTCTCGCCTGAAAATATCTTAAAAGTTTATTTTGTGACCTAGAAACACGAATAAAAGACATTTAAAACGAAGAGGTGTCCGCCATTGTTTAACTCGGCAGAGGCGTGCTATGGATTATGGGATATTGAGTTTAAAAACAAGCATACAGATTTTCAGCCGTACTACTCCGGTATACCACTAGAGAGAGCCAACCCACCACAAATAAAGTCTGTTTCTATGGAAATTGGCCTAAATTTGCACTAAAATCTAAATATTTCAAAAAGCTATAAAAGTCATGAACACCAAAAGTGTATACCATACTAGTCCAGCTCCAGCCGCACAAAATGATCTAACATATGTAACCGTATTGTCAAAACTGTTCGGCAGAGAGGCGCGGGAAAATTTTCACTAAAATATTAATATTTAAAAAACTATAATAGTCATAAACACCAAAAGTCATAGCACACCATTCCTGATCCAGCCGCACAAAATGAGGTAACAAATTTCAGGCGGAAACTGAAGAAGAATAATAATAATAATAAATCCGAGCAATAGTAATATGTGTGCCTCTTGGCATAGGCACACATAATAATAAATCCGACGAATAGTAATATGTGTGCCTCTTGGCATAGGCACACATAATAATAATAATAATAATAAATCCGACAAATAGTAATATGTGTGCCTCTTGGCATAGGCACACATAATAATAATTAAAGCTGCAAGCAGCGTTATGAGGGCCCTCGCACACCATCGCGTCGAGCCACGCCAAACACCTACAACCAGCACGTCCGATCTGATGTCACATTGATGGTATTCACGCATTTAACCACCAGCTAATATTTTATCTCATTCAATCATGATTATACTCGTCCCACTAGGTGGCGCTCTAACCATTACTGACAAATGGCATAACAAACATTTCCGAGCTTGAGTCTCATCACACCTGCGACCTTTGGTAGAGATTGGACATTGTGTTTTTGAGTGACAGCAGATTACTGCTTTTTGGCGAGTGATTGAAACTCCACGTGCTGCCATGACCACCCCGTTTCCCTGAACATAAAAAGCTTCGCAATTTAACATCACAAAGGTCTTTAGATTCCACGCACTGGAGATCGCGTCAATCTGATGAAATCCCTTGGAGGAGTTCGTCAAAGAACGAGGCCTGAAAAGAGGGGAAAATGTCGCCAAAATTACACATTAATTTCAAAATGGCTGACTTCCTGTTGGATTTGGGATATTGCTCCAAGAGACTTTTTTGTACATCTTGATATCTTCCATAAGCTTACCAGGTTTCAGACTCATACATAAAACCCAGAGCAGGGGCTGTTGATTTGAAATTTTGTAGGGGGCGCTGTGGAGCCATTTTGCGCTATTCAATGAAAATGGTAAAATAACAAGAAAGCGCTCATCACATTGGAGGTGTGCGCCAAATTTCAAGACATTTTAAACTTTCCAAGCCCCTCAAAAGCCACTTCAATGTTCATGGTGAACAGCGTTACCACCAGAGTGCGCCGTTCAGTTTAAAGTCACAATTTTCTCACTGAAGCATCATGAGGGACTGATGGTGATATTCATCACTTTTCAGGTGGCCACGATGAACCTGTGAAAATCAGTACAACAAAATGAAAGACATGACATTTCCTGTTGCCACTAGGTGGCGCTCTACGTATTCCTGACAATGGGCACATCAATCTGTTCAGGGCGGGTCTGACATCATGCCTGTAAAGTCTGGTTCTGATCAGACTGGATTTCATTGAGTTACACTAATTTGTTTCTTCATGGCGAGACATCAATGTTCGCCATGCTGCTGGGGTAACACCCTTTCGCGAAAAGTCACAGTTTTCACTGTAACCCAAGACCAACTCCTTAAGGGTTTCCTGGAAAAATTTGAGGCTGCAGATGTCACCCATCACAATACTGTACACCAAAGTGTAAAACATGACATTTCCTGTTGCCACTAGGTGGCGCTGTCCCTGGTGTCAAATATGGCAGTTGAAATATGTTCAGGGGTGGAGCCTTATCATATGTGTGCTCTTTGGTGCACGTCGGACCATGTATGAGGGAATGAGAGAAAATAAGATTTTCATGGCGAGTCATCAAAATTCGCCGTGGCGCCACGGCCTCACAGTATCGCGAAAACTCAAAAGCTCCGCAATTTAACATGGCCCAGGTGTGTAGTTGAAACTGACAAAAGATGAAGCTTATACAACCAAATCCCAAGGAGGAGTTCGAAAAAGTTCGAGGCATGGAAATGGCAAAATTAGAGCCAAAATGTCACGTTCACTTCCAAATGGCGGACTTCCTGTTGGGTTTAGGACATGGCCATAATAGACTTTTTTGTGCGTCTCCTAACGTTAGATATGTGTGCCAACTTTCATACATGCAAGTCATACCCATCTCGGGGGCTCGCGTTTTTCATTTTTCTAGGTGGCGCTACTGAGCCAATTTTCCCTGGACATGTCTACGGACATTAAAATACATAAATTTTCACCAGGCCTGACGCGTGTGCAAAATTTCATGAGTTTTTGAGCATGTTTAGGCCCTCAAAAGGCCGATTCATTTGCCGTAATAATAATAATAATAATAATAATAATTAAAGCTGCAAGCAGCGATATGAGGGCCCTCGCACCCCAGCACGTCGAGCCAAGCCCAACACCTAAAACCAGCGCTTCCGTTACGATGTCACATTGATGGAATTCATGCATTTAACCACCAGCTAAAATTTCATCTCATTCAACCCATATTATAGTCATCCCACTAGGTGGCGCTCTAACCATTACTGACAAATGGTACAACAAACATTTCCGAGCTCGAGTCTCATCACGCTTGCGAACTTTGGGAGAGATTGGACATTGTGTTTTTGAGTGATAGCCGATTACTGCTTTTTGGCGAGTGATTGAAACTCCACGTGCCGACACGACCACCCCGTTTCCCTGAACGTAAAAAGCTTCGCAATTTAACATCACAAAGGTCTTTGGATTACACGCACTGGAGATCGCGTCAATCTGATGAAATCCCTTGGAGGAGTTCGTCAAAGTATGAGGCCTGAAAAGAGGTTAAATTGTCGCCAAAATTACACATTAATTTTAAAATGGCTGACTTCCTGTTGGATTTGGGATATTGCTCCAAGAGACTTTTTTGTACATCTTGATATCTTCCATAAGCTTACCAGGTTTCAGACTCATACATAAAACCCAGAGCAGGGGCTGTTGTTTTGAATATTTGTAGGGGGCGCTCTGGAGCCATTTTGCACTATTCAATGAAAATGATCACATAGCCAGATAGCCCTATTGACATTGGAGGTGTGCGCCAAATTCCAAGACTTTTCAAACTTTCCAAGCCCCTCAAAAGCCATTTCATCTGTCATGGTGAACTGCGTTGCCACCAGGGTGCGCCGTTCAGTTTAAAGTCACAATTTTCTCACTGAAGCATCACGAGGGACTGATCGTGATATTCACTGCTTTTGAGGTGGCCACGACGTACCTGTGAAAATCAGTACAACAAAATGTAAGACATGACATTTCCTGTTGCCACTAGGTGGCGCTCTTCGTATTCCTGACAATGGGCACATATATCTGTTCAGGGCGGGTCTGACATCATCCCTGTAAAGTCTGGTTCTGATCAGACTGGATTTCATTGAGTTCTACTAATTTGTTTCTTCATGGCGAGACATCAATGTTCGCCATGCTGCTGGGGTCACACCCTTCCGCGAAAACTCACAGTTTTCACTGTAACCCAAGACCAACTGCTTAAGGCTTTCCTGAATAAATTTGAGGCTACAGATATCACCGATCACAATACTGTACCTTAAAGAGTAAAACATGGCATTTCCTGTTGCCACTAGGTGGCGCTGTCCCTGGTGTCAAATATGGCAGTTGAAATCTGTTCAGGGGTGGAGCCTTATCATATGTGTGCTCTTTGGTCCAGGTCGGACCATGTATGAGGGAATGAGAGACAATAAAATTTTCATGGCGAGTCATCGAAATTCGCCATGGCGCCACGGCCTCACAGTATCGCGAAAACTCAAAAGCTCCGCAATTTAACATGGCCCAGGTGTGTAGTTGAAACTGACCAAAGATGAAGCTTATACGACCAAATCCCAAGGAGGAGTTCGAAAAAGTTCGAGGCATGGAAATGGCAAAATTAGAGCCAAAATGTGACCTTCAATCCAAAATGGCGGACTTCCTGTTGGGTTTGCGTCAATGGTCCCACAGACTTTTTTGTTCGTCTTGGCATGATACACATGTGTGCCAGATTTCATACATGTAGCTCCAACGATGTGTTCGTAGGGCTGCATTTAACAAGGCATAGGTGGCGCTACAGAGACATTTCCCAATGCTCATATGTAAAACCATTAAAATACAAAATTTTTCACCAGGCCTGGCATGTGTGCAAAATTTCATGAGTTTTCGAGCATGTTAAAGCCCTCAAAAAGGCAATTCATTTCAATGAAAAATAATAATAATAATAATAATAATAATAATAATAATAAACAGAGCAGATACAATAGGGCCTTCGCACTCTCTGTGCTCGGGCCCTAATAAGAAACAGAGCAGATACAATAGGGCCTTCGCACTTTTCGTGCTCGGGCCCTAATAATAATAACTAGAAAGCGAAAATTTCAGAAGAAATTTTAAGTGTGCCTATGCCGCTGGTAAACAGTGTAGTTTGCCATTCATACAGCTACAGAGAGCAAAACTCAGCAGAGCAGCCATTCTCCACCATGAACTATGGTAAAAACAAACATCGCTCGCGCCTCACAGATGACAGCTTACAATTTTGGGTAAAGATGAAGTGACTTTGTACAGCCCCGCTGTGCACATAGTTTCATGAGCAGAAGTCCCATTGTACCACGGCAGACCCGACAATGTTTGCATGAACACGCTTTGAAGCATTATGTTATGGACCACTTTTCACACATAGTTGGTGTACCCACACAGCCGGCTGTAGCTTTTCAACTCACAGCCTGACACACACACAAAAAACAGCCGAGAGAGCACAGACTACGCCAGAGAGGCGTGATTGCAGATGCCGCTCAGGTGGGTCCACCTCCCCTGCAGCGGCACTGCAGACCACGCCCCGCCACACACATCAATCACGTAAAATAAATATTTATGCACTTTTGCATTCACTTTTTGTTTTTTGTTATTTTTACACAGTGTTCTGAATGATTAACAATGGTCTACAGCCAATCTTGTGTATTATTATACAAACTTTGGTTGTAAGATGCCCTACCTGGCCCCCTGGCAAAAGCTTTGCTAGATCCGCCCCTGCACAGTTACCAGCTGTCAGCTAAATAAAAAAGGAGCTTGGTGTTTATTTCTCTCAGAAATAGTTCATAACTTCCCTTCAACTCATTCATGTCACCTAAAAAAAAGGTAAACCTGTTTCTCCATCACCAGTTCAGCTCTAATGATTCGGTAAGGTCATCTCCTGGTTTCCACCAGCCGCTTCTACAGCTGTGGCTCCAGCAAACATCAGCTGATACTAGAAATTAAAATCAAATGAATTCTAACAACAGCTGATCAAGCTTAAACGTGCTGCTGTTGTTTAGCGCAATAAACAAACAAGAGAGAAAAGCCGATCATTGATCAGTTTCATGACTGAAGTTTGAACAGGCGAGAGAATGACAGGGGAGGCTGTCATAAAGTTCAACATCAGTAACTTAGCGCGCACACAGCTGTATAGAAACTCCGTCGTGCTAGCTAGCACGCAGTACGAGTTATTATAACTGATTGTAAAAAGTCAGCACAACGAAAATAAACTACACCTAAACTCGGTTTATATCTGACCCAAATAGAGTGCAGTTCATAACTTCTTACCTGAAATTCAGTTCACCTCACGCTCTGACCGGCAGCCGCCTGCTTCTCCTGCCTTCGGTTTCCCTGATCCACGATCTACCACCGGTCGCCTCGCCGCCTCTTATGTCTCGTTCCCTGCATGCTCTGTCTGACACACACCGGTGGATAGCTGCCCTCGGTTGTAGCTCCGTGTCAGCGACCACCAAACAACTCAGTTATTTTTTCCACATCGACCAGCATCTGGACAATCCACCGCCTTTCACTGTTTGTACCGTTACTAAAAAAAAACCCTCATCAGCTCATAAAAACGAAAAATAAGTCCAGCTATGACCCTGAGTCAAAAAGACAGCCAGTTAGCTAGCTAGCTGTCTAGCTCTTTGCAGGCACCGAAACCATCAGAGCTAATATGGGATGTCTTGGTAACACGAGCAGATATTTGAAGTTTACATCTGGCCAATCCACCACCTTTCACTGTTTATACCGTTACTAAAATGAATAAATAAATAAATCATCGGTCCATTTAAACGAAAAAGAAGTCCAGCTGTGACCACGAGACTTTACGAAGGACCGGGTGTGAAACCAGAGTAAGCCGCTCTCACTGTCATCCAGGCCGGCTGTAGCTTGTTAGCAAAGCCGCGCTAGCCACACTAGCCAGCTAGCCTCAAGCAGAAACGACATCGTCAGAACATTGTCGCTAATATGGGATGTTTTGACAAAACGAGCAGATATTTGAAGTTTACACACCTATATTCTCGCCTGAAAATATCTTAAAAGTTTATTTTGTGACCTAGAAACAGTATTAAGAGGAAAATAAAAACTAAGTGATGGCCGCCATTGTTTGACTCGGCAGAGGCGTGCTATGAATTGTGGGATATTGAGTTTTCCACCAAGCATTACCGTAACTTTTGAATGATTTGCGCAACCTTAAAAATTCCAATGGCTCCTGAAAGCAGCGACGCTGTGCGCACCGTTGATATTGTCATCATTACGGTAATCCAAATAAGGGTAGACAGGCCGTACTACTCCCGGCAGACCACTAGAGAGAGCCAACACACCACAAATGAAGTTTGAAATTTGTATCAGTGGGACCAAAAGATGGAGCCAACACACCACAAATGAAGTCTGTTTCTATGGCGCCAAAAGAAGAATCTTTCTAAATTTGCACTAAAATATTAATATTTAAAAAACTATAAAAGTCATAAACACCAAAAGTGTATACCATACTAGTCCAGCTCCAGCCGCACAAAATGATCTAACATATGTAACCCTATTGTCAAAACTGTTTGGCAGAGAAGCGCGGGAAAATTTTCACTAAAATATTAATATTTAAAAAACTATAATAGTCATAAACACCAAAAGTCATAGCACACCATTCCTGATCCAGCCGCACAAAATGAGGTAACATATATGAATCTTGTCTCAAAACTGCGAGGCGAGATTCGCTGCAAAATTTCAGGCGGAAACTGAAGAATAATAATAATAACTAGAAAAATTTGCATTTCCTGCGAAAATGCTGTGTGGATGCCTTAACGCTGAAGCTGCCTGCTGAAAAGCTGAAAACGATGAAAAGTTGCAAAAAGTTGTATGGTGGTGAAAAAAAAACTTTGCCCTGAGCAGGATTCGAACCTGGCCCTCCTGGGCTAAAGGCAGCTACGCATCTCACTGACCCAAACTCATTCTCAAAAAGAAGAGGTGGAGAGACGGACAATTCTGCTGAAATGAGAAGAAGCTGCTGAGAATTGTGCTGATAAGAGGAGAAAAGGCTGAAAATTTTGCAGAAAAGAGGTGAATCAGCAGAATTTTCTGCTGAAAAGAGGTAAAGAAGCAGAAAGTTGCGCTGAAAAGAGATGAATCAGCAGAATTTCTTCTCAAAAGTGTATTTTCTGAAAGCAGCTGAGATTTGTGCTGATAAGAGGTGAAAAGGCTGAAAATTTTGCAGAAGAGGTGAATAAGCAGAATTTGGGCTGAAAAGAAGTGCAAATTCTGCTGAAAAGAGTTCAATCAGCAGAATTTCTGCTGAAAAGAGTTATGCAGAACTCTTTTCAGAATTCTGCTGAAAAGAGGTTTTTGCTGAAAATAGTTGAAAAAGCTGGGATTTGTGCTGAAAAGTGGTGAAAAAACTGAAAATTTTGCTGAAAAGGGGTGAAAAAGCTGAAATTGAGTTAAAAAAGTTTAACTGTTAACTGAAAAAAATGTTGCCACAAGCGGGATTTGAACCCAGGCCTCCCAGTCTGAGAACGGCTGCTCATCTCACTGAGCTAAAACACAGCTCAGCCTGGCGAGCAGAAATAAGTGACCACATTGATAATGTGTTCCATTCATTTCAATGGGCAAAAATATTGCATAAAAAATTCAATATCTCAAAAAGTATAGAAGTTATGAGCACCAAAAGTCATAGCACACATTAGCAGAAAGAGCAGAATTTTTTAAAGTTTGAACGGTGAAAATCGGCTGAAAACTGAGGGAATAGTTAATCGGCAAAGAACGGAGCAACTAGAGGAATAATAAAGATAAAGAATAAAGAGAAACAGGAAAACAATAGTGTGGAAGCCCTTTTAGGGCATCCACACAACTAGAAAGTGAAAATTTCAGAAGAAATTTTAAGTGTGCCTATGCCGCTGGTAAACAGTGTAGTTTGCCATTCATACAGCTACAGAGAGCAAAACTCAGCAGAGCAGCCATTCTCCACCATGAACTATGGTAAAAACAAACACCGCTCGCACCTCACAGATGACAGCTTACAATTTTGGGTAAAGATGAAGTGACTTTGTACAGCCCCGATTTGCAGACGCTGTGCACATAGTTTCATGAGCAGAAGTCCCATTGTACCACGGCAGACCCGACAATGTTTGCATGAACACGCTTTGAAGCATTACGTTATGGACCACTTTTCACACATGGTTGGTGTACCCACACAGCCGGCTGTAGCTTTTCAACTCACAGCCTGACACACACCCAAAAAACAGCCGAGAGAGCACAGACTACGCCAGAGAGGCGTGATTGCAGATGCCGCTCAGGTGGGTCCACCTCCCCTGCAGCGGCACTGCAGACCACGCCCCGCCACACACATCAATCACGTAAAATAAATATTTATGCACTTTTGCATTCACTTTTTGTTTTTTGTTATTTTTACACAGTGTTCTGAATGATTAACAATGGTCTACAGCCAATCTTGTGTATTATTATACAAACTTTGGTTGTAAGATGCCCTACCTGGCCCCCTGGCAAAAGCTTTGCTAGATCCGCCCCTGCACAGTTACCAGCTGTCAGCTAAATAAAAAAGGAGCTTGGTGTTTATTTCTCTCAGAAACAGTTCATAACTTCCCTTCAACTCATTCATGTCACCTAAAAAAAAGGTAAACCTGTTTCTCCATCACCAGTTCAGCTCTGATGATTCGGTAAGGTCATCTCCTGGTTTCCACCAAACTACACCTAAACTCGGTTTATATCTGACCCAAATAGAGTGCAGTTCATAACTTCTTACCTGAAATTCAGTTCACCTCACGCTCTGACCGGCAGCCGCCTGCTTCTCCTGCCTTCGGTTTCCCTGATCCACGATCTACCACCGGTTGATCGGCGGTCGCCTCGCCGCCTCGTTCCCTGCATGCTCTGTCTGACACACACCGGTGGATAGCTGCCCTCGGTTGTAGCTCCGCGTCAGCGACCACCAAACAACTCAGTTATTTTTTCCACATCGACCAGCATCTGGACAATCCACCGCCTTTCACTGTTTGTACCGTTACTAAAAAAAAACCCTCATCGGCTCATAAAAACGAAAAATAAGTCCAGCTATGACCCTGAGTCAAAAAGACAGCCAGTTAGCTAGCTAGCTGTCTAGCTCTTTGCAGGCACCGAAACCATCAGAGCTAATATGGGATGTCTTGGTAACACGAGCACATATTTGAAGTTTACATCTGGCCAATCCACCACCTTTCACTGTTTATACCGTTACTAAAATGAATAAATAAATAAATCATTTATTTATTTAAAATAAGTCCAGCTGTGACCACGAGACTTTACGAAGGACCGGGTGTGAAACCAGAGTAAGCCGCTCTCACTGTCATCCAGGCCGGCTGTAGCTTGTTAGCAAAGCCGCGCTAGCCACACTAGCCAGCTAGCCTCAAGCAGAAACGACATCGTCAGAACATTGTCGCTAATATGGGATGTTTTGACAAAATGAGCAGATATTTGAAGTTTACACACCTATATTCTCGCCTGAAAATATCTTAAAAGTTTATTTTGTGACCTAGAAACAGTATTAAGAGGAAAATAAAAACTAAGTGATGGCCGCCATTGTTTGACTCGGCAGAGGCGTGCTATGAATTGTGGGATATTGAGTTTTCCACCAAGCATTACCGTAACTATTGAATGATTTGCGCAACCTTAAAAATTTCAATGGCTCCTGAAAGCAGCGACGCTGTGCGCACCGTTGATATTGTCATCATTACGGTAATCCAAATAAGGGTAGACAGGCCGTACTACTCCCGGCATACCACTAGAGAGAGCCAACACACCACAAATGAAGTTTGAAATTTGTATCAGTGGGACCAAAAGATGGAGCCAACACACCACAAATGAAGTCTGTTTCTATGGCGCCAAAAGAAGAATCTTTCTAAATTTGCACTAAAATATTAATATTTAAAAAACTATAAAAGTCATAAACACCAAAAGTGTATACCATACTAGTCCAGCTCCAGCCGCACAAAATGATCTAACATATGTAACCCTATTGTCAAAACTGTTTGGCAGAGAAGCGCGGGAAAATTTTCACTAAAATATTAATATTTAAAAAACTATAATAGTCATAAACACCAAAAGTCATAGCACACCATTCCTGATCCAGCCGCACAAAATGAGGTAACATATATGAAGCTTGTCTCAAAACTGCGAGGCGAGATTCGCTGCAAAATTTCAGGCGGAAACTGAAGAATAATAATAATAATAATAATAATAATAAATCCGACGAATAGTAATATGTGTGCCTCTTGGCATAGGCACACATAATAAATCCGACGAATAGTAATATGTGTGCCTCTTGGCATAGGCACACATAATAATAAATCCGACGAATAGTAATATGTGTGCCTCTTGGCATAGGCACACATAATAATAATAATAAGAAGAAGAAACGGAGCAGATACAATAGGGCCTTCGCACTTTTGTGCTCGGGCCCTAAAAAAAAGAAAAGATCCATGCAGGAACGTATTTCCGCCTACTGTGGAGGTCACGTGTTTCCGGTTAGTGTGGAGGTCACGTGTTACCGGCTACTGTGGAGGTCCCAATATGGTTTTTAACCATATGAGTTAAAGACACCAGACAAAACAATGTTTTGGCTGTTATACTAGTTCCTAGGCTGTAGCAACAGTCCCAGATCTAATTACATTTCATTGGGTAATATGTCACACTGAATACACATTGAACACAACGGCATGAAAGATGAAGAAAAACAATTCACTTAGATATGAAACAGTGCAGTAGACCCACCTACTGGCAATTGTTCCAACTGTTTTTTTGTTTGTTTGTTTTTTGTGGACTGGTTCAAAGAAGCCAGCCAATAGTAAACCAGAGAGCATATAAAAGTAACAATTTTCTTTTTTATTTAGATTTCCAAAGGCTTGTCAGATTTGGCACATGATAAAAAGTGATGCAAAACTGCACAGCACTTGCAAAATGTATGTATCCAAATAAAATAAAAGAATCAAAAATCTTCTTGTAAAATATCAAAATTCATTCTTCAAAAAAATGAAAAGAAAACAGTTTTGAGAATGGTCTTTTTATAATGGAAAACAGTTCTTTTGAAGAAATAAATATCATAAACTGACAAAAATTAAAATGCACTCTTTATTTAACATCACTTCAAATAAAAACTGAAGCTTAAATGAAGCTTTGAGAGCACAGCACTGCAATCTTGTAACACAAGTACTAATAATTCACAAACACACTCTCAAACCTCTTGAGCCTGCCCCATTTTAGTTTTTATACAGTTTATGATAATTAAATATCAGCATGTTTGTTAATTAATTAGTTTTGTTCTTGCATTTGTGTATCTCTTTGGAGGAAAACCATTAAGCAAGACACTGAAAAACAACTGAATGGATTCAATTTAATTGTGTTTTCCTTTTAAATTCAAGTGCTTTATTGTTCAGACCGATAAAAGATGTGATGGAGTCATTGTGAGCAGCAGTTTTTCTGTAGGTGAAGAGGCATTGTGACAGAGATGAAGGTCGACACTGCTTTTGTTAGGCACCCTGGGAATCGTCTTAGCAGGTTTGCTCTTTGGTCTTTAATGCCTTCAGTTTTTCCAGAAATTTGGATTCTGCGCCATCCTCCTCTGAAAGTTTTCATACCACTTGAGGATGCAGCTGGAAGGAATAAAAGTCTCTGTGGGGTTTGGCAGCATCTGGGCCTGCGACACAGCGAAGGAAGAGGCGAAGTTGTACAGACTGTCCAACATCCTTTGGGTGAACTGCAGGAAGGTGTCCACGGTGGACACGGCGGCGCTGGACACCGGGATCTGCTGAGCCAGCTCCTCCAGAGCCTCCACCGACACGCCGACCTGAGGAACGGTGGGAGACGCAGACGAGGTTATAATACCGAAGGGGTGCGCCCCGCCCTCCCCAGCCTTCAGCCCAGAGATCTTGAAGATGGCACTTGGCTTATCGTTGGTGATGAAGCCGAGTAGCTGCCACACGGGACCGTCACTCGCTGGATCAGGGAAAGAGAAGTATACGGCACCGCCCATGCCGGCAGGGAATGGCACGGTACCTAGCATGAATACCACCACATGGTTCACATTCTCGTAGTCCGACAGGTTAAAGACGAACTTGTCCGGGGCAAGTTGCACCGCGTCTGTCTGCACCAACCTCCCTGCGACCAAACACCCGAACATCACTGCTGACAGTTAGTCCTAGCCGTAGCCTGCGCCCAGAGTAAAAAGCCTATAGCTTCGGCTTAGCCTGCACCAGGTTAGAGTCAGTACTGCAGCTCCCACCGTCTAACAACCGGAATTACTGAGTTACTGAGACACTCAGTTACACACAGAAAAGTGTTGGACAGCAAACATGAGCGTAGCTTCCCAAGGTTATCAGAAACTTCTACAGTTATACTAGCCCTGCCCTCTTGTGGCGTCGTCTTCTTATTCTTCTTCTTCTTCTTCTCCTCCTTCATGTGACGGTGGCAAACTCGACGCCTGGGCGCCACCGACTGGTTTGGAATAATTACTTCATTAGCCTAAACACTAAATACACCCAATAAAAGTGAATTTGTTCTTCTTCTTTTACAGGATGAAGCTAGGATCAAACATTTAGGGGTCTGAGGCGCCATACATGATGTCATGTGTACAGTGTGTGCAATTAATATTATTGGAATAAGCAGCTTGCAAACATGTTCAATTCTTTTTCCTTTACAAACCCAAATTCAGCTGGGGCACATGCAAACGTTTCTTTCAAAAGCAATCAATTAGTTGGATGACCTATTGTAGTGTCTAAGAATGATTCAAAATGAATAATCGCAATTGTCAGTATAATACACCAGTTTCAAACTGAGCACCTTAGTTATCAAACATGAGGCAAAGCCTCAATCATGTTGTCCACAATTTTCCAAAATAATTTAAATTTGTATTTGTATTTGCAGCAAAGCAGAGAATCATGCACAACATTTTTTCAGCCTCTCAACCAATGAATAATAACTTTATTTGTATAGCACTTTCAAAGTTACAAAATGCTATAGTTTGAATAAAAGCCATGCATTGAAGATAACTGGCGTGTTCAACAATATGGATATATAAACAGACACATACTAAGCCATATGGTCAGACATGACAGCGACTCTGTTGCATTCTGACAGAAGTACACCGCTTGCTATAACTGTCGTGTGGCTCACCTGTCACCCTGCTAGACCCTTTCATGTATGCCTATTAAGTTACAGACCCCTAGGCACAAATGTTTGATGTGGTCTAGCCAACTTGTTTTGATGATCAGACTTGTTTTTTTTTTCTTTTTCAGCAATCAGACAAATCATACAGAATAGTTTGAAATAGAGAGAGTGTACCTTGCTTTAAAAAAAAAAAGGAACCATAACTGTACAATTTGTGTAAAATATCTAAAGTATCTTATATTAAATGGAAAATTTAACTGTCAGAGCTTTTCATGTTGTTTTGTGTGTTTGTTTTGTTTTTCACAATGAATATACTGTTTATACAGTTTAATTTTTATACACATTCATAAACATACACACTTGTTATCTTCTTCCAACAACTCCTGCAGCTCCTGAAAGTACCACAGTCATGCAAATTACTTTGCATGTCATCACAATGAATGTTTTTGTTTGTTTGTTTGTTTGTTTTCCTTTCATGTCTGTTTCACTTACTTTGGAAGTATCCACCAGTTAGCTGACTTTAAGAAATACCACTAGTCTTAGTAGTGTAGGAGAGAAATGGGCAGGTAGACTACTGCATTCCACCAATTCAATTGTAATTATAAAAAAAACACATTTGTCTGTCTTTTGATAATATATGGTTTCAAGATCTCAATATTTGAGAAAATACTATTCTGGTCTTTTTTTTTCACTTGCCTCTTGAATGGTCCCACAACTGTTCATGGGCCCCTGAAACCGTTCTTCTCTAAGTTTCAGCCTAGTTTTGGGGACAACCAAAAGCAGCTGGTCAACTGATATAAGGGCCCGCGAGGGCATATAAAACTGAAGTACGAAAGGTAAGAAAGGTATGGAGGACCAAGACTGTTTAGGGATTTATAAGCCAACATTAGGACTTTTAAATTAATTCTGTGATAAAAGGGGAGCCCAATGAGAGAGGACAGGAGAGAACTTCAGCTCAGCTCGGATGCATAGGTTGCATAGGTCTTAACTAGATCACACAGGAAAAGCAGATAAGGCCAATTTAGTGCACAACATCAGGATTCTTTTTATTTCTTTTTTTTTTCTGAAAAAATACTGATTTTACATATGTCCACAGTATTTTTAGAAACCAGAACTTTAGACTTTTTGTTGAATTTTCTCTATTATTATTGCTTATTTCTTTTTTCTATCTTTTTCTCTCATCTTTCTCCAGCAAATATTATATATTGATTCCACCAATTTTATTTTTATTGACTGTTCCCTTGGAAGAGTGCATACCAGCAGCACATGAGCTAAAGTGGATCAAGTACTCTCTGATTTAGTACTTGCCCAACCTGCTATGAGGCAGGTTGAGAGGAGTTATACTGGCTAAGGAGAGAAACATTAGTGAAAGGTGATATGTGCTACCCTGCATCTTAACCACAGTGCACCGGGAGATGCATATGCATGTTCTGCATATTCTATGATCTTTTAGACAGAAGATACAAAAGCTAAATTGGCTTTATAAGCATTGCATGTATACTTATAAAGGTAGGCTAAAGTTTTCATAGTTGTCTGTAAAGATTGTTGTACTATTCTTTTCTCTGCATATAACCAGAGATGGCAAAACTAGAAGTACCGCTACCACACTGAAAAAAAGGGATTGGCCAGCTCCTGGATTTATGTAAGCATCTTGCTGGTATTTAACACAAGTGCCTCATGCTTTAAAGTTACATGTAACTATATAGTGTAGAAACTACATAATATGCAGAGCGGGTAGATTAAATTGTTCATATCATGTTCGAGTAAAGTAAGTCAATAATATAGCAATGTTAAATCCTGCGACACCGCACAGGATTTCAGTCTCGCGCATTTTGGAGCGTGGTTTGAGGAAGGCATCCATCTCAGTCAAGTCGAGCAGCCGCCTCTACTTTTTTTGGTATACCGAAAAAAGTAAATTGGGTGGTTGTTACATTAAAAAAGTCTACCTTGTAATTTGAACACATAAATGTCATGGTTCTATCTTGAATGTAATTAAATCACGTAGGATCTGTACGAAATTCAACAACTTAATTTGTTCTGGTAGAGATGACATTATACAATCTACTGTAGTATGAGTGTTTAGTTGCTGGACTCATGAAATTAACAAGATCACATGAGATTTCAAACTGCAGAAAAATCACTGGAGTTATAAGAGGCAGACAACTACACACACACCACATGTATGTTATTGCTTTTTATTATGGTTTAACCTGTCAAGGACAAAAATGTAAAGAAAATTCTGCATCAAGACTTGAAATCATAGCTTTCCTATTTTTGATGGTTAGTGCTGTTGCCTCACAGTAAGAAGGTCCTGGGTTCAAATCCACAATCTGGTGCAAATGGTTATTTGTGTCTATGTGATAGACTGGTGAGCTGTCCAGGGTGTACCCTGGCTTCAATGTCCACTATTGAATCAAGTAAATCCAACATGGCTGAGGCTGGAATAAAATGTATCCATCAAATGGTACTCTTTATTAAGGAAAGCATGAATTTACTCACGAAAGACCCCACCCCCTCTAATTGGTCCAATTGGTGCACAGTATTTTGAGAAACCAGAACTTCAGACTTTAAAAAAAAAAAAAAGTTCTGGGCATGGTCTCTTTTATATGATACCTGATTCAGGTGAGCATCTGAATAGCCTAAGTCAGGGGTTAGCAAACCAAAGGAGAAAATAAACATCCACATAAGCAAAGCTCAAACTGCAATAAAGCACATGGAAGACGTTTTTTATATTTGCACCAAGTCCTATAAATAATTCAATAACATATATACTTCAATCACTTATATATAAATTAGGAACACCATAACCAAAGCTCCCTAACCTGGCACACTAGTTTACTCGCAGAGCTCATAAACAGGTAATTGAGCTCCTTTTATTCTTTTGCTCCATATACAGCGAAGGAAGCAACCAGGAAAAGGTGAATACTGCTAACACTCTTCTCTTAAATACATGTACAAGGAGTTTAGGTTTACAAAACAAATAATACATTTTGAACAGCTCTAACTCAGGTTCTTTTTCCTCACACAGGTAGGATGGCCAGTCCTCCTCATCTTCCGCAAACAGTCACTTAAATACTATATCAAACCTGATAAACCTCATAAAGAATCACTAACCCACAAATGTAATTCTGTTTTATGTAGTTTTTAAAAATACCAATCCCTCAAATGAATAAAAATACAGGTAAGGGAAATGGAACCACTGGAGACCAGTTGATAGGATGTCTGATCCTTAGCAGTCTGCAAAGACTCTGTGTGCCTTCCAGAGCACTCTGGCATACACACACATCCTAAGGTCATGAGAGAGGTCGTACCTTCTCTTACTGATTTATGGTATAGGAGGACACCTACTCTGTATCTGTTTAAGTATAAGAGCCCTTTGTTTAGGTGGACCGCTGGACTCCTGGCACCAGCTTTGGGGAGTCATTCACAGGGTCACATCTTGACACACACACACACGCATACTTACACATACACACAGACGGTACTCATTGTTCATATGTATGCCTGTGTAAGACGTCATATGTTAATGAGACTATGCATATTCATGTTACCACAATAAAGAGCAGTGCTACGGGGGAGCTAACTGAGAGTGACTGGGATTCAAGGGGAAGGAACAGCGCTCGTCACAGTTCTCTCCCTCGTGCACAAGCAACACAAAGATCTTTGGTGATTTGTGTCTTGTTTTTGCTGTTGTAGTAGAATTGTCTTGGTCATTCCAGCAATAGGTGTGTGCTACACAAACCTATCACTATTATAGTGAATGATCTGCTGTCATGTTCCTCCAGTCCTCTCCAGTGCTCCGTTTGTTTGTGTTTCTCTCTCTTCTCCTCACTCCTCTCTGTAAGGGCGCCACTCGTTTCCGGGTCCCCGCCCTTGGCCAACACACCTGGTTGCAATCGTTTGAGTCTTTCCTGATTGATCGTGACAACAGCATTAATCAAAGTATATGAATCTAGATAATGAATCAAGATAATGTTAAAACACATATGAAACAATGAAGCCTTCATTCAGGTTAATTTAAGCAGCCCATAGTTATCCTGCTTGTAAACTTAGGCTGCTGAACAGGGTTCTGCTTGAGATCATTTCCTCTTTAAATGGAATTCGTCCTCCCCAGTGTCACCAAGAGCTTGTTTATAGTGTTTTGTTGAATAAATAGAATTCTCTCTCTGATATTATAAGGTCATTACTTGCATTATAAAGCATCTTGAGATGACTGTCAATGTCAAATTTAGGTCACATTTAATTATACATTTAATTGTAACTGTTAAAGGTCTGAGGCATTCGGATAGTTGGTAGTCTGTGCCTCATTTTAGTAACATTTACCGGTATTTAAAATTAACAGCCAGGAAGGCTGCTTCCCTACAGTTTGGCAATGGAAATCTAAAACAGTGAGTTAGAATACAGAGTGAGTTTCAGAAACATAAGAAGGTAAGAAGGTTCAAACTGATTTTCGATTTTATATAAAAGTAAGAGTATTTTAAAATCCCTAATGTAGGATATTGTACAGGATATTGTAGCTCTGCCAAAAATGGACTGATGCATGTGGGGTTTTTTTCTTTTGTTTTTTGCTGAGAGAAGTTCAGGAGACAATCTAGCAGTTTACACTATTTTGTAATCAGGCAGTTAAAGATTTGTTAAAGACACAGGTGTGGACTTCTCAATGTCAGGCAGTTTGCACACAGAGAAGTGAAGTACAGTTCAAAATTCAAAATATATATTAGACACATGAAAACAGGAAATAATTGTGACTGGCTATTGATGGGGAGATGCCGTGGTTTAGACTTAGCACTCCCTGATTTGTTCTGCTCGGGTTCCTTCTGCATGGCAACGTTCATTAACCTCCAGGGGTCTTGTCCTATGTGAGAAAACTCCTCCCTACCTTACAGTTGTTACCAGGATTGGTTTATTTTAATTCTGAAGTCAGCTTTAATCGACACAATGAAGTCTCATTTTTTTTTGTAGTTGACTAGAACAGTGTTTCCCAACCACTGGAGAAATGATTATGTGTGCCGTGGAAGATTATCTGGTTCCACCTGATTAGTACTCTAAATCAGCGGCGTGAGTAACGGCCAGAACAATTACATTCTCTTCCACTGCCAGTACCTGCTCTAATTAAATAGAATGCACACTGTCAGTAAAACAGAAGAAAACGAAGAAGAAATGACATAATAGTCATGCTGTGAACGAGACAATGCAGCGCATAATAGCAATAGATAAATATTTGAAAAGAAAACGTAATCAATCTGATCTGGCCCCTGGAGAAAATCCCGACCTAGATGAAGGCCCTAGCATGAGCAGTGGTCAGAACAAAGCAAAAAAGTTACACTGGGGACAAACCGAACCAATTCCACTCTGCCTGGTGCGCGAGAAAAATGATCAATATGATTTTTGTGATATTTTTCTTCGGTGTTGTGCCGTGTGATTTTTCTAATGTGAAATATGAATATGAAATATGAAATATGTGGGGAAACACTGCATTAAGTGTTCAAATTTAAAAAAGAAAATCAACGTTTTGATACCAGAGCAGTTTCTGTAACGCATGTGGAAGTAGTTAAAAAAAACCTACTGAAAAATATAGTAAAATAACAATGTAGTAATTACATTAAAAAAGATTTCAAATAGTGAACTTGTGAATACTGATTTAGCAAAATAATAATAATAGATCTAACAAATAATAATAATAATAATAATAATAATGATAATAATAATAATAATAATAATTAGAAGAAATCTTATAAATAATAAATAGTGTGGCTCAGTATTGTTGGATTTGCACACTGATGACTAATGAATCTCACGAATAATAAATTGCATGCTTCAATGTCATTGCTCTGGCACACACAAGATTTAATTGTAAAACAAAACTGATTGGGTTATTCACCCGATTTAGTTTTTGTTGAAAATTAACTGCATATGTTTTAATTTGAAAAAACAAAAACCGGAAGAGTAGCAGGATATTTCCGTTCCGTCCGTTCCCTTTGAGTTGTCGCCGACTCAGGTCTGCGGCAGACGGAGCAGCGGTGAGAATGCAGAGATCTTGAACACAACTGAAGTAAATTTTTCCCTTTTGCTTTTGTGGACTGTCATTTTCTTATAAGGACTAACGTGTTGTAGCCGGAACGACCAGGTAAATGATCACCTTCATTTTTTCCTCCAGTTTTTGTGCAAACTTTTGCCCATTCGCTAGCCACCCCAGGCTAGCAACAATACCTGTTAGCCTCTGCTTAATGTAGCTGTTAAAGCTAAATGACGATGTCATTTGTCACTGTTTAATAGATGTTTAAGTGGAGAGAAAGAAATGTTTTTCGGCTCACATTGTTAGCTTACTTTGGTACATGTGGGTGACTTCAGTGGCATGTTGTCTTTGGAAATAGAGGAGAGAGTATGTGACTTTCAGGTGATTAAAAGTGTCAGATACTTTGTAATCCCTCTGAGAATCCTCACTGAAGCTGTTGGGTTTAATCAGTCAGTCCATCTTCATTTCGAATTCATGGTCCATGTAAACAGAAAGATCGCAGAATAGAATACAATAGAACAAGTTGGGGAGTTTTGCCAAACCAGACTAATGTGTTGCTACAGCTGCACATTAGAATTCTAACCAGAATACCTTTTAAACCTCTTCAACAAAAGGTTCCTTTAAACCTTTCCTGAAGTAGACAGAGATGGCAGCACCACTCCCTCAAAAGAGATTTGTAATTCCTTATTTATTCTTTTAACACCTTACTCATTACAGTTTTCTCTTTTAATTACCCTGGCAGTTTTGATATATTTAGGATTGGAAATGAAGTTCAGACACCAAGGTTAAAGAGCAGCAGAACAGCAGCTGAAATTCATGATTTTATTTCTTGCCTGGCACTCTTGGAGAAGTGTGATGTCTCTGTGGGGTGTGGTTGCAGGTGCAGTCAGTGCTGCTTGTCTCCTTTACTACTGAGATGTGGGTTGTAAGTCATGTAAGATAGACTATCACTGTGTTCTGGTGTACTGGAAACCAAAATGTCTTAGTTTTGGTGAATAAAACAATGAGCACGAAGCTGCTGACACCCAATTTATTTCTGAATGTCCAGCAGCTCAGTTCTGTCCTTGTGATGTCCTGACAAATTCTGGTGTTAGAATTCCGAATAGTAGGTCCTGGCTATGTTTTCACTTCGATTCAGACTGGAGCTGCTCAGTGGGGACATGGTCTGCTCTTTTCTGTGGGACAGTAGTTATTTTTAGAGTCTTCCTGCACCTCAGTGAACACTGTGTGTGTTAACGAAGGAGACCAAGTTGTGCTGTTGAATAATTTATGAGCTGCTCTCTCTTCTTCTGCATCTTTCTCCTCCTTTTCCAGTCTAATCTGCTCTGTTAGGGACAAAGGCTGAATAGCTTTGTCTAAAAAACACTTAGTGGAGCTCAGAGGTACTTTAGCAGCTGCTAGAATAGGTTACTTGGATAGTGGAGAGAGGCTTGAAATAAGATGTGACAAGGTGTAGAAAAAAATAGGTATTGATAAAATATATTCCACATATGCACTACAGGCTCACAGTATGAGATACTTTTATTAGAACCTTTGATATTTGAGGGTGTGTGGACTGGAGCCAGATCTATATAGAGGCACTCAGAGAGGAGGAATCCATGTTGCTCTGATTTATTTTATTTCTGAAGATCCAGACTTGGGAACAGTGGGTTTATAGCAGTGTGACCATCTGTAAGTGTATTTAAAAATAGAAAAATCCTTCAGTGAACTGTTAGTGAAAACCGTAGTTCGGCTTAGGGATTTTCTTGGCAACTATGTTCTTAGCCGACTAAACAAGGAAAAAAAATTAGGCTAACCGTGACTAACAGTTTTATGTTTTTTTAAAGGCAGTCTAAAACTAAGAAACAATGAGATATCATGTTAAATTTGAGAACTACTTAAGGTCAAAAACTCATTAAACAAAGGCATTTGAAACCATTAGTCACATTCATCAACAATGCTTAACTGTGCGTCATCTCGCATCATGCATTATGAACATTGCATGTTATACTTTGGAATCACATTGGAGTCACTGTTTCTAACAAGTGCAATCATTCAATAGTTATCAGAGCTCGGCACTGTCCTCTGTCAAAGCTTTAATTTCTGATGTTATGCTTTAGATTTCTGTAAGGATAACTTGGAGAGGTCTCAGCACAGATCAGAATTGTGTTGATGTTTTACTCTGCCTGACAGAGGGATGTTGCCTGTGCTATGAAGCACAATTTGGGGCTTAGTGAGGTAACTTTCAATTTAATCCTGGATTTTCAGTGTTTATAAGGTAGTTTGCTTTTTACCAGGGTATAACACCAGATCGAATTAGTCGAGAGCAAGTTACTGGTTACTTTCATTAACAACAACGATGGCAAAACCGTCATGTGGCTCTGCCATCCGCTTGTTTATTTTCCACACAAACCTTTCACAATTAACCTCAAGATCCTGTTGAGACTTTTCAAAATAAACTGAAATGATATACAGTATTCTTATTTCTCAGAAAACTGTACTATGCAAATTATGCTGCAAACCGTCCCCACCACAGACTCAAACATGGTAAACCTCTTCTACCACCTACGCAAGAATCACGTGAAAGAGCATGGAGAGAGTTTACAGCTGAGAAGCAAAAAAGAGCCTTCAGGTGCTCAAAATAAACCTTTAACGTTAGAACAGGCCTTTCCCTGCAGCACGCCATGTAAAAAATACAAAGAAATGGCGGTCACTACAACTTATATTTCTAAAAATGTATAGCTTCATGCCTCTGTAAAGTGACACCCAGCTGAAAACACTTCACACAAGTCGAGTTGCCCAGGATTCACAGAATTTACAGAAAATGCACTATTTTTCGAAGTATATTGCTATCGGGTAAGAAATGTTTATATCGGGATATGAGATTTTGGTCATATCGCACAGCCCTATATATCACAAAATGGTGCATTTTCTGTAAATTCTGTGAATCTCGGGCAACTTGACTTACATGAAGTGTTTTCAGCTGGGTGTTTTGTACCTGGAGTTGAGAGTTTTGACCAATGCATGGAACTATATATTTTTAGATACAAGTTGTAACGGCTGACATTTTCTTTGTGAGTATTTATTACATGGCATTAGGACTGGGCGATATATCGAGTTTTTTAAAAATATCGATATATTTTCATACGAGATATAAGATGTGACAATATCGTTTATATCAATATAGTATATGTTACGTTATAATTATACTTGTGGAGCCGCAAGTTTGCCTCTCTTTCGTCCACTTTTGTCTCTATGCAACGTTACTCGGCCTCGCCTCTCCTTCACTGAACACAACTCCCCCTCTCCCATAGCTTCACCTGCAGGCAACAACAAGATGGACACGGCAAATCTCCGTTACCGAATTACCACGGATCGCCCCGTGCGTGGGGTTGGACGGCGTCAACGTGTTAGCGAGCTAACCGCGCTAACGACATGCAGCCAGCAGGGGCTGCATGGCCTAAAATCCTTTCATTTTCTCAAAAATCGACAGTGCGCCTTATGTATGAATTCTGGTTGTGCTTACTGACCGCGAAGCGATTTTATGTGGTACACGGCGGTCAGCAATCTGTCAAAAAATGTTTTAGTACGACTTTGGTAAGCTACGGAGCTGCACCGCTTGATGGATTGTCGGAGCATTACGGCTACCGTAGTCTGGAGCCTCGCGCAGTATTGCCAACTCCTCAGTAAGGAAAATCGCTATTGGTTGTCCTAAAAGTCACTAGAAGTCGCTAAATGACGTCATCGCATAATTTGCATAATTGGTCATGCTAATATAATTGTAACCTACGTTGTTGGAGAGAGAAATATCATGGTGGAAGAGACGTAAAGTGAGTTTAAAACGTCCTAAATATATTTAGAATTTATTTAGAACTACAAATTATTATTATTATTTTTTAGCAATTATTGTTTTTTTTAATGTCACAATTCCAACCCTGCTCCTTTATCCGGGCTTGGACCGGCAAAAGTGACCCGAAATAGGCACTCTGGTGGAGTTACTTTGTGTGTGTGTTTAAAAGTAGTTTAAAAGTAGTTTTAAACCTTTTCCACAAAACAACATAACAGTAAAAGAAGAACTGACTGCGTTACAGTCAGTGCGGGAGCAGCGGCTTCGCTCGTGCGCGATTCATCTCCTGCCCTGATAGCAGCTGGGGGAGGACTATCCTCCGGCCTTGAGCGCTTTGGAACGGGTGAGGTGCCCACGGCAGCACCCGCTGCTTGTTGAGAGTAAAGAGCGACACGCGCTTTCACGTCAAAAACTCATCATAAATAAGTCTCCAATAACACCAGAAAAAGTCGCCAGGTTTGTCGCTAGTCGCTTTTTAGAAAAAAAGTCGCTAAGGGGGTCTGAAAACTCGCTAAATATAGCGACAAAGTCGCTAAGTTGGCAACACTGGCCTCGCGGAGTAATACGTACTGTGCTTCAACGTAATATTACCGTATTGTGTGTGTACAAGGACCATAAATGGCACCTGTTAAGAGACATGGTTACGGAGCGGATTTCACACTCAAGGCTGTCAGTCACGCAGTAGAACTTGGAAATAGAGCAGCTGTGAAATCTGTCTGTCTTTGTTATTATGCTCAGCGTCTGTTAGTTTACATTTTGACTGCACAATTGTAAGCTTTTTGTTATGCACAAAAACAACATTGTTTTCTTTTATTTATGGCGCATTATTATTTAATAAATGGTGATAATTTATTTTTGAGTAATTTCTTCATGTACATCTACGCTGTATGTTAATAAAAGTGCCTGTGTGACATCTGGGACACAGCTTTGACTAAGAACTCTCTTTTTGTTCTTACTTTATGGCTTTAAAAAAAAAATCGAGATATATATCGTATATCGCCATCCAGCTAAAAAATATCGAGATATGAATTTTGGGTCATATATCGCCCAGCCCTACATGGCATGCTGCGGGGAAAAGCCTATTCTAACATTTGAGTGTAAGTTTTTTTTATTTTGAGCACCCGACGACTCCTTTTTGCTTCTCATCCGTTAACTCTCTCCATACAGTTTCACGTGATTCTTGTGTAGGTGGTAGAAAAGGTTTGTCGTGTTTGAGTCCATGGTGGATGTTTTAATTTCGTCATCCGGCATATTTCATCATATCACAGAGCCCTGGCTTGCTTTGCAGTATAGGGCACAGGGAAACCGTAGTGTTCATCAGTTCTCCTTCAGGATCCCAAAGGCAGCTGTTGGCTATTGGGAATCCTCTAGTTTCAATGTCAAGTTGATCTGTACGTCCATTTAAAAAACAAACAAACAAAAAAACCCCAACCACAATCTTAAATGGTGCATACAGCAAAATAAATTGTTGGAAACTTGAAGAAATATGCTAAAAAATTTACTCTCATTGTTAACATCACCCACAGTATTCACCAAATGAGAATATTTGTTCCCAGTATCCACTGCTGGGGTCCTTGATTGGACCAAAGTCTGAGCCAAATCTTGTGTGCCTTGGTGCTGTCTTTCTACTAACGCTAGACAAACTAAACTGTCTTTGTTTTTTGTTTTTTATCCTATGTCTAAAAGAATTTTGGAGGATGGCAGATCATCCACACTGAGCACTTGGGAGAGCACAGGAAAAAGACAGAAGGTGAAAGAGGAGCACTACTGGTGTTGTGCGATGGAGCGTGCTCACAGCCTCCTCCTGGATGAGGAGGCATGTAATCAGGTGGGCAAACACCAGAAGGCCGAGTTCATCTTGGAATGGCTTAACCACCTAAAGAGGCTCCTCCCAGTCACTGACAGGGTAAGAGGTCATATGATCATGGAAAATAAAAAGGAATTAATTGTGTAACTCTGAGAGTGGTAATTCTATTAATGTTTTTTTACCCATTAGGTTGATATCAGACAGAACCAGCGGTGTTTGGTTGACCAGCTGTGGGAAATTCTGATTAAATCTCCAAGCGGGCCTACCCGCTGGCTGTTGGCTCACTGCTTGGCTGTGCTCTATCGCTTGGGAGACCCCATCCCATCCAGCTTAATGGTGGAGAGGTGTAACGACATAATACGCAGCAAAGATGACTCGCCGTCAGCCCTTCCAACCCGGCTGTAAGTCTGGATACATTTATGGTCACGAGGGAAGAAAAAAGACTTTTTTCCTCTTTGCCATCCCCTTAAAAACGTGGGTGCAGTACCCATTCAGGGAGCATGTGTGACAGTGTTAACAACAGTGTTATTTTTTTGAAAGCTTGAAATTTAAAGAATAAATCTCTATTCACTGATGTCACAATTGGAAATTTTATTATGATGTGATTATTTGAATGAAAATGAAGCTGTAAACTTTTTAAGACACTGAAAACTGAACTAAACATATTTTAAGCTAGTTTTTAAATGCGCTCTGAACATTGCTTGTTGATATTTGTTCACATTAAATGAGTCATTAAATGTTATCAAGCTTTTGAAAAGTAGGGTTCTGAAATTGAGTATGAATCGTACTATAATTAATATAATCATAATATAATTTCCACTGATTTCCATTTTTTTCTGTCTGTGATGACAGTGGGCTCAGCCAATATATATGGCTCTTTCTTGCCGCCTTGTTTTGTTTTTTTAAGATAAATATCATGCTGACATGTGTTAATATTCCACCACAAAATAGATGCTGTTACGAAATGGGAAATTCATGCTTGCTGATGTTTAGGGTTTGTTGAACACGCTCCCTGGACCTGGGTTATCTATGCAGTTTTTCAAACCTCGGCTACTCTAGTCTGCATGTTGACGTATCCTTAGGCAAGATGTTTCAACCTCGAGCTGCAATTACATCCACTGAAGTGTGAGTGCGTGAAGGTTAAAAAGCCCCTTGGCATACAGTAGAAAAAAGTGTTTGCATGAATGTGTGTGTATGGGTGAATGAGACATGTCAATAAGAAAGTGCTTTCAGAGTAGAAAAGCACAATATAAGTGCCAGTCCATTTACCATTTTCTTATGTGTTTTTCAGGGCAGCCATTGCATGTCTTGGCACACTATATGAACAGCTTGGTCGGATGCTCATCGGCTGCTTCAAAGATACGTTATCTTGCCTGCTGAAGGCTATGAAGAGTGCTGAGGTTTGTTCACTGATCTCCTGCTTTTGTAAGTTTCAGAAAGATGTAGAAAAGACTAAAGCAGGTTTAACAAATTGTCAGTGATTCTGCTGGAACAAAAAAGGGACACATGCAGACTAACCACAAACCAGACATTTATTCAGACATTAATATGTAATTCTTTCCAAGGTAGAATGATTGTACAGCACACAATCTGGCTTTAAATAACAAGAACTGGGTTTGAATTCATTTTGGATCTGGGTCAAATATATACCACAGGGACATTTATATGTTTACTTAAGTTTTACCTCAACCATAAGCTTTTAGTAGCTATCATCAGGTTTGTAGCTCTGGCACAAGTATGGCTGAATATTTGTCTAACACTATATAGAGGGGTCTAGTTTAAAACTCTAAAACTGTTGCACGGCAACCTTTAAAAACACCTCCAAATTATTTCCCTTTCTGTCAGGTTAAAGAAGTTTAATTATACATTGGATCTTTGTGATGTCCTAGGACAAATACCTGCAATAATAGATTTATAATAATATTTTCCACATTATCCAAGACATGCCGTTTTAGTAAAACAAAGAAATACATCACCACAACTCTTACATACAATTATAGAAAAAAAAATGCAGTTCATTATCAGGACTTTGTTCTGTAATTTGTGTTAATTCAAAGAAAACATGCATGTCTTTGTGTGTGTAAGTAATTTCATTTTAGGAAATACTGGGAAAAAAACAGCATATTGGAATGGACTTCTGACACCACCACCTTTAGGCTAATTCTGGCTCTGGCTCATATGTGCGACATCCCTGCCTGCCCTGAAACTGTCTAGTGATAAATGCTGAAAATGTTACCTAGATATTCTGATTGAGATTTTGAAGGGCTTTTCTCACTTGAACAGGTCAAAGTAGTTATAAGATAAAGAAAGATTTTAATCATTACAGCTGCAGATTTGTGAGATGATATTTCACAAATAACCTTCTGTGCTGCTCTCAGTCTCAGGGTCGCTATGAGATCATGCTCAGCATGGAGAGGATCCTTCGAGGTTTGGGTGTCAGTGCAGTGTCATGTCACCGTGACATCTACAAGGTAGTGAGAGCCTGTCTGACAGACCGGTCCATGGCTGTACGCTGTGCTGCTGCCAAGGTAACAGCAGCCGTCATGTCTCATTTGACATTATTTATTATTTATTGTTCTTGTAACACCCTGTCAGTTTAGGTTTGATTTCCTTCCATGCAGCTAGTTTTAAAAATCAATCTGAATCTGGAGGGCTATGAAACTTTCTCTTGGTTTCTGCTCATCTTCGGCTCAGATGTTTGGATAGCTAAGTACCTCTGTGTGTCATCCGGTCAGGTTTTGTTGGAGCTGCAGAGGGAGGCTGCATTCTTGTGGACCAGTGAGCTGGAGAATGTGGCCACTGTGTGCTTCAGAGCTTTTGAAGGTTCAAACTACAACGTCAGAGTGTCTGTCTCCAAACTGCTGGGAATTCTCCTAGCTGCTGCTGTGGAACCGCAACAGTCCACTGGTATGACCCCAAAATAGGGCTCTGTAATACGTACAGGTTATCCAAACCCAAAGCAGCCCCAGACCATGACACTACCACCACCATGCTTTAAGTTATTTTAATAAAATGCTGTGTTTAGTTTTGTGTCAGATTTAGTCGGACTCAAGTTCAACTTTTGTTTTCTTCTCAGTCCACAGAATATTTTCCCACAAGGCTTAGGGGTCATAAAAGGTGGTTTTTTTGCCAAGTATAATGGCTGTCACCATGGTTCACTGGAATCCCAAAGTCTTAAAAAAGGCTTTGTAACCCTTTCCAGACTGATGAATATTAATAAATTTGTCTCTCATCTGTTTTTTTTAGATTATGGAATCATGCTTTGTTTTTTCAGGTCTTTCAACCTATTTCAGTTTGTCAAATCCGTTCTATTTTTGTGATTTCTTTATTTAACAATCTAGCAGTAATCATTCTTGGGTGTTACTGGGTGTGAAACTGAACTCAGCTTCCCAAAAAATAAATAAAGCTACTTTGTAATTTTTACAAAAAATGATTTTTCTTCCTCCTGCTGCACTGTACCTATAAATAAGCAGCTCTCTGCATCAGGTTATGCCAATAGATGACAAGTTCAACAATCAGCATCTCAGTAAAGACATATTCACAGATTACATATTATAATGTAATGTAATTGGTCATTAGATTACATTATTGGAGTTGTACAATTGCAGTTAGAGCTTCCCAGTGTTTATTAGATTTGCAGTCTCACACTGTAATTGCTGGGTGAGTTGAATTACCAACCCTCCACGTTAGCATTTACATGTATGTTCAGACAGCTATTTGCACATCTATGAAATCAATAAACTCTATCTACCTCTTCCCCCGCAGCCCCCAGGCAGGGTGCTTGGAGTCAAGGCTCCCTGGAGGAGGTCATGGAATTACTGTCTGGAGGGTTTCTGCGGGGTGGAGGGGGTTTTCTCCGAGCCAGTGGAGACATGCTCAAGGGTACAAGCTCTGTCAGCAAGGACGTCCGCATCGGAGTTACACAGGTGAGCCACAGTGACAGCATGGAATCATGCTATTTAGATGTTTGTTGTGAACTCACTCTCCCCTGCCTTTCAGGCCTACGTGGTGTTTGTCTCCACTTTGGGCAGCTCCTGGCTTGAAGCCAACTTCCCTGCTTTCCTGTCCTTGCTGATGGAGCTGGCGTCACACGTCAGGGCAACGCAGACACCAGCTGATGCTGCAGTGACCCGCCGCTGTGTCTCTTTTATCCTGAGGAGCACTCTGGGGTCTCTGTTGGGAGAGAAGGCCCAGATCAACGCTGTAAAACAGCTCTGCCTCGCTGTGGCCACACAGAAACGAGCAGTTGGTGAGCTTGGTGAAAGGAAATTCTGTATATGGCTGTCTTGTTCTGTGTATATAGACAAATGTATTAAAAAGTATATATAATTCACTCAATAACAGCATGTTAAGATTGCTAGAATAGCTCCTGAAGGAACATTATGGAAATAATGCTAAAAATCATATAGGAAAATATCAGTTGTACCAACTGATTAAAGCCACTGTATATGAATACCAACAATTTTACAGGTACTAGCTTCTCAGATGTGAATTTTTGCTGTATCAGATTTGTTACCTTATTTTTTTTTAACTCTAGAATTTATTTTGACTTTTGGGAGTAACTCTTTTTTTCCACTATTTTTGAACATTTGAAGCTGAAGAATCATCCAAATATTATGAATATTTGCCATTTTGATAATGAAAAGTATTATAAATAACAACCTTGTGGTACGTTTAGGCCAAATGTGAAGCTAAGTTCACTGTGTTACTCAAATAAATACAACTGTCTCTTGGGAGCAACACCCCTGAAACCTGATGTGAGAACAACTATATTCCAAAGTACAGCCAGTAGCTAGAACAAAGTAACAGCAACACTTTTTCCCCCCAATATTGACATTCTTGCAGTGATAATCTTAACCTTCATTTCTGAATGTTAGAGAATCTCAGCTTTTATGATACACCACCTATCAAATTTTTCAGTGAAGTTATTATCAACTTGTAAATTCCTGTAGGATGTACAGGAATCACCTTATATGGGTGAAAATGGGGCTGGGGTTGCTGGGGTATTGTTTTGCCAGATTTATTTAGTAAAATGTGCTTAAAAAAAAAAAAAAAAAGGAAAATACGTTGTCATCCATATTTGATGTAACTGGCTTCTGAAGCCATTTGATTTACAATGTGATTATTTATTAAGTGTTAGTAAAAGTATACATGTTTTTGATGTATGTTTAGATGCTGCTCTGACTGGCGGGAACGTGGAGACCAAAGTCTCGTCTGCAGATGTCTCAGCCAGTCAGCACGTGTTGTTTTGCTGCCTGCTGGAAATGGGAGCATTGGTTCAGGGATTGGGATCCACTGCGGCCCCCCTCCTCACAGACACTACCACAGGTCTGCAAGATGTGTTTTTCTATAGTGTTAAAGACACTCATTAGGGCCTGAGCACTGACGGTGCAAAAGGCTTATTGTATCTGCTCCGTTTATTGTTATTCAGGGAAACAAGTCACCTTATTGACAGTTTAACCATGCTCAAAATCCCATTAAAAATTTTTGCACACGCATCAGGTCTTGTGAAAACTTATGTATTTTATTGGTTTTAGATATGTGCAGTGCAGAATGCTTCCATAGCGCCTATAAATTTGCAAACAATTAGCTCCACCTCTGTCGTTCACATACATGTACGAAATTTGGCACACCCATGTAACATCCTAAGAGACACAAAAATTATTTTGGATTGATGCCCTAAACCCGACCAGCCATAAGTCCCCCATTTTGAATTTAATAGTTGATTTTGACGTCTTTTTTTGCATTTCCCACCACTTGTACTTTTTCAAACTCCTCCTGGGATTTAAGAGATTTTTTTGAAGGGCGTGTCTGTGATACCATGAATAAACTTCCAACACTGATGATGTGTCACAGTAAAAATTAAACATTTCTATTATACTTTAATGAACTCCTTATCATCCCATGTATATAAAATTCATTGGTAGTTCTGTTCATGATATATAGGAGCGGATGCATAATTAGTGGGTATTCTCCACCACCATTTGGTGGGCATAGCAGACCATCAGTAGATGTGCTCTGCCCACAACAATGAGTTCCCAGGCTCAGTTATAGCAAAGGTGGATTGCAACACAGCTCGACCACTGCATGCCAGGGTGTGCACCAAAGTGCAAAAGCCCTCTTATCACTGCTTGCAGTTTTAATGTAGATATTTCTTTCTTTGTCTTTGTTTCTTTCTTTGTAATCACCTCTGTGTCTCTCTATGCATCACATATTATGCATCATCTTCCACACTGCTGTGAGGTGGATACTAACTCCAGTTGTACACTGCTGATGAGCGGTGTTCCTCTTCTAGCTGGAAATGTTCCCAAGACTTTGAGATGGTCATACTGGAGGTAGAACAAAGCACAACAGTGTTTTTTTTATATTGGCTAATGTCTCTAATATATCTCAAAATTTTGGGAGCATTTCCACTGCACTATACCCCGAGCCCACTGAACCTGCAGAGAAGAACCTAATACCATCGCAGCTTAAGATGGTGAAGTTGGAGTACATCCAGCTCACTGCAGCTGATTACTTTTCAAGAGTAGCTGGCAAATAAAATACTTGTTGTGATGTAAGAAATGTGATTTACAAATGTATTCACAAAGGTGGACATAAGTCCTGCAAAATCTCAGCGTATGACTGACTGTCTCTCCCACTCATGCATCCAGCCCTCCTGGACACGGTGATCTCTGTCCTCCTTCACCCAGCCACCTTGGCCAGACTGGCCGCTGCTTGGTGCCTGCGCTGCATTGCCATGGCTATGCCGTCTCACTGCTCTCTCCTCCTGGACCGTTGCGTCGAAAGTCTAGTGGCACTGAAGTCGTCGCCCGATGCTGTAGCTGGGTATGGAGCTGCTATTGCTGCCCTGGTGGCAGCAGTGCAGCACTGCCCACTTGGAATTCCACACACCAAGGACAAGGTGTGTACACTGGCACCACATTATTACACAGAACATTTTGCCATACACATCTTCAGTATTGCGTCACCACATCTCTTAGTTATTTGAAGCTTTTGTCAATTTTATTTTGAAAGAGTTTCATGGCTACTGCTTTTATTGCTGAAATCCTTTGAGTTTGTTTGACAGCTTTACTTTATTATTTATGTTGTGTATCTATGTGTGTAGATGGTGTTGGATCTGGCTGAGGACCTCCTCCGTTCAGCCTCTCAGAACAGTCAGATTTCTCTCCAGAGGACTCAGGCTGGCTGGCTGCTCATCTCCTCTTTAATCACGCTTGGTAAAACTGCTGAACTACACTCTAAATCTTCTTGCACCGTACCAGAGGAAACTGTGAAGATCTGCAAACATTTTCATTACCATTGTGTTTGAGATGGAATATAATATATATATATGGAGCAAAACAGATAAGTGTAATGATTTTTTTTTTAATTACAAAAGTGTTTCAAATGTTAAGGTGAGAAATGCAATAAATCCGTGAAACTCTATTAGCACTATTATTGTTAGTTCTAAAGAATGAGATCTCAGATACAAGCAATGAGGTTTCTCTGAGGGGTGGATGGGCTTTCCTTTAGCAACACAGTGAGGAATTCAGTTATTTAGAATGGGCTCAGAGCTGCTGCTCCTCTACCTATCCTACCAGGAGGAGGCCCTGTGGTAGACTGGAGAGCTTGTATCTGGAGAGATGAAAGATTTGATAGGAATTTGTTGACCTTTGTGCATAATTATTCCAAAAAGAGAGAAGGTGTCAGGTTTTGACTTCAGTGCCTTGTGTATTAATCTGTGTTTATAGGTCCAGCTGTGGTGGAGCACCATCTGCCCCGCCTGCTTCTACTGTGGAGATGTGTGTTTCCTGCTTCACTTCGTGAGCAGGAGATGGAGCTCCGACGTGGGGACTACTTCACGTGGCAGGTTACACTCGAAGGACGTTCTGGAGCACTCAGTGGTCGGTACACTCACTGCCAAACAGAAATCTGTGTCTCCACAAGTTGGAAGGCATTTTTGAGACTCCAAATGTGGTTTCAGTGACAGGGTTAAATTTGGGTTATGGTTAGGTAGGGGTTAGGCATTCATTTTTCATTGTTAGTGTTAAGGTAAGGGGCTAGGGAAAGCATTATGTCAATTAGATGTCCCTATAAGGTAGGGGTGTGTGTGTGTGTGTGTGTGTGTGTGTGTGTGTGTGTGTGTGTGTGTGTAATTAAGAAAGAAAGTTAAAATTTCTCTCAACTGTGTGTCTGAACAGCGATGAAGAACCTGCTGCAGCACTGTAGAGAGCTTGTGACTGATGAAGTCACCAGCCGTCTACTCACACCATTAGCCTGTGCTGTGGCTCTGCTTACCAAGTTAGTGCCTCGTTGGTTTTAATTGTATAGAACTGTTTAAATGTATGTTAAAAATGTATTTAATGTCATTTTCAGTTATATATTATTAGTATCCATTTATTTATGTCTCCAGGTTGCCTGCTCTCTTCAGGTCTTATGGCAATTCAGTCAAGAGCTGGTCCATCGTCTACAGGCTGAGAGTATACGAGCTGCTTGCTCTACTGCCTCCACAAACTTACCAGGGTAATGCTTCACCTCTGATACTGTTTTGCACTTATTTTCTTTCTTCTTTTCATTTCCTTTGACTTAGATCTTTTTGCCTGTGGTCCTCTTTTTGTATCTCGTTGCCTTCTTTCCTTTCCTTTGATTAAAGTCTCTTGTTTCTGCCTTTTATTATCACAATTTTTCTTCTTTTTTTGTATCCATGAGTAACCCCATAGACATAGCTACAAAAAATATATTGATTATTTCAGTTATATATATATTTTATGTGGATGTTTAAAAACTAATTGTGGCAGGGTGTGGCTTGGGCGCATCTGCAGGCTGCAGCCTAGGATTGGAAAAGCAGCAACCGGGAAATAAAGTGTGTAAACCAGTGAAATATGTGGTCGGGTCCGTCATTCCCGTTACATTGGTGCCAAAACCCAGGAGGTGGCATGGACGCCGCCACTGGTGACGCGGTTGGCCCCCTGATCCCACTCATCCCTGCCGCTGGTCCATGGGCTGGGGACGCAGATGTTTGGGGGTGGGTAGGCTAGGCTGGACGGCTCCCCGGCCTAGATCGGGCGATGGGGGTATGTGGCAGGCTGTGGCCTCCCCTGTTCAAAGGAGTGTGCTGGGATCTGGGGGTTGATGTTGTTGTGTTATGTGTGGCTGGCAGCTGAAAAGCTGAAGCCTGGGATTGGAAAAGCAGCAACTGGGGAATAAAGTGTGTCAAAAGTGTGAACTATGTGGTCAGGTCCTTACTACCACACTAATTTTATTAGATCTTTTGATTTACTTTCTCAATTTCATAATATTAGGTTCAAATAAAAATGTTAACAGACAGACAGTTCATAATCCAATAAGTGATTTATGTTGTTCTAGACATCCAGTAGCTCAGCCATTACACACAGATTTCAGGTTCATATTAGTTTTTAGTAACGCAACTCCCAGCTGAATACATCCAGCTCTCCACCTGAGTCACCGTCTTCAGGACCAGTCGTGAGCAATTCCTAAGGATTCACCTGTATATCAAAAACATATCGATTCTTCTTTCATGGTAACTTGTGTACCCTAAACTCTGAGAAACACAAGCATAAAAAGTGTGCCTGCTTACTTATTTTTGTTGTTCCTTTGATCTGCTTGTCTTTGACACATTTATTTGCTCTGCTCTCACAACCCCATGTTGGAAAACAGTCCCTACTTTGTAAAATGTTAATTTAAAAAAAAAAAAAAGGATGCAATAGAAAATAGAAAACATTTCAAATGTTTAAACTGAGAAATCTACAAATCTTGAATAATTTCATTGGAATGTTCCTCGATGCGAAATTGCAAAAACTTGGGTCACATATCTGCATAACCTCTGTAGACAGTGATGGGTAGCAAAAGATTACAGCATAATAAAGCTCATAATATTTAAAGATTCAGAGAGTCTGAAGAAATGCCTGCCTGTAGTACAGATGTTTGACCAGTTATAAACATCTGGAATATTTTGAAATAAATAATATAATAAAGAAGACTCGGGACTATTGATCAGTTAGAATCCTGTATCAGTCAAGAATGGGGCAACATTCTTCTCCCAAAAGTCTAGCAGCTGGTCTCATCCGTTTCCAGATGTTTATTGGGCATAAAATAAGACAGGATGCCACACAGTGACACTGTTCCAACTTTTTTTGATACGTGTTGCTGTCATCAAATTCAAAGTTACATTACTTTTTTTTTTTCTTTTCTCAGTTCAAAACATTTGATACATTTTCTATGTTCTGTTGTGAATAAAATATTGCAAATCATTGCATTCTGTTTTTATTTATGTCCCAACTTTTTGGCGAACAGGGTTGTTAGAATTCAAATGAGTTGGCTGGTAGTGTCTTTAAAAAAAAACAAAAAAACAACAACAGCATATTGTTATATTACCGACAGAACTTTCCATTCACATCTGCTCATTTTTGCCATTGCAGCATTATTCTAAATTGCCCCACTGAATGTATCTGGTAAAAGGTGAAGGAATATCTTCAGGAATATTGTTTTTTTTGGTGTTCTGGAACTGTAAATGTAGATTTCCTTTAAAGGTGCAATTTTTACTTTGAAGCTGAACCTTTGAGCTCTGATTAGTGAAAGTAAAAGTTTGGCAAAAATGAGAAAACAGAGTACCTGGACAGTGTTTATAGACACACTGTCCAGTGTTTGTCACTTCACATATCTGCAGAACTTCAATATCTAACAGTTCCTGTAGACACTAATGGGTAGCTAAAGATTGCAGCAGTAGTTGATGTGAGTCGGTTTTCTTCTCTATAGAGAGTTTTGGGCTGGTGATGAATCAGCTGGTGTCTGATGTGTCAGGTCAGGACAACCTGAATCAGACATGTTCAGAGCTTTCTCTGCTGCCTCCCCTCTGTCATTGTGATGACCTACCACTGGCTGGCCCCGCCCTCCATGACACTGACCACAGATACATCGAAGAACAGGTGAGCTTCAGCCCAGCTCTTAACAGTGATGGCTCAAAGGGGGAGAAACTTGACAAGCCTGAAGGATTAGAATCAGAAAGACTGCTTTATTTTTATGTTGCAGCTCCACAGTAGCAGTGTGGGAGGAGGCTCATTGGACAATGACCCCTTCAGTCTGTGTGAGAGGGGCTACGAAGCTCCTGCTCCTCTTCCATCCCCTGTCGCTCTGGCTACCGCTTCCATCCATCTCTTTGGAGCCGTGTTCCCTCACATAATCTCTGCTCAGAGGTAAGCGACCTCTGACAGCCTAACCAGCACAGACTGACACGAGAAGGACATTGTGTATTTATTTAGCTGTTCATTTGCGTACTTAATGTTGTTGTAATAGCAAACCACAGCAAAAAATTTTAAGCTGCCTCAATAAAGGCAGCACTTCTGCACATTTTACAATACTTATTTATTTTTCTTTCTTTATATTTGAAGAAAGTCTTGGCATTATAAGCACCACTACATCAGTGACAAACACTTATACAGTTATATCTAAAACTTGCCCCAGGGGTGAGCGTTATAATAGTTTAACCCTCACAGCTTTCTCTTTGAACATTACAACAAGTTTGCATTCTTTAAAAGGACACGGTCCTAATCTGAGATTCAGGTTTTTGTTCTCAGTTAGGGCTACAGTTTGGTGCAGCTCTGCCAGATAGATGAGCTTTCTAAGGCAATCTTAGAAAGCTGTGGAATAATGAGTCCTGTGTGTCAGGGTGAAGATACTGGAGCAGTTTGTGGAAACAGTGAACCAGCTAAAGGGTCAACGCCAGCAAACTATCCAGACTCACCTTTGTGCTGCCCTCTGCAGTCTGCTCAAGGTACTGCATCTGCTTAACCCCTGTGTATCTTCCAGAAAACCGGTATTAATGAAAACCCTGATGTTTAAGTGAACAGTTGCCATTATTCTGTTTTTAATCTTTTGTGCTCATCCTTACACTTCATGTGCAATCTTGCATTTGCAAGACAATGATGAGATGCACTAGACTGCACTTTCTATGCTCTGTAATAGTGCACTATACAATACACATGACAAGCAGTGTCATGTGTATTGTATAGTACCCAAGAGATCAACATACTACTGTCAGGACCAAGATGCATATTGTGTAGTTAGCTGGTTAACTGTGTTCGCTATTACCGTTGAATTTTTACCACTCAGTTCTAAAAGGCTGATGGGCAGGTGGCGTGGACACCTAAGTTTGCGAATGTGATTACTCAAGAAGGAAGTCACCTTGGATTTTTAAATTGATCAATTTAAATTAATACAAGGTACATTTACTAAAAATCTCAGACAAGTTTAAATCTCATTGAATTCACCCTAAGGGTCAGAGTACGTTTTTCTAAGAATCCGGTGATTGCTATAACTTGAGAACAAGATGTTTGTTTGTCAAATGCACCACAAGAGACAATAGGACACTGGACCTATTTTATACTACTGTCAGAGATGCCTACACCTCCACTGCCCTCCCTCCACTGGGCAGGTCAGATCACAACCTTGTCCTGCTCACAGCAGCATATAAGTCAGTGGTTCAGCGGACGTCAGTGACTGTAAAAACTGTGAAGAGGTGGTCTCAGGGGGCTATGGACACACTTCGTGGGGCTTTGGAAGCCATCAACTGGAACACCCTATATGAACCACATGGCAGTGACATTGATCGTCTAGCAGACTGTGTCTCAGAGCATATAAAATTCTGCACTGACAACTCTATCCCCACCAAACCTTGGGTTACGAGCAACTTGAAGGCCCTACTCAATGAAGAGAAAAGGGCCTTTAGGTTGGGATGCCATGCAGGACTTAAGCGGGTGCTAAAGGAGTTAAAGCAGAGATTTGTGGAGAGCAAGGACGCCTACAGAAAGAAGTTAGAGGAGTGATCACAGGCACACAGGATCAGGGACATGTGGAGAGGGTTGAGAGAGATCATTGGCTTCCAGAAGAAATGTGGTAGTGAAACTGGGGGGGGGGGGCAGAGGGGCAAACAAGTCAAACACGATCTAGCCCAGGCTGCTGAGAGAGAAGTTGGAGGACATGCAGGTGGAGGCTCCACTGGTCCAGTGGATCAGCGACTGCCTGACGGGCAGACCATAGTTTGTGAGACTGCGGAGCTGTGTATCAGAGAGTCTGAACAGCAACATAGGAACACCCCAGGTAACTGTTCTGTCCCCTTTCCTTGTCACCATCTATACGGCCAACTTAAAGTATATTACAGAAACCTGTCTCCTCCAGTAATTCTCTGACGACACAGACATTATTGGAAGTGTGGAGATGGGATGGGAAGAGGAGTACAGAGGACTCATTGATTGCTTCATGAGGTGGTAGTGTGAGGTGAATCACCTGCAGCTGAATGTGGCCAAAACAAAGGAGCTGGTGGTGGACTTTGGCAGGAACAGATCCCGACCCTGTCTGCATTGGTGGGACTGATGTCGAAATAGTCACATCCTACAAGTATCTGGGAGTTCAACTGGATCACAAGCTGGAGTGGTCTGCCAACACAGACAGGGTAGAGGGGTATTGAGGCAAAGCTCTCAGGGCCAACCACAGGGGTCACAGCATCTCTTTGTAGAAAATTCAAGAGACTTTAGAGCAGGGGGGTCAAACTCCAGGCCTCGAGGGCCGGTGTCCTGCAGGTTTTAGATATCACCCTGGGTCAACACACCTGAATCAAATGATTAGTTCATTACCAGGCCTCTGGAGAACTTCGGCCGTTTATCAATGCCCAAGTACGCGAGTACGTACTCGCGTTCTCGGTGAGTACGTACTCGCCGAGAACGCACGGGAGTACGTACCCGCCGAGAACGCGAGCACGGACTCGTGGGCCGTTTCTCTATTCTCAAGTACGCGAGCACGGACTCGTGATTTGTACAGTCGGAACACCAGCGTACGTGATGATGTCACAGGTCCGGAGTTTTTACTGCCGTCCCCTCTTAATTTAACTGTAAGTAACATGTTATGAAGCTTAACTTTAATCACAGCCAAACCAGTTTACTCAGGAACAAATAAAACACTGAAATAAACCAAACATTAACATTTAGAAGTGATCTAAGTGACTTATATATCATTGTTAACCTCAGTAGTGAAACCTCTATTAATAAAAATAGTGTACATGTACATACGTGTACATACCTTAATAAAAACAAGCAGGTGAGATGTTAGAACGCTTTTATTTCTATTCTAGTGGACACTCAATACTATAGACAGCTGCTGGGGTTTCTTTAACCTGAGTAGTGAGAAGTCCGCGAGCGGTTTGGGGGGGGGGGGGGGGTTGGAAACGATGTGCCGGGAGTCTGCTGTTGAGTTTTGGACGAAATGCATTCTGGGATATTTAGCTGTCCCAAGTCTACACCGATGCATGCTCGATAAAACGGGCGGATCGAGAACACATCCGGGACTTTTTCGCGTTCTCGGCGTGATGCATACTTCGAATTGGAACAGTACTTGGTCTCCGACTGATGACGTATCACGAGTACACGAGAACGCAAGTACGCACAAGTACGCATATTGATAAACGCCCTTCAAGACATGTTGAGGAGGTAATTTAGCCATTTAAATCAGCTGTGTGGGATCAAGGACGCATCTAAAACCTGCCCTCGAGGCCTGGAGTTTGACACCCCTGCTGTAGAGTGACATTTAGAGAGAAAATATTGACTTTACAGACTGTTAGAAGTCTCATTTTTTTAACATCACATCACCAAGATGTCCATTTAAAAAAAAAAAAAAAAAAAAAAAAAAGGAATTGTGCATCACAAATTTTTTTTAAGCATAACTTTGCTCCAATCTATGAAAAACATAAACCTTTCACAATTCATGACTTTATCACAAAATAACCATAACTAAACTCTCCTCAGCATCAAGGTAGCAATCGGGGCTCTCTGGGGCCTGAAGAGATCCGTCCCCCAGCATTGTCGCTCCTGTTGGGGGCACTGGAAAGCACCAGTCCCCTGCTACGCTGCCTGGCTGCTGAAGGTCTAGCCCGACTGGTTCAAGTGGTTGGAGATCCAGGGTTCACTGTCTCCGTCTCCCTGCTCTGCTTTGATAGGTGGGCAGATGTTAAATCACAGCTTTGTGTACCACTTCTTACACTTGTCTTCATCCCACTGATGAAAATGGTTATAGTAGTCTTTCCAAAATTCAAGTTTTTTAGTTTGTTGGTTCGTTTAGGAGTTCTTGCCACAGAATGCAGGGGAAAGGCAAAAACGTCCTGGAAACTGATCTGGATCTGTGCTCTCTTTAAAAGAGCAACAGCATAAACAAAGTAGGTCATGATACAAAAATATACTGAAACACACAGGAGTTGCATAATAAGCCAGAAATAGTTCAAAACAAATTTCACATAGCTGTGGCTATGAGTCTGGACCCAAAGATATCACACTGTGTTCAAGACAGGAAATGATGACAGTTGATGTCTGTCGTTTAAAAAAGGAAAACTGCAGCTGTGGGATTTTAAAGTGTCCCAATTTCACGTTTTTGCTCCTGGACTTCACTAATCTTATTGCATGATTTTCAGTCTTCAATAGTAAATGTTTATCTATGTGTAACACCTCAGTTAATCTCCTGTACGACCCTGTTTAATGTGAAAATCGACCATAGATGCAGTAAATATGTTTTTTGTTTTTTGTTTTGTTTTTTTTAATCATGCAAGAGCAGAATAGGCCACTAAATGACCACTAACCTGTACCTTACCAAAACTTGTAGTTTTTCTTTCATACTCTAGCATTGGATATTGGCTGTGTTAAATGAACTAACAGCTGTCCCTGGTGACTAAAGTTGGACGTTTTTCATGAATATAATGTTGGTTAATATCACAGCTGACTTTGTTGATCGTGTCTGCAGGCTGAAGACTGCTCGAGATGCGGCATCACGCAGTGGCTATGCCCTGGCTCTGGGGGCGCTATACCGCTACACTGGAGGAATCAGCTCACCTCAACACCTGTCCACCTGTCTGGGAGTCCTGTTCACCTTGAGCCAGGACAGCACCTCACCCGAGGTCCAGGTACACGCTTACCCTTACACACTTCTAAATCTATCTGTCTGTATGCCAGAATGAGAAAATTGAGAAAAACGTTTTGATAAATTATTTCATTATGCTTCTGTTTTCCACCAAACCACATTACAGGAACCTTCAAGCTAAAGTGCACTATTTCTTTACTGCTTACACTTCTGCAACACTTAAAACCCCAATTCTGAAAAAGTTGGCAGGCTGTGTAAATAAAAACAAAATGCAATGACTTGCAAATCTGATAAACCCATTTTTTTTTACAGTAGATGTTAGGAAATATCAAATGTTTGAACTGAGAAATTTTACCACGTTAAGAAAAATATTAGCTAATTTTGAATTTGATAGACATTTAAAAAGATAATCTTAAAGAGGCAGTCATATTACAGACTTGCTGCCAATTGATGTAATTGGTTCCACTGCAAACTGTTTCTCCAGCTGTATCCTTTTACTGTCACTTACTCATTCTAATTTTTTCGGGATGTGTTGCTGCCATCAAATTTAAAATGAGCAAATATTTATTATGAAATAGTAAAATGTCTCATTTTAAACATTTGATATGTTCTTTATGTTCCTGTAAAGAAAATATTGGTTTATGAGATTGGCAAGTCATTGGTTTGTTTTAAGTGACTTGGAATTAGAGGTACACTTTAAGTGCAGTATCTGGTATAATCTGCAACTTGCTAAGGGACAAGTGGGGGAATATCTGTATGTTTGACTCTATATGTACAAATATAAAAAATATAAGAGCCAAGTTTACATCGGAGAATAACAAGCTAAGCTAAAGTCTAAGCTCTAGGTGTGAGCACAAAAGCCCCACCCAGCTGCTGCTTAAATCAGATGAAGGGTTGGCTAATAGGCAACTTGATGTGCATTCCTTCTGCTCTGCAAAGGGTGCTTCATTTGATTTGTTCAAGTCTCAAGGTATAAAGGATTTAAGCTGAGAAAGTTAAGACTGGACCAGGTTTCTGTTTTTTGGGGTTTTTATTCCTTCTTGCTGGTCATACCTTTTGTGTATCTCTGTTGTGTCCAGACCTGGTCTCTCCACAGTCTTTCTCTGGTGGTCGACCTGTCAGGTGGTCTTTATAGAACCCATGCGGAACCATCGTTCACTCTTGTGCTCCGGCTGCTGCTCTCCACTCCACCCACCCACCCTGAGGTGCACTACAGCCTAGGACGCTGCCTGCATTGCCTGATCACCTGTTTGGGCCCAGACCTGCAGGGTATGGAACCCCTTTGTCATACCCAAGGACAGTTTCAAAATTAGAGAATGTTTTAGGGATGTGTAAGTGATTTGTGTTTTTGACTCCAGGTAATGGCGCACCAGTGTCTGGTCTGCGCTCCAGCTGTCTGGTTGCATGTGGAGTAATGCAAGACAGTCCAGACTGTCTTGTTCAGGCCAGGGCCATTTCCTGTTTGCAACAGCTGCACATGTTCTCACCTCCACACGTCAACCTGACCAGCCTTGTACCTGCACTCTGTGTAAGTACACCTGAGGAGGCATGGCTTTCTATAGCTTTTTCTTTTCTATAAGCTGTCTAGAACCGTGTTTCACAACCTTTTGGAGCCACGCCACATATTTCACATTAGAAAAATCACACGGCACACCACCAAACAAAAAGGTCACAAAAAGCATATTGATCATTTTTCCCTGTGCACCAGGCATAGCAGAATTGGTTTTGGTTTGTCCCCAGGATACCTTTTTTGCTTTCTTCTGACCACTACTCATGCTAGGGCCTTCATCTGGGTCAGGATTTTCTCCAGGACCCAGGTCAGATTCTTTTCAAATATTTATCTATTGCTACTACGTGCCGCGTGGTCTCACTCACAGCATGACTGTTTTCCTGGCAGTTGGCATTCTATTTAATTATAGCAGGTAGTTGTACTGCTTTCTAGTGGAAGAGAATGTAATTGTTCTGCCTATTACTCACGCTGGTGATTTAGAGTACTAATCAGGTGGAACCAGATAATCTTCCTAGGCATACCTACTCATTTCTCGCGACACATAGGGGTTGGGAAACACTGGTCAAGAAACCTTTTTTTTGTATTTACAAAAGAAAACAAGGACCGAAAAAGTTTACATTTATCACATTTTCTGGCAAAGAAGGTATATTTTTTAAATCTCACCTTATGATTATTCATTGATATTGTAAACACCAAAGCTTAAAACTCTACTTCTGTAAAGCCTCAATCACAAATAACTCTTTTTGTATGTTTGTCACACTAAAATGTTTCAGATCATCAAAAAATTTAAATATTAGTCAAAAATAACACAAGTCAACACAAAATGCAGATTCTAAATGGTGTTTATTGTTAAGGGGGGAAAAATCCAAATCTACCCTGTGTGAAATAGTGATTTCAAGTTGAAGCACACTTGGGTTCCTCAGCAGGACAATGAAATCAAAACACACCAGCAAGTCCACCTCTGAATGGCTTAAGGAAAACAAAAAGACAACTTTGGATTGGCCTACTCAAAATCTTGACCTGAATCCAATTGAGATGCTGTGGCATGACTTTAAAAGGGGGTTTATGCTCGAAAACCCTCCAATGTGGCTGAATTACAGCGGTTCTGCAAAGATGAGTGGCTCTAAATCCCTCCACAGCTGTAGAAGTTATCACAAAGGCTTGATAGCAGTTTTTGCTGGCTCCAGGGTAGCCCAGCCAGTTATTGGGTTTAGAGGGCAATCAGTTTTTCACTCAGGAACATTAAGGTTAGGATTTTTTTCCACTTAATAATTACACCACTGTATTTCTCATTATCATTTCCTTCTCTTCATCTGCCTCATCCACCACTACTCTCTCCTGCATCATTTCCATCTCCTCCTCTTCCTTCTCACCTCAAGCCTCATGTCCTGAACTTAAATCAGGACTCTAACATAAGAAAATGTGCATAAACATACTTATTTATTACTACTATATTGTCACAGTTAGTTACTGTCAACAGATAAAACATGCGACCCATCACCAGATAGCTGACAAAGTACTGGGTGTAAAAGCAGCAGCTATTTATAAGCTAACTAGCTAACATTAGGCTCAAATGTTCTAAAAATCACACTTTCCCTATGATAAACAGTTTGATTACATAATTACACCATCAGTGTTGCTGTCATGGGGCGGAAGTGAGGTTAATTGAGTCATCGCCACAAATCAGATTGCTTTCACAAATGTAGCTTTACACCCTCCTCCAGAGTAAATAGAGGTGAAAACCCGGCATATTGACAGCTGAGGTAAACAGTGATGGTGGCTGATGAATGCCAGCCCATTTGAGGTGACTCGGGGTAAAAAGAAAAAATAATTGCAAAATATTTGACAAATATTCAGATTTTTTTTTCCTGATTTGTCACTAGATGTTTATTATTAAAATATGTTAAAATATGGTGTTTCAGAGAGAGGCTTTATCCATGCTCCTAGATGCATGAAGGAGCGTTTCCGCAGGTCCTTCCTTCCTGCAGCTGTCAGACTGTACAATCAATATAGCTCCCAACAAACATAGTGCAAGTTACAGCGCTGATGTAAACATCTATCTTATCAACCGATTCACACTACAACCTGGGCCTCTTATCTGTATTTAATTTTATTTAATATTAATAACTATACAGTACTCTGTTTTTGGTAACTATTGTCCTTGATGTAAATGTGTAAAAAAAATTGTGCATGTGTATGTTGTGTATGTGTCCTGTGTACTGTTTGTTTGTATATGTGTTTTTCTTGCTGCTGTTACAACCAAATTTCCCCTTGTGGTACAATTAAAGGATTATTCTATTCTGTTCTCTATTCTATTCTATCAGAGAGACTTTATTAATCGCAGAGGGGCATTGAGTACAAAAAGGTTTTTATACACGGTCATGGCTGTTACAGAGGGTTAAAGACTGAATAAGTGTTTTGATGGGTTCAGTTTTGATAAAATGTTGTTAAACATCATCACGCTTTCTGTTTGACAGACACAACTTGTCCAAACTCGACTGGATTCATATTTCATAACTGCATACTGCATTTCCTGCCATGTTTCTCTGCTGTGTCGAAATTAGAGTTTGTCCAGATTTATAGTGTGTGTTGTTTTTGATCATTCTGTCTTACAGGAGATCTTGTTGGATTATTCTGTATTGGTAGGTTCTTTTCTTTTTTTTTCTTTTTTTTTCCCCCAAGGTCCGCAGCTGCTGTTTCTCAGTTTTATCTTTGTAATCTCTTTTTTTTTTCATTGTGACTTTTCTGTTGCTGTGACCTTGGACTGGGCGATATAAATACTCTTCACACAAAGTTCCTTTCACAATAAATATCCTGAGAACTTAGACAGATAGGAAAGATTTTAGATTATTTGTATATTATTTCTTTATTTAAGCACAAAATGATTGCTTTTGTGTCTTTGTTTAATCAGGATCCTGATTAGCAGCTTCAGACTTGGCTGTTCTTCCTTAGCTGACATTTTTGCATCCAGGAAGAACCACAAAATTGATTTTCCACAAACAGCTAGGTATTGGAACATATAGTAGTGGAAGGCGTAGTGAGATTTTTAGACACACCTCAGGCTGTTAACACAGTAGTATAGTAGTTGTATAGTGCCTATTTGTACTACTTTTACAGTTGCATTTTTCAGGGTATGCTAGCTCAGAAATTTGTTATGAATAACAGTTTTAAATGTGATCTCAAAAAAGATGTCCGTATCGCCCAGAACCACTGTGAAATTGTCACTGTGTCACTGACACTCTGTTTTAACACAGCTCCCCGTCACTTATAAACACACCATTCTGTTGGAATGAATCCTGTCAGCTCAGTTTTCTGTTTTGCGGAATTTTAACCTTTTTCCCTCTTTTACAGTATTAATTAAGTTTTTTTCTTATTCTTTGAGTGTTTATTCTTAATTTACTATTTACTCTTATTTTGTTTGCTTTTCAGCTAACACATTAACAGCCTCAAGTGCAGTTCTGACAAAAAGTTCCTCCGCTGTTTTTTATCCCCCACAGTGTTTCCTCTGGAGAAAGTGTTGCTACTATTAGTTTGTAGATTGTTGTATGAACAAACAAAAACAAAGTTTGATTAAAAGCACAATATTCTATAATTGTAGAATTTTTAATGTGAATATTAAACCCTAAAATACACCGGTTTTGTTTTTTGTGCTGTTAGCCAGACTTTAAACAAAACAAAACAAAAAAAAGTATTCCACTCAAACTCAGTTTTAGGAACTTGTAAACGTTATTATTTGAGAGAATACTGTTCCATATTGATGGGCTGTTTTTAAGGTCCACAGCAGCAGACCTTGAAGATTTGGTGGAAACTACTCCTGGATGAAACACTGTCTTTAGCAGCATGCTTTCCCCTGATGAAAAAGTACAGTGTCAGGTAGAGTTGTTATGTGTGTGAACTGTGTGTTTCTGTTTCAGGCAAACCTGTGCAGCTCGTTCCTATGTTTGCGCCGGGCCGTGGTGGCGTGTTTGCGCCAGCTTGTCCAGCGGGAAGCGCTGGAGGTCTCTGAACATGCCATCGCTCTGGTCAAAGAGCTCCCAAGACGAGACAACACGCAACTTGGTGAGAAGAAACAGACATTTTATGGAAACTATGATGATTATCAGCCTTCTGTTTTAACAGGACTGCACTTTTCAGTTTGTTAGTGTTACCAGTCCATTTTTTTGTTTAGATTGATAATAAATGAAAGAGTGTGTTTTCTCTTTCACCAAATTTTCCCCCCTGCCCTTCAGCTCACTGTTGTTGTCTGACTTCTGTTGATCTCACGTTTTTATTGATGTGTGTTTCATTGCTTGTTAAGCTCTCGTTGTGCAGTGAAATTTGCTTGATTTTGTTTTATCATTAAATTTCACTTACACACAGTTATTTGCTTCTGTTTGTAGCATATGAGCAGTTTATTCCGGCGCACCTCTCTTCTACATCTTTGCTCACCTAATCCTTTTGATCTATCTGAGCAGATGTCACTATAAAAGAGGTCGGTCTCGAAGGTGCTCTGTTCATTCTGCTGGACCGGGAGTCAGACTTCAGTCTGAGGAAGGACATTCAAGAGACTCTGGTTCATATGATGGCAGCCAGTGCCATCAGCAGCAAACTGGCCCACTGGCTGAAGCTCTGCAAAGATGTCCTGTCTGCAACTACAGGTGGGCTCAGGAGGTTGGCAGCCTGTAGCTGTTTCTTTGAGTACCCAAAAGCTCAAGTTTACATTTCTGTTTTCAGACTAAAAGTTAAAGGGCTTAAATTATATAAAGAATAAGTTTTTTTTTTTAAAGGACAGAATTTTATTTTATGGAATCTGGGTTCTGTCAGAAAAAAGAAGGGAGGGGTCAGCTGAAAAAGAAATATTTCATTGATGCTTGCTTTGAATGTGTAGAATGAAAAAAGCTGGCAAAGCTGGCAGTTTGTTTGAAAACTACTGAGGATTAAGATAATACCTGGTGATTATGAGTTAATGGGTCACTGCTAGTGTCTGTGACGTTAAAAATCTGTGTTAAAGATGGTTGTGCCCCATTGGAGTCGAAACAGGGGGATGAAGACGCAGACCCTGGCAAAGATGATGACTCCTCTGCCTTCAGAGCCCGGTCTGAGTCTGGTGGCCCATTCACAGCGCTGCGCTCAGCCACACGTTGTTTTGCCATGGAGTGTGTGTGTCGCATCATAGCACAGTGTGAGACTGCCGACCCAGCTCACTTTGACATGGCTCTTGCTCAGGAACGACGCCTGCACGAATCCACTGGTAAGACCTCACAGGGATTTGCTCGGTTTATGTTTCTGGATGTCTCAGACCTCGCTGATCTCTCACCCGTTTCTCTCAGATTTCCTGGTCCTCCATCTTGGCGACCTGGTACGCATGGCGTTTATGGCATCAACAGATCACAGTGATGAGCTGCGACTAGCAGGACTCCAAACACTCCTGGTTATCATCAGACAGTTCTCAGCCATTCCAGAACCAGAGTTTCCTGGTCATGTGATCCTGGAGCAGTACCAGGCTAACGTAAGGATTAGTCACTCATCTGAACTGTTGATTTTAGTTGCCATCAACAGCAAGTTACTAAAAGAAGAGGTGACACTACACAGGGGTAAACGGGCTCCTGAAAATCCTGACTTTTTTTCTATTTGAAAAGATGCTCAGAATCTGCTGTGTCAGAGTCCTGTAGTATTTTCATTTGTATGTGTTTGCAGGTTGGAGCTGCTCTCAGACCTGCCTTCACCGCTGATGCTCCTCCTGACATTACTGCCAAAGCCTGCCAGGTGAACAGTTGTCAGTAATCATTTTCATAATCCTCACTGCTGCGCTGCTCGGGTCATTCTGTCTGCCCTGCAGGTCATCAGCTAATGAACAGAGATGTAAAGTGTTACCTTTAATGCTGCCTTTTCCTCTACAGGTGTGTAGTGCATGGATCGCTAGTGGTGTAGTCAGTGACCTCCGTGACCTGCGACGTGTCCACCAGCTCCTTGTCTCCTCATTGGCTAAGGTCCAGAGTGGAAGGGAAGCGTCAAGCCAGCTGTACAATGAGGCTGCTGCTGCCATGGAGACACTGGCTGTTCTCAAAGCCTGGGCTGAGGTGAGTAGTTACCCTTTTTAGTCATTCGTTTTTGGATCTTCTTGTCATCTTACATCATTATTGAAATGTTTTATTGCAGACAAAAATACTTCTGTTTTTGTTTTGCTTTTTTCTGCAGCGATAGTAGCGCGAAGACTTGAATCCAAACGTCCATTCATGTGTTTAAAATATTCTTGATGATACAGCCCGGGATAATGTTTCGAATAGCACTTACCTCGATACTCTCCTGATAACAACTTGTTGCATGTTAGGCAGAATGACTTGATAGTGTTTTTAATAACAGCCCTAAGCACCAAATGTCTCCAACATCTTGTTTTTGGCAAGATATTATCTAGATAATGAGTATTGTGTATCAATCGTAAATATTTCTACAGAAAATAAATTAAATTATTGCTGCAGTTTTCTGTGGTTTTCTTCATTTCTGTCAGGTTTACATTGTAGCTGTTCAGAGGAGCAAACAAAAAGAAAGCTCTCATAGACCAGCTGACCCATCGGTCTCCTCTCTGGCCAGTGACAGCTCAGGCTCTGAGTCAGGAGGGGCGGGCCTTCTGAAGTTGGTCCAATCAGAGCTATCGACACTGAGCCGTCTGTGGCTGGCAGCACTACAGGACTATGCACTACTGACCCTCCCACAGGAGTACTCATCACAGCTACCTGCAACAGGTGGGAGAGAATTTCCAGCACAAATTTGTGAATAATTTTTCACTATGAAGTACATTTCATATCTACAGCACATATTCCAGGCAAACAGTGTTTTAAAAAAGTAATAACTACTGTATTGTAACATCAAAACATAATCACCTTGTTAACCATAACCCAGTTGTTTGTACGTTTGGATATGTTTTTTTTATTTTCACCCCTAGTTTTCTTGCATGTTTTGCAAAGTATTGAGCTTTGCTGTGGGTTGTTGAATGTCATGATATCGCAAAAGCCTATTTCCTGTTGTTGTGTTTGACACAAAGTAACTTCCTTTTACTGAGCTGATGTATTCAGTTACATATTGTGCATTTTTGTTAGGGGAGCTGCTATTCATAGTCCTGATATAAACTTGTTTTGATTTCTTTTTTTCATATAGGGCCAGGTATAGATAGCTTTTCTCCCCTAATAAAGGAATCAGGACCACAGCTGTGATTAGATGATTTTATTTTGAGAGATATGGTGTTTCTTTATTTTTTTCCTCTCCCTCTTTCTCATGCAGGAGGTTCCTTCTACACAGCAGAGACTGTCAGCCAAGCAAGACGTCATTACACGTCGTCCTGGGCTCCCATCCTCCATGCCACCTCCCTCTGGCTCCACAGCACAGGTTAGTATTCCTCCTTCTCACTCTTAATACCGCTGTTCTTTCATTGTAATAAGCAGATACATGTAGAAGTATCTGTTACTTTATGTGTGTGTGCAGGTTTCGTGATGTCAGATGAAGCACCTGCTAACCTATCTAGACCAGCAACACCTACCTCCATGGGAAACAGAAGCTCTGTGGGTGGAGCCAAGAGTCCAGAAGACATTAATACTGACAGATTGCACCTCATACTTGGTAACAAACTGGTTATAACTGCTGAGTAAAATGTGTTTATGTATTAAATTCTGTCCTATTGTATTGACTTTGATCATGTTGGTCTCGCATTCAGGGATCAGCGTGGAGTTTCTCTGTTCTCCACATTCAGAGGACCAGATGGAGACCATCACCTCCTGTCTGAGAGCTCTGCAGGTGCTGCTGGAAGTTTCGTGGCCCCGAGCAAAGATTGGAAATGACCAGGTGAGGCACAGCTTTTACTAGTTTTCACAGTAAACACGACTTGAAACATTAGCCTTTCGACACTAGAATCCAAACTAAATTGTACAGGATTGAATTTGACTGGCAATTCTATATGATGCGGTATTTATTTCCCAGTGAATAATGACGTGAAGTTATGACTCTTCTGTACAGTTAAATGCAATATAGGGTAGTGTAAATAATAGGGGTTTTTTTTTTAGCTGGCACAACAAAAACCTAAAGCCTCAATTAATATTAATGGGTGTCACAACGATGGCTGTCATCTCTCTCTGTGTTGCATGGTTTACTGCTTCACTCTACATGCACTCACCTAGAAAGGGTCATTCAAAGCTCATCTAACTCCTAATAATAAACTGCATTGGTCGAGTGCTGACTTTCTTTGTCTGTTTAGGCTCTGAGCGTGGAGCTACTCAGCGTCCTCCACAGACTCATGGTGACCAGAGAGTCTGTATCAGTTCAGCTCGCAGTGTTGGATTTATTGCAGCGAATTGTAGCTGCTGCTCATGAGCACATCAGGGAGAAACGCCACAGTGCTGAAGGTAAACACAAAATTTCCTTAGGGATTAATAAAGTATTCTGATTCTAAAAAGATTATTCTGCTGCTTCTTTTTGAAACCTCACGTGGTATCTCAGTACGGGAAGCGCTTTCTGGTGTGACTAACCACACCAACTCTACTACTACCACATCTATATAAGTTAGATCAGTTACTTCAAGGACACAGGGTCCCCTGACTACTTTTAAATAGTCCGTCTCGCACATATAAATTACATGGAACTGACAGCAGCACCAGTCTCTAATTTTGATTGCTCTTTACTGGCCCAGCAGGCACTGGATGGTAGAGCTAGCTTGTCTGCTCCACAGCCAGCCAAAGTCACTGTCTTTGCACAGGGGAGATACATCACTCTGTTTTCTCTTTAAAATAAGCGATGCCCTCCTTGGGATGTGGAAGAAACACACAGAGAATGCCTGGTCTTGTTCAGGGCTGTTATAAAGGGGATCAGGGGATCCCGTGTCCTTGAAATGATTGGTCTGTCTTAGTAAGATATGGTAGTAGTGGTCAAGCCAGAAAGTGCTTCCAATAGTGAGATACCTAACTCGTTTATGTATCATTTCTTTTGTTTTCAATAAGTCCTCTTAGAGGAGTAAAACCACCTTCTCAACCAAGGGAAGCAATAAACCATTTTTGCCACCAGACGGCAAAAATTCCTTTCTGATCTCAACAAAATCGTAACGCAAGCTCCACTTTTTATCTTTTTCTGGAACTTCCAGCTACATTGAATCTTTCTCATCAGGTCTCAACAGTTCTAATAATTGTAATCTGTAATTTTTAGATCCAATTTGTATATGTCTGAACCTACCTAGATTGTTGCCAAACAGAACAATTTAAATGCTCCTTTCATACTATTTAACTTTAATGTTTCTTAGTGGATGATGGCGCAGCAGAGAAGGAAACACTTCCAGAATTTGGGGAGGGGCGAGACACTGGTGGTTTGGTTCCTGGTCACTCTCTGGTTTTTGGTGCCCTGGAGCACTGCCTCTGTGTACTGGTCCGGAAAATCCCACAGCTGAGCCCCAAACTGGCTGGAACTAGTCCAACTGGTAAGGAGATGGATGAGAACAGGGAGGGCTGCTGCAGAGAGGGAGAAGAAATAAATAAATGGAGGGAAGAGTGCAAGGACTCAAGGGAACTTCATTTCAGATACTCTCTGTCAGTGGTGTATGATTGGCTAGACAAGCACAAGACAAAGAATTTTGTAGCTACTGTCTAAAACAAACAAAATTTAAAAAAAAAAATTCCAAAATAGCATTCCTTCATTCTTGCTGATAAAAGTGTCTGCACATATAAACCTATCAGTATTTTGGGGGTGTGCATTTAGGTCCTGGAGGCTCAGCGTGGACTCTGACAGACAGCGACTGTCGTCTGGTAGCATCAGCTCTGTGTGTGCTTTCCGAGCTGCCGTCCATCTGCTCTCCTGAAGGTGAGAGCATGAATCACCCATTTTCTCACGCTAACACAACAATGCTTTGGAGTTGACGTCACGCCGCAATGCATTGTGGGAGCGCGGCGCCATTTTCGGGGTCTATGAATCAAAACAAACACACTGTGTTGGAACGACGACTACAAGAAAGATGCTTAAAAGCAGCTCAAAAGAGAATGGACTGTATAGAGACCGATTGTGTCCAGAGGCGAAGCGGCGGTACTTGCAGAAAATAGCGTGCATTGGAAATGTGGACCCATATGAAATACAGCCGTGGAGTAGAAACCCTGAAGACCTACCGCTATTGACGTAGCCTGACATATTTTCGTACCTTGTCTGTGGAGTCAGCGCGTACAAGTTGTCATTCAAACAAAGGTAAGTCAGCTTGAGTACTGCGAGTGAAATGCGTTTGGTTTCCCTCCAAACATTCAGATTAGTGCAGCATAAATTCATTCATGAGGGGAAATTACAGTGGGAACATGTGGAGGCTGTTAGAGGGATAACATAGTGAGTTCAGTGCATTGATGTGACATTGTCCTGAAGGATTTAGTTATTCTTTATGGTTAAAGAAATTGCAATAATTTATTCATATTTATTATAAATAATTCTAATTATACATCTTGCGTCCATGTTTGTATCCTGTGTCACTAAAAATACAATTTATTTTAATTTTATACATTGATTAATGACCTGCAGAGTCTCCTTATCATATTAAGTGATTCATAATTGTCACTTTATGCTTTCTCCATCTTGAAAGTGATTACATCCTTGCATTACATACTTTAGGTTCATTTTCTGCAGGCAGGTTTCTGAAAGAGAACAGGCAGATTTAGAATATAACATGCAGCGTTCTATAGATGGATGCATAAAAAAATGAAAAATTACATGTATGTGCTAACTTTCTAAACACGTTGTTACATTTATGATAAAGTAGATAAAACACATTTATGTCGGCCTTGGCTCATTAGTTCTTGTCTTTAAATGAACTTTGTGTGTGTTTCAGGTACTGCACTCTCAAAGACTGAATGAACCAGCATTGCAGCCATGGGTCATTGTGAGCATCACAGGGAAGGTTGAAGCCGCCCACTGCACCTGTATGGCCGGAGTCGCGGAGACCTGCAGCCATGTCGCTGCTCTTCTGTTTAATGTAGAAGCAACAGTGCAGATCCGTGGCACAAGGACTGTTACAGAACCTGCATACTGGGTTTTGCTGGGTAATATGACCAAGATACAGCCAGAGGTTGGCCATAAGATAGACTTCTCCTCTTCAGCTGCCCAAAAAAAGGCTCTTGATCAAAACATAAACAGACCATCTGTAGTGACAGGTAAAAGGAGCCGTCCTCAAAAAAGAAAAATCCCACCTGCTACTGTGGAGGAGTTGTCACTGCTATAATGCCATAATGTTTTATCTAGGGGTCTAGATTTATGCCTGAAGTGCACTGCCATGTAAATAATTTGCATTTACTGAATATGTACTGACTGAGTACCACTGTTCAAAAGTTGAATAAAGAAACAAACTAATTTTTGCCTTTTTTTAAATTAAAACCACTTTATAGAACATCACATCAGTTACAATGTAGAATCCATGTCATTTATAGTTTACAAATGACAAAATGTTTACACAAAATCATGACAGTGTTTACATGATATCACCCACTACTAACATTACTTTATTTACTGTATCTTTTGAAAAAATACAGCAATTTTAACAGCAGAAGACTTAAGAATATTTAACAGGAGCAGGTTTCATTTTTCCCTGGTTTTACTACCACACTGTTCACCAAACGCAGCAAACAATGTGTTTCATCCATTTCATAGGCTGGTTTGCCTGCAATAATGCCAAATAATTAGCAACTCTATAAATAGAAGGTAGTTCTGCAGAATCACTCATTAGGATGTTTGTTCTAATTTGCTATGACCTCAGAGTGCATCGAAAATAAAACTAATAGGCTATAAAGAGTGATATGAACATATTTAGAACTTACCGGAATGAAAATGTCTGGAGCACCAACAGATATTTGGAGATGGAAGAGAACTGGATATCAGCTCGTCTCACAGCTGCTATCCAGGCTAGACTCCTTGTTTGGTAACATCGATACATGAGCTCCCTCATGTTTCTTCCAGGTTGGGAAAGAATGAAAAGATAAACCATTTTCAAGCTTATTCTCTTGCCGGTCGTGCGATCTAACATTGCAGCCGACCACACAGCAAATACGAACCATGGCTGTTGTGTGTGCCTTCGCTCCTTTTTCGCTTGCACTTTGTTTTGACCCCGAAAATGGCACATCAGGCCAAAATCCTTTCCATGCCCCCACCCCCGTGACATCACGCTCCAAAGCCCTATAAAGGGACTGGCATGGTTGTATTAGAGCCCTTGAGTTTTAGCTACTTACTACTGAAGGGCTCTGGGCTGTGTGTTGGTTTTTTGGAGGAGAGCACATCTGCATAGGTTGCATACCCATAATCCTTCAGTTTGTCTAGCCAAATATTTATGCAAATGGACACACATGCGATGCATCTCCTTTTATTGGTCTGTTGTTGGTTTGATGGCTGTCTGTCCTCTTTGCAGGCAGTGTGTCCATTCTCCCCACTGTCCTCTACTTGCTGCTGGGAGTCCTGAGAGAGTTGGTCCACCAGCCCAGCGCGCAAACAGGTTAAGACAAATAATTTAGACTGTAATGTCCATAAATAATTTATGTTATTAATGTGGCTAAGGTGGGTGTTATACTAACTGTGAAGTAACAAAGTAAAAACGTCTATACCAAGAGCATTTTATAAACATAAAGTAGATAATTAAACTGCTAAAGTGACATTTTTCTTAGGAATGGTGGATACCAAAAACAAAACTAAAAGAGAGTCAGGATTAATCGGGTGGACGTTAACAGCATCTCATTCAGTTTTTAAATAAGCACATCTTCCCTCCTTCAAAGCCAAACTGTCAGAGCTGAAAATAACAATAAATTGTGTTTCTGCAAGTTTAGAAATGGACTTCAGTAAAATGTATAAGTATTTTGTCCACTCAGTGATGATGTTTGACATCAATGATGATGTTAAACTTGCTTACAGGTGATTCAGCAGTTGAATCGGCGGGTGGGGCTTGTCTGAGTGTGGTCATCCAGGCGGCTATTCAGGCTCTGAAGTCCGTCTTGACTTCACCCATGAGCCGACAAGAGAAAAGTCGAGGATCCTGGAACCTGCTGCTACAATCAGCTCTAAATACACTTCTAACATTTTGGGACAGTGGTACGTACAGTGTGAATGTAACTTACAAACGTGCAGCTCTCTGTAGTTTTAGCAAGTGCTTCTAAAAAATCTTCAATTTGCCACCCATATACCTACAGGCACTATGCAATAAAGCTGTAAGGTATTTCTGTGCTAATAATAAAGTCCTCATTAGCAGTACTCCCTATGGCGAGAGAGGTGATGGAGAGAACTGTATACTCCACACTGACTGATTAAAAATTACAGCCACTGGCAGAAAAATGCTAAACTACCAAACACAGAAGAGAATGCCTGAAATAGTTTCTTTTTGTAATTTCAGGGCCTTCCAGCTGTGTTGTAGACCAGGTCAGCCTCCTCACCGCTCTGACCGTCTTCCTGCTATCTGCTGGTCCTGATGTCTGTACCATTGAGCCTCTGCACAAGCTCTGTCTGCAGCGCTTCACCACCAGCATAGACTCCAAAGACCCTCTGGTAATATCTGATAGTTAGGCTATATTCTGACCATGACCTCTCTTAGAAGATGGACATTCTAAAAGCCAGAGAGTGTCTGCAAGACCTCAGGTAGTATAGAGGTCTATATAAAAACAGCCCTCTGCGCCTTTGCTGTTAACCTTAGTTAAACACTTTCCTGTTGACTTTGTGAGCTCAGTCACTAATTTCAGGTTTTACTGAATACACTGTGAAGTTAATTCAGGTCTGTTTTGGACTCGGAGAGTAGCATAAAGTAGGGTTTGCTCATTTACTAACAACTTGTGACAGAGAAATCATTATGAACTGAGCATGCAGCATTCTGCAGGAACAATGTATACAGTGTGGCAATGACCATCTTTCATATACAGTTTGTGCCTCAAAGTGTTTTTCCGCCACATATTTCTGTTGCCATTAACTAGACCAGTGGTAAATGGTAAATGGCCTGTATTTGTATAGCGCTTTACTAGTCCCTAAGGACCCCAAAGCGCTTTACACATTCAGTCATCCACCCATTCACACACAGGTGATGGCAAGCTACATTGTAGCCACAGCCGCCCTGGGGCGCACTGACAGAGGCGAGGCTGCCGGACACTGGCGCCACCGGGCCCTCTGACCACCACCAGTAGGAAACGGGTGAAGTGTCTTGCCCAAGGACACGACGACCGAGACTGTCGGAGCCGGGGCTCGAACCGGCAACCTTCTGATTACAAGACAAACTGCCAACTCTTGAGCCACGATCGCCCCAGTGGTGTCAAACACAAGGCCCGGGGACCACAATTGGCCCAGCAAAAACTCCATCCAGTGGGGCAAAAATGTGGGGCATAAATTTCAAACTTTTAACTGTAATTTCATTTAATATGTTTCACAGTTTTTGCTCCTTATAATTTCCCAACTCTCCCAAATCCAGTTTCACACGGCACCGAAATAATTAAGGGTTAGATAAAGAATTAAGCAGCAGAAAGGTTTCACAATTAAATGTAGACTTTTTTTGTTTGTTTGTTTTGTTTTTGTTTTTAAAGTGGGTCCACATTAAAACAGGACATTTTCTGCAAGTTAACAAAACTGTGTTTCGTGATTAGAGGACATTCAGGGAAATGAGCTACCAAAGTTTTACACCTTGTGCTTAAATTTTATGACATCAAAGAGTTGTCCCTACAGATTTTTCATTCACTATAGTGGCATTCCTTTATCATGTAACAAAACTCTTATATTAGACTATCTCAGGGATTAAATATGTAGGAAAACGTCTTTACAGCGAGATAAAATAGTTTCACTGGTCCGGCCCTCTTCAAGTCGATGTGGGCCCACAATGTAAATGAGTTTGACATCCTTAATCTAGACAGTTTGGAGTACGCCATATTCTTCCAGACCAGTAAAACTCTGGATTAAGGACAGAGTTATGTTCCTCTAAGTCGATATTTGAGTAAGTGTGGGGTTCGACAGTGACAGTGTTTCCTCCCTTCTCTGCTCTAGGTTGTGAGTCACTGTTGTCAGCTGCTAACGACAGTGTTTCAGGCTCAGCCCAGTGTGGCCATCCCATACATCCAGGCCCTTGGTCCGACATTGATTCGATTCCTCCAGGTATCCAACCAAACTTATTTACCATACATGAGTATCTGAGTTACTTTATGTTCATTAATAATATATATATTATTTGTTTGTAATATGTTTAATTTTCTTTCTGTACTGTTGCTTGCATGTACACTAAGGGAAAATGAAATAAAAACCTATATGATCAGTAGAAGGCATTGTTGAGGTGATTTCAGCATATATTTGTCTGCTTCCTCCTCAGAAGGTGGAGCGGAGTCGTCCTCAAACTCCACAGGAGCTGCTTGGAGTCTTGGAGGGGATCCGAGCGATGGAGGCTTTGATCCAGGCAGCTGATGAATCACAGTGTGAGTAGAGTCTGTAGCAGAGACATGGTGGAGTCAGGAGATGATAGAATGGAAGAAGGTAAAGCAAGGCTCTCTGTCCAAAGGAGGACAGTGGTGGAGTCCAGCAGCCTGATTTGTGCTCTAAATGTGCTAATCCTCCTCAGTATTTACTGCTTGCATATCTGATGTGTTCTCCTTCCTTTCCTGATTAACCAGCATGCAGCCCTTCACAACCACGCACTGAAGTGAGAAGCTGTGAAATGTTAGTTTGGTTAACCAGTGATTCAAATTTGGCTGTAGGTGTGAGTGAGAGATGAATGTGTCTGCTGTGAGAACTTAAAGGTGACTAAATTACTGGTTTAAACACTCTGGATTGATACTCCCTGTCCAAATATGACTGAGCACGCTGCCAGCAGGAAAGACAACATAAACGAGACCTTGTGACTACAGTCAAGCCAATAAAACAAAAAAAACACTAAAATGTTATACACAAGTAGATAAATTCAAGTTACATTCAATTATTTTGTTTAAAGGTCAGTGATTTCAGCTGTTCTTGCTTCCTTGAGCAAAGGTACAAGTCCATCCAGCTTTTGCTGAGATATTTAACAGATGAAACATTCTCTCCCATCTGAAGGTTGTTCCCATGTTTTGTGTATTTTGCCCTTCAGGTCCTCAGCTGGTGGCAGTCTTTCTGCCCCTCCTCATCTCCTTTCTCCTGGACGAAAATGCCCTTAGCTCTGCTCCCCTGCCATCCAGGTCTCTTCATGATTCGGCACTCAAGGATCTGATGCGCTTTGGCCCTCAGCACCCAGCTGTCTTGAGGTTGGTAGTGATGTGTGCAGTTATTTTGTTGCATACGGCTCTGGTATGGTTTGTATGAAACGCTCCTGCTGCTCTCACTGGACTGAACTGTACAAGCAACCTTTTTAGCTCTTTCGTAAATTTCCTTTTTTATGTAGATTACATGTTGATTTCGGGATTCATGAGTATTTTATTTTCCTGCTCTTCTCCTCAGTAAGAAAAAAGTTTACAATAATGTGATTATAGGCTGTAGGAAAAAGCATTGTATGACTCCTCTCTGAGGTTTTAGGATTTTATTGATCTCCAGGAACTTTTGGATGATTTTCATATAGTTCAAAATCATTTCCACTGTAGTTTCAACCTACCTGTGAAGGAGAGATTGACAGTCTCCGTCAGTAATTAAATCATGTCATGCAGAGCAAAGCCATGTTTTGTCATGCTGCTTTTAATGTTTTCAAAAGACAAAGGATCAGTGAATATGAAGCAGATGGTTATATATTTTCCTTCCTCCTACAGGTCACTCATCACAACATCGCCTCACCTGAAGTCTCGTCTTCAAGCTGCCATCAAAGGAAATCAGGAGAGTTTGAATGTTAAAGCTAGCAGTGCTAATCCAGCTGCCCACAGCACTGGGAAGTCCTCTCCCAGCATCACGCTCAAAACAAAGTTCCTGTGAGGCAGCCAAGCTTAGATCCGCCACACAGAGACTGTCTCTGGAGTTTAACGTCACTAACACACTGTGGTACTTTGATTGTTCTGAGGGACATTCTGACTGGTTCTGTGGTACACCATATTGAAAGAGTGATAGCAGACCAAAAAAAAAATTCTGTGAGATCACTTCCTGTCTCATTTTGGAAAAAAGAAAAAAAAAACTAGATCGAATTTCGAATTTTTTTTTTTTTTTCTTATACTTTTTCCAGCACACTGCATGCCACCTCACATTGACACTTACCTTTATTATATCATTTGAAAAAAGCAATTCTGCCAGGTTGGCATGTTTTATCACATGAACTGTGCATCATACATACATCATACATACCTGTTGATCAAATCACGGACTGACTCCTCCCCAGGACACATGAGCTTCAGTTCATATCTACGAGAATGAACTTGAAGAGTTCAAACTCAGCTTCAAAACGAACTGAGGCCGGTGTCAGTAATTTGGTGAATGATCAACATGATAGCTAACAATATCAAAAAGAGTCTTTTTTTTGTGTGAAACCTACTGAGCTTTATTCGCCTTGAAAAGAAGGGAATGTGATTAAATTGTATTCAGATAGAGCTGTGTGCAAACAAGAGAAGGAACCAGTTTCATTGGTTCTGGCATGTGACACGGACGCCTCCTAGATGCTTCCTGAATGAGCAGTTTTGGGTGTATCCAACAGGGAGGAGACCCAGGGGAACACCCAAGACACACTCGAGAAACGTCAGGTAGTCAGATTTTCCTCAGTTCCTGACTAAGTAACATGAACAGAAACCATCTGCATGGCAGCCATAATAAGAGCTTTTAGAGCTAAAGGGAAGATGCCTTGGTGCTTCCTTTATTATCCCCTTTAGTAGAGGATACAATAGAACATTCTGAAAGAAGAGGAGATAAATCCTGCCCAGATTTCATTCGTCAGATCATTTATAAAAACAATCAACATAAGTTGCGCACATCATTTAATACAAATCAGGTTAATAGTGCTTTCCCTTTCATGCCTTACGCCGCTCTTATGTCCTAAACCATCAATGATAGGCTGTTAAACCCACAGCTGAACTGTGAACATTACACTGCTGTGATCAGATTTGCTTTCTTGAGGTGTTGCCACGGGAACAATTATTTGTACTGTAAAGTTTTATAAATAAGAATTATGAGCTATATCTTAATGATCAAAGCGTATTAAAGGTTTACTACAATTCATGTTGTATTAAGTGTTGCTGTATTGCAACTTGGGTTATTAAGCATTAATTTGAATTAAGTCACAGCATGTCATCATAAAGGTGGGACTTTAACTGATCAACCCTGGGATACCTGGGTCATCAGTTCAGTCTTTTGAGTTAGATTTTTCACCTCTTGCATATGACCTCAATCCAATCTCTATCGTCAAGACTGGGACAATAACAAAAAGTGACATAACTGCTCCTGTATATTGTTAGTATCCCTTTCTATTTGCCCGTGTGTTTGCTTTACCATTAAAGCCACTACCTGGTGTTTTAAAACTAGCAACAGCAGTTAGAGTGCATGTCCTAAAAGGCAACATTCAGTTGCCTGAGGTTTTTATTTTTTTTTTTTCCAAGTATAACTTTTGCACACTTGGCAATTTCACTTTGTTATTTTTTCATTTGATTTTTTTATGAACCCATTCATGATTTATTTTTTTTCAAAGACATTGTGCTAGGATTGATCACATGTCATTTTTCTGCTGCTCTGAGCACCACATACATTTTATTCAAGCGAAAGCAGACACATCTACAGTAGATATTTCCAAATCTCCTAAGCAATCTAGATGAGGAAACAGCACTGCAGACCACAGGAAAACACATACTTGTGATTTTTGAGGTTTGACTTTGTAAATGTAAATGTTGTCCTCTTAACATGATTTTCTTGAATGATGATGGGTAACACTAAAGTACTGACCAGCAATAAGTGTACAAGGCAGCAGAGATTGAGTGTCTGTCTCTGTCCTGGCCATCTCCTTTGTGCAGTGTACAGGTGTGAACTGAATGAACGAGTAGGTGCAGTTAAATGTTCTGAACATGTACAAATAAACTGTCTTTAAATTCATCTCTTCGTTTTCTTCACATTTAGGTTTTATGGTTTAGAAAACTGTGACTATGAAGGGTTTAAAGATGGTAAATGTAAACCTTCCAAATGATCATGTCCTCCAAAGAACTGAATGAATTCAATCTAAATGTGAGTACAGCTCAGACATTTGGTAAAAGGACTACAGCATAATTCAATCACTAGGCGCTACCTGCAGAAATAACTGTTAAAGAAGGTGCATTTCAAGATCTACATCCTAATCATCGGAGTTCAAAGTACGGTAGTAGTAAGGCAATATATCTTACAGTTAAGAAATACCATTGCTTTTCCAGTAGATAAACTAAACCCAGCAGACAGAACAAGTAGAATGTACATAGTGCAATGCATAAAATGTAACCAAATATGACCAAACACATATTTAAAAAAAGTAAAAACATCTGAAAATAAATACTGGAATTTTCTACAAATTTATACAAAAGAACCAAAAACAATTACGATTTACTAAATGTGGTTAAAAACAGCACAGCAAATATCAGATGACATTAAAGTGGCTCTGTGTAAAGTGTAATAGCGCAGCTTTGAAATAAAAAGTTAACTCAAAGGTGATTCTCTTTCAAGTTGGCTCTCTTTACCGCTCTACTGTGTGCAAGCACACAGTAGTGTTTTTGTGTAGCCCATTTAATTAACAACTTACTGATAACGTCTTATTTGATTTACCTGCAGCATGGCCTCTTCATCTTTCCCTCCTGCGCTTTCCTGCTCAGTGTGTCAGATGTTTAGTAACTCCTCTCTGGAGCTCTGGGGACCCAGTGTTGGGCCAAAAAGTGATTTCTGATGTCATTATGTGTTTTTAACATCTACTGTCTTTACTAATATTAGTAAATACACTCTAGTGAACATGATTCATGAAGGGATTGTAGATCAAATTAAAAAGAATACCTGTTTTTGAAGTATCTTCATGACTCTGCGTATTTGTACCTATATTGTCTTCAGTCCAGTCCTTTTTGGTCACTTCAAATAATTTTATAGAACTACTATTATCTATTTTTAATGTCAGTGGCACATTGTACCAGGATAAATTGGTCTCTTTGACAAAAACTGGTTGCAGCAGCTATTTTATGATAGGAATGCTTTTACTGGCTCCAAATTACTTGACATTCTTCCTGAGAGATATGATTGATCTATTTTTGACAGAATTTAGGTCAATAAGTAATTTCTAACAGCTTAAATTCCTGCAATCACTTTTTGGACCGGCTTCGCACCCTTGAAAAACCCGTAGCTAGCCAGGCCCCTGTAGCTGGAGCAGCCAAAGGTAGTGTAGGCCCCGTTGGCTCTTCCCCCAGCAGATTGTCCCAAGGGAAAACAGGATGGCTAGGTAACAGTGAGGAGGAAGCGTAGTTGTAAACAGAAGCCCATGGTACACCAACAACCCCTTCCTGTGTCTAATCGATTTTCCCCATACTGCAACACACCCGCCGTGGATCAAAGATTTGGGAGACAGGCACCCTCTCTACTTTAAGATTAGGTTCTTGTTTGATAAAGCATATAATTAAGGTTGGATCAGGTGACCCTGAATCCTCCCTTAGTTATGCTGCAATAGGTCTAGGGTGCTGGAGGATTCCCATGATGCATTGAGTGCTTCTACTTCAGTCACCTTTTTCACTCACTATGTATTTATACACCTCTCTGCATTTAATTACATGTTATTATTAATCCCTGTCTCTCTTCCACAGCATGTCTTTGTCATGTCTTCATCTACTCACCCCCAACCTGGCACGGCAGATGGCCTACCCCTCCCTGAACCTGGTTCTGCTGGAGGTTTCTTCATGTTAAAAGGGAGTTTTCCCTTCCCTCTCTGACCAAAGCACTTGCTTATAGAGAGTCATATAATTGTTGGGGTTTTCTCTGTTTTCTTTGTATTTTTGTAAGGTTTTTACCTTACAATATAAAATGCCTTGATTTCTATAGTGCCTTGTGATTCCATCCTGCCTTCCTGAAGGCATGTTTGTCTTTTATTGTCTTACAGAGCACCTAAAACTTAAGTAATGCCTATGATAATTGCAAATATGCAGTGATTAGGGAAGTTGTCACGTCATCATAGTGCCAACAGTTTGGCTCCATCCTATAGCTTTTCACTGAGTTCTCACCCTGAATGTTAGAACAAGGTCATGTGTGTTTCTGTTGCTCAGTAATACTACTATATTACTGTAACAAATGGAGCCTCCACTGAAAGCAGAAGAGTTCATTACAAAACTCGCACAGGCTGTTGATGTATTCAGGGTAGTAAACTCACTTTTCATAGTAGGCTGAGCAATTTTAAGTTTGTTTATCTTGTCTGAGCCTCTCTCAAATGACCAAGATCTCCTCCAAAAGGGAGAGCACAGACACCCCTTGGAGGAAGCTAATTTCTGCCAGTCATTCCTTCTGTCCCTACCCACACATTGGACCATAGATAAGAGTTTGAAGGTGTCTTAACTGCTAAACTGACACCTCCACTTTCAGTTCTCTTGACCATGAAAACCTGGTATAAAATCCACATTACAGCAGATGTTACAAAAGTAACTATCCCAGAGCAATCTGGAGGTCACAAGCTAATGAAGACAACAGAAGCACATTATCTGCAAAAAACAAAGATGTTTTTCAACAAAGCCCACCAAATTGGAGACTCCACCATCTGGCTATGTCTAAATATTCTGTTCATGAAAACTATGAATCTGTGACAAAGGGCAGCCCTGGCAGAAACCAACACACACTGGAAATGAATCTGACTTACTGTATTCAATACAAACCAAACTCTTGCTGCAGTTGTACAGGGACCGAATGGCCAGTAACAACTGGCCAGACACTCCATACTCCCTAAATACCTCACACAGGATGTCCTGAGATATGCAGTCAAATAGATTTTCCAGGTCCACAAAAAGCATGCAGACTGATTGGACAAATTCCTATGCACACTTTAGTAATGAATTGGTGCAATGTAATCTAAGCCACCACCAGACCTCCATGGAACATTGCAGAGACATGTCAGCTAGGATAACCCCACAACATCCAGGGTGAATCTCATCCAGCCCAGCTACCCTACCACGGAGCAGTTGTTCAACTCAATCAGTGACCTCACCTCAAGTGATAAGCGAGTCATCCCCCTCAGCCTCACTCTTCTTCCATACAGAAAACGTGACAGTGGGATTGAGGTATTCCCTAAGTGTTCCTTCCACTGCCTTGCCTATGTCAGTTGAGGTCAGTGACATCCCACCACCGCTTTGAGACCAAAAGTCTTGTTTAGTGGTCTCACCAACTCCTCCCACACCCGAGTTTTTGGGTCAGCTACACTCCGCTTGACCTGCTGGTCTGTCAGCTGCTTCTGGAGTCCCACAGGCTAACCAAGCATGATAAGACTTCTTTTTCAACCTGATAGCTCCCTTGAACTTCTGGTTCTGGGATTACTGCCACAACAGGCACCAATGTCCTTGCAGTCACAGCATTTTGCAGTTGCCTCAACAATACAGATGCAGAACATGGTCCACTCAGACTCACTGTCCCCACCCTCCCTCAGAATGCAATTGAAGTCTTGTCAGAGCTGGGAATTGAAGATCTGGAGGACTGGGGCCTCTGCCAGATGTCCCCAATGCTTGCTCACTACACGTTTGAGTATGCCATGTCTGGCCAGCATCTTCCCCCGCCACCTGATCCAATTCACCACCAGGTGGTGATCAGTTGACAGTGTAGAAGCTCTTTTTACCCAAGTGTCCAAGACATATGGCCACAGATCTGTTGCCATGTGAACTTATGAACAGCTGAAACATGATGTTTGTTATGAACAAACTTTGGAAAATATAGGAAAATATATTGGCCCTTACAGCTAGAATACCTATAAATATTTATACTTACTTTTATATATTTACTTTTACTTTTCTACTTGTACTTCTGCTTTCCTTTTATATATTTATACTTCTGCATTACGTCTACACCTTAGTTAAGTTGTAACTGCAAACCCTTCTGATACCCTACCTCATAATCTATGGGTAACGTGATGTGTACCTCTAGTAATCTAACTACACATGGCTGTTGATGCGGGGACAGTGGCAAACGGCCACTTGCACATGCTACGTCGTGGCTCTACATACTACATAAGTACAAATTAAACTTTAAGGGAGATGTGGGAGCTGTTTGGGGACATCTGTAAATTTAACTCCTCGCCGTGCTAATATTCAGTGTGTTATATACTATTTTTTAAAATGATATTTATGTGAGAGCTCGTGATTTACAAGTCGTGATATATACATTTTTGTGAATAATTAAGAATATTAATGAAAAAAAATGAAGCAAGTAGCTTTTGAACATTGGCATTTCCGAGGCAGATAGTGACCTCTGAAGGCAGCGGGCTCAATCGCCTCAGCTCTCCATTTCAGTCCGATCTGTTGTGTTTTGCGGGCCGCCGTCCACTCTGACCTCTTAAGACTCTTTGAGAAGAAATGGAAACACCTTGACGTAACTCCCGGCACAAACGGCTCTATACCCTGTATTTGAACCCAGAAGAATTATTCATACACTTGTCGATCGTCTCTCTGTCGAAAAGAGCAAAAACGGTGAGTGAATCGTTCTGCTGGTGACCTGAAGATCGAGGCCGTTGTCGCTTGAGTTTTGTGTCCGCTGTTTCATCGTGGCCTCTCGGCTCTCGTGGAACTCGAGTCCGGTGGTTTCCCTTTAGGAGTCCGAGGCCGCATGTATAGTTGGTTGACAAAGCAAGCATAAAATACAGATATAAATGATTTGAATAAAAAAAACATTTTTGGACCAGACGCTTCAGTTGTTAGTAGGGAGAAAGCTTTTTTGTTGTTAAAGTCAGCTTGCTTTTGAAAGCTAACGTGGTGCTAAGGCTATCTAATCGGCTAACATTAGCCGGCTTTCCGGGTTTCGGTACATGAAATTACTTTTATATTGAGCGACAAACAATTGTATGACTTAACTGAAAGCAGCCGAGTCTGAGGTTGGGGGATGATGGAGATTTCTTTAAGTTTTATTTCGTTTTATCGGCCTGACATCGGCCGATGCTTTACATTAGCGAATCTGGAAGTGAAGCTACTACTCGACTATAAAACTGTATGTACCCAACTGGACAGCTAACTCTAAGGCTTATCGCTTCCAATAACATAGCTGTTCTATATCCTCTTAAGTTGGTTTGTGTGAATAGTTCGGCTCCGTATGGCTCGTCAAATAATAAAAATTGCGGTCATACGATTAGCTCTTTCGGATATGGCTGAACGTGTTTGTTTTCCATTAGTCATAACAAAGCTTTCTTTGCCCGACTTTTTAACATTGCGTAAATATAAAGTATACAAGTTTGAGTTCAACATGGGAACATTTAAATGTTGATTTCTTGTGTTACTACATCAACATTCATTTTTATATTATTGTTTTGTTTTATTTACCTAATGGTCACTTCTCTTAACAGTTTGCTGTGTAACTGTTATGTGATGTGTAACTTTTATTATGTTGGTGTACTGTAACGGTTTCACCATATTGTGAGCGTGGCAGCTGTTCTGTAGGTTTCAATCATGTCAAGCGAACTTTGCCGAATTACTGAGTAATAAATGTCCATGTTTCAATTGCTGTCTTTCTGGTTTAAGAAATGCTTTATGGAGAGCTTACATTCTTTTAACCTTGTCTCAGGTATCCACTCCTCATTGGAAAAGCTATGTTTCGGCAAGTTGGTTTCAACAAAATCAGTACAGTCTACGCAAAAGTAATTTTTTGTGATTAGATAATTTAACAAAGTTTTACAGGTGTGTGTTCTCCAGTATGTGTTGGTGTTAAATTAGTTTTCTTTTTAGTGTACCCACATTTCCCTAAGAAGCTTTTCCATTTGCCAGATTGCTGTAAGTACAATAAGAATTGGTTCTTAATACTTGCCTGGTTAAATGCTGCCATATTTACCTCTGAAGTTGGATGTCAGAACTGTTAGTGAGGTCACTTCCAAATTGATTGTTTCATTTATAGTCAGATTTTCTCAGTTTCTAATAGAATTTTCAGCTGGAATGCCCCCTCAAGTCTGACTTACGGTGCATTCCTGAATAAGTTGTAATTCCTGAGTTCTTCGTTGGAAATTGAATTTGGAATACCTATTCGAACACCCAGCAACTGCCAAGTTAACAATCCATGGCAGTCCTTAACGTGTGCTGTAGTAAAACTTTTCATATATGCTACCAGTATTGTGTCTTTGTGACTCACTAATCCTGCAAATGTCTGTGTCCACGTATACTTTTTGGTCAGACAGAAGGAGGAGATGAGATTTCCCCCCACCCGAAATACACTCCCATGCACATTCTAGGATCCTGACTGTGTGTCACTAGAATTGAATGATGTAAGCAATTGTTCAATGTTGATTGGCTGACAAGTGGGCCAAAATGAAAAAGGAGCAATAGTGGAGTTCACTGGGAACAGGGAAACTGTGAAAGAAACTTTGTGGATAAAAATTATTGCATGAAAAGCACAGACAGTGGCTGCAGTGGACACATTTCATTTTTCATAACACTTGGTCTTGCTTGAGCTCTTTGAATGTTAGAAATTGGCTCTCATCTGGGACTGGCTGATGGCCACTACCAACAACACAAGCAAGAGTGGCCTACAGACTGCTAGTAGCCCATATTTGTTTATTGCCATGATTTATTTGAAGTGATACTTAAATGGCTCTACATAGCTAAGAACCAAAACAAATCCTGTGTTTCCTTGCTTTTTCTGGAGCATGGAGTGGAACATAGGAGCGTCCTGAGTCCCGAAATCAAAGTTTTTATGGTGGCTGATGTTGAGCAAGGCAGCAAATGCTACCAGGTCTTCCCATTTGTAACATTAGTACACTGTTAATTCAACAGGATAACAGTAATTTGTGTCTAACAGTCTACCAACAACTAGACAGAAATAGCAGCAGCCTACCTTACCAACTCTATTTGACCAGCAATGAAAATATGGTGTCAGCTCACCATAAGCACAGCACCACCTCAGACAAACTAAAATATTTTTTTTCAACTGTATAAGACAATTGTTTTATCATTTAAGTAGTATTGCGTATTTTCCTGGGTATCAGTTATCTAGTTGGAAATTGTACTATCATGACAAAACTAGCAGGCTCATTTGTGACTTTGAGACAAGGCATTCGGAAAGCATGCTGTTTAAATGATGTGAGGATTTCGCCTACCTGATTCACCACGCCACATTGGCAGTCTGTCAACAGGTACGGACTGCCAATGTCTACCTGTTGTCAGATGGAGGCATTGGCAAAAATATGTGGTTCAATGAATCTGTGGGCTAATTTTGCTTGTAGTGTTGTTGGTTCTTTGCTATTCTCTGTGGTTTGCTAAAGTTACAACCTATATAGCCCTTTTCCTTTAGTACGTACTCGGGTTGGATTGAGATGGCTTGGCACAACTTGACACATTTTTTTAGGGTTTTCCAATAGGGTGATAGTACCTGGTACCAGGTACATTTTTAGTACCTACTCGACTGGGGTTTCAAGTGATCCCAAAAATATGACGTGCCACCTATTGGCTAGTCGGTCGCATTACTCGATGAGTCACAAGAGCATCTCCTTCATGAAAATCAAAACCAACAATGCAGCGTTCCCCAAGTCTGATGAAAACCAACCGATCAAGCAGCAGGTATACCACCACCTTGACATCCAACTTTGTTGTGGCGTTAGCATGGCATACAAATGACATCATGGTTGTTCGTCCGTGTTGCTATAACGATCACATAAATGGTGGTATTCGATTTTAATGGAGGACTGCATAGGAGCTTGTTTGCTTTGTTTGTTTGTTTTGAATGAAAACCCCTCTCTGTAGGACTATAGGGCAAATAGATTTGCAAACAGATACAATTGCAGCACTGTATTATGCTTTAGAGGCAAGTTGGATGACCATTTGACAAATCATTAAACTTTGTCAGCTGTTGCCACACATGCAGTTGATATCAATTGATCAATTCTTACAGGGTGACAGTAGCTGAGCTGTATCCCTCCATGCTGCAGGAAACCTTTGTGAGAGAACTGGAGGTGCAGAGGGAGAGTGGGGGCAGGGCTTTAAGAGTAGCGTCTGGAAACACTGACTTTACTGAAGTTATTGTGTTATGGCACATGCCATCGCCAGATCTTCTATGTTATAAATTCTGACTTAAAGTCTTGGTTGTTATATATAGTGGATTTCACTATCAAATGTTTTGAACATTAACCAATGCTTTTAGACTGAAAAGTGGTTTCTATGAGGCATCCTTCCAATTCTCAGCTACACTCAAAGAGCCTAGACAGACTCCACAGGGTGAGCTTTGGTCATGAACAGGAAGAATGAGAAAGTGTTTTCTATCACACTGTGTAATTCCCAACTTCTGTCTGGACTTGGACAATAGAAACACTATCAGGGGTTAAAAGGTGTTAGAGGGAGGGCCAGCCGAAGGCTGAAGTTTTGTGGCTGAGCAAGTTACTATATTCTGTCTTGCTGTGGTTGCCCCATGGTTGTGGTGGGGTTGAGAAGAGGTCAGGATGCACAGGATGCCAGTTGTGATGATTAATCTGTGGATAAGAGGATCTGCATCAGCACAGCCTGTTTATATCCAGACAGTCAAACAAGCAAGCAGACTTCAAATTAGCCACTAATCAACTTAGGGTGGAACCAATAGACTCTCAGCAGGGACTGCTGCATGGTAATGCTTCTGAACAGAGCCTCTGGTTTGAAGACGTATTTAACAATAAAAAAATTCTAACTTGGTATTGAGTTTTGCATTGTCACAGTAAACTTAATGTTTATAGGTTGCTGCTTTCAGTCAGTGGCTGGTAGGAGTATAGTTGCAACAATAGTCAAGATTTCAAAGCCTTAATATAAGTGCTTTGGCAGCTGCCATTTGTAATTTTTTTTTCCGAGCCACAAGTGACCGCAAATGAAAGGGTGGAGTGCCAAGTTTATCAAGCTACATCCAGAAACCTATATGGATACAGTGTACAGATACAAGTAGCTGCTGGTGGGTACTAAATAACAGACTAATTAAACTGAAAAGTTTCACTCTTTTTTTTTTTTTGTTTTTTTTTTGCCACCTTTACCTTAGCTTTGGTTTTCGGCCCTCCTGTTTTTCTAAATGTGGATCAGATAATCATTTTAGTGTGTTTCATGTACAGACAGATGAATGTCAATTGAGCCTTTCTCCTCTGTTCTTCCTGTTTGCAGGTAGAGAGACTTCATGTCCCAGAAATCCCTGTGAACGTCAGCACTTCCTCTTAAGTGTGTTCCCTTTCCCATTCTCTCTCTCTGGTTGGTTGGATGAGTCCCAAACAGCGACACAACTGATTGGGTGTTGAGCCAGACCGGGTAGCCAACGGGAAGCTAGGTGAGGCTTTCATTTTGTTTGTTGGTTTTTTGTTTTTAAATTATAATAATTTATTTTATTAAGTTTAGTTTTATACAGTACCTCACACTTGTGTGGGAATGATAGAAAGCTTGACTTAATGAAGAAACCAATCTGGCATAATTTATAGCTAGCTAAATCTGAAATTGATACTTTCATACAGCTTTGAAAATGTTAGTGCTGTTATTTTTTTTGTTCTAGTAACTAGTGTTTTGGCTCTGTTTCTACATTATTATCAAAAGATTATTTAAATGTCTTCCAAGAAAAAGAGAAACCCCTGCATGTTTGCTTATGGTTATGTTTCATCTTATATTTATATCTATATTTTTATTGCAATTTTGACTCCATTGTAATTCATCTTCCTGAATTTTTTTTTTTTTTTGAGGGAGATTCAAAGATCGTTAGGGTTACGCTCAGCCTTGAGTGCCTTGCCTCAATGCCTCCTCTCTGCTCTCTCAGAGATGTGCACTTCCACACACTGTTTGCACACAAAGTCCACATAACAGACACCAAAAAACTGATGTAGCTTCAGATCGTATTTCACTTAGTGACATCATTGTTAAGTAAGGAAGCATTGAAAAATGCTGTTACAAATGAATGGCAAATTGATGCAAACCCCCAAAGGTGATATACCTGGCAAGTAAGTTTTTTGTTACCCCCCTATTGGTACAAATTAAAAAATGATCAGGATCATATAGCTTGGGTAAATTACAGTGAGCTTCCCAACAAAATCACATTTAATAGGAAGTGCTAACACTTTTAATTATATCTAACAATAAATAAACCATACAAATCAGATCTTTTTAAGCATTAGTACAGTAATAGCTTACACAGGGGAGCGGTTAGCTACTTAAATGTAGCTAAATTATGCATCTTTCATCTCTACTTTGATTGCTTGCACATAAATGACAGCTGTGAGTGTCAGTAATAAGATTTCTGTATATTTCTGTTGCTTTAGGCTAGCCATCATGGCCGATGTGGACCCAGACACCCTGCTGGAGTGGCTGCAGATGGGTCAGGGTGATGAGCGTGACATGCAACTCATTGCTCTGGAGCAACTGTGCATGCTACTGCTCATGTCAGATAACGTTGACCGCTGCTTTGAGACGTAAGTTTGTGTATTTGTCTCACAAGCATTCAGTTGGTGGTCATGATTTCAGAATTCAGCACTCTCTCTTCCTCACCGTCATCCCTCTCTTATCTGCCAGATGTCCTCCTCGGACGTTCCTTCCAGCGCTCTGTAAGATCTTCTTGGATGAGAGTGCTCCAGATAACGTGCTGGAGGTTACAGCCCGAGCAATAACCTACTACCTGGACGTGTCGGCAGAATGTACCCGCAGGATTGTGGGAGTGGATGGGGCCATCAAAGCGCTGTGTAATCGACTGGTGGTAGTGGAGTTGAACAACAGGACCAGCAGAGACCTGGCTGAGCAGTGTGTCAAGGTAGGAGACAACTGACTATAAGAGATAGACCCATTTCATTTGTCTGATCTGTTTCTTGTCTTATGGTGGTTGTTGACAGCTTTTAAACATAAGCCAAAAGCCTCAGTCCAGCTTGCTTTGCTGGGCTTTCAAATAAATCCTCAAAATTGGAACGTACTTCCTTATATAAGAGGAAGTCTTGTGATCTGACATGACATCTGTCACACATTGAAAGTCCATATGTGAAGGAAAGTTGTATACATAGTTGCTCGTGTAATATAGTAATGTATTAACATTTGGAACAATCATTGAAGTCAGTTATTTTCTCAGAAAAAGTGGACTCTGTAACTGACCAGATCACACCTCCTCACTTCACCACTAAAATCTTGTATCAAGATATGAATTGACTGAAAGTATATGTTCTGTTATAGTTCTAGCACACTACCCTGGCTCATCAGAACAATGGTAATATCAGTCGTATGCATCTGATCCCACTGCTGTACAGGAGAACCAGACATGATGCACAGCATGTGCTGTTACATATGTCTTGATTAAACTTGATTATTGCTGTTGCAGCAGTTGATGAAATAGTTACAACCTTTAATCTATTGAACTAAATTACAGTTTCATGTTTTCCTACTGGGCTGACTGTCAACACGCTCTTCAGTGTCTGCAGCTGTTTCCTGCACACAATTGTCACAAATTTTCTCAAAGCATTGGGCTGTGTGGCATGCATGTGATTTTTACACTTTAAGCAGTATGATAGTGGAGCAGGTAAAATTTGTGGAAAATAATAATACTAATACAAAAAAGTCAAATACTTAATTTAAAACCTCAGAGGGGTTTAGTTTCTTTTTTTTTCTTTTCCCTCAATGGAGTCTAATCAGAGAGGAGGGCATCTCCCTGATCTGTTGCTGTGTTATTGTCCTGAACAGAAAGCTAACACATGAGATGAACTTTTGATCAGCTCAGGCTGCGTCTCTGTTTGGGTGGGGTTTTTTGGGGTTTGGAGACAGAACTATGCCATAGACATGAGATCACAACCATGTGCTGCCAGATGTTTATTAATAGACTTCCAAGACAGTGGTGTTTATTCAGGCCTTACTTTGTCACCAGTCTGATGTGTTAGATCAGACTTGTGCTAGAGGCCCAGAGGGGTTCTTTATCCACTAGATTTTCTGTTTTTCTGTCATTTGATCCTGTTATTTTCAATTTTGGAGGTTTAACACACCAAACAGTATTAAATGGTATTGAATATCACTTGTCAATTATTTTTTTTAATCTTCTGAGAAAAGGTAGAAATATCAATTAGTGAGGATGATGGGAGATCAGTCTCTATGTTGAGTGCTTTAAATAAATCATTGACTCACCCAAAAATGTTATCTAATGGCATAGTTTGGAGAAGTCTGTGATTCAGGTACACCAAGATTTGGAGTTACATACAGTGGCTTGCAAAAGTATTCGGCCCCCTTGAACTTTCCCACATTTTGTCACATTACAGCCACAAACATGAATCAATTTTATTGGAATTCCACGTGAAAGACCAATACAAAGTGGTGTACACGTGAGAAGTGGAACGAAAATCATACATGATTCCAAACATTTTTTACAAATAAATAACTGACAAGTGGGGTGTGCATAACTATTCAGCCCCTTTGGTCTGAGTTCAGTCAGTTGCCCATAGACATTGCCTGATGAGTGCTAATGATTAAATAGAGTGCACCTGTGTGTAATCTAATGCCAGTACAAATACAACTGCTCTGTGACGGCCTCAGAGGTTGTCTAAGAGAATATTGGGAGCAACAACACCATGAAGTCCAAAGAACACACCAGACAGGTCAGGGATAAAGTTATTGAGAAATTTAAAGCAGGCTTATGCTACAAAAAGATTTCCCAAGCCTTGAACATCCCACGGAGCACTGTTCAAGCGATCATTCTGAAATGGAAGGAGTATGGCACAACTGTAAACCTACCAAGACAAGGCCGTCCACCTAAACTCACAGGCCGAACAAGGAGAGCGCTGATCAGAAATGCAGCCAAGAGGCCCATGGTGACTCTGGACGAGCTGCAGAGATCTACAGCTCAGGTGGGGGAATCTGTCCATAGGACAACTATTAGTCATGCGCTGCACAAAGTTGGCCTTTATGGAAGAGTGGCAAGAAGAAAGCCATTGTTAACAGAAAACCATAAGAAGTCCCGTTTGCAGTTTGCCACAAGCCATGTGGGGGACACAGCAAACATGTGGAAGAAGGTGCCCTGGTCAGATAAGACCAAAATGGAACTTTTTGTCCAAAATGCAAAACGCTATGTGTGGCAGAAAACTAACACTGCACATCACTCTGAACACACCATCCCCACTGTCAAATATGGTGGTGGCAGCATCATGCTCTGGGGGTGCTTCTCTTCAGCAGGGACAGGGAAGCTGGTCAGAGTTGATGGGAAGATGGATGGAGCCAAATACAGGGCAATCTTGGAAGGAAACCTCTTGGAGTCTGCAAAAGACTTGAGACTGGGGCGGAGGTTCACCTTCCAGCAGGACAACGACCCTAAACATAAAGCCAGGGCAACAATGGAATGGTTTAAAACAAAACATATCCATGTGTTAGAATGGCCCAGTCAAAGTCCAGATCTAAATCCAATCCAGAATCTGTGGCAAGATCTGAAAACTGCTGTTCACAAACGCTGTCCATCTAATCTGACTGAGCTGGAGCTGTTTTGCAAAGAAGAATGGGCAAGGATTTCAGTCTGTAGATGTGCAAAGCTGGTAGAGACATACCCTAAAAGACTGGCAGCTGTAATTGCAGCAAAAGGTGGTTCTACAAAGTATTGACTCGGGGCTGAATAATTACGCACACCCCACTTTTCAGTTATTTATTTGTAAAAAATGTTTGGTATCATGTATGATATTCGTTCCACTTCTCACGTGTACACCACTTTGTATTGGTCTTTCACGTGGAATTCCAATACAATTGATTCATGTTTGTGACTGTAATGTGACAAAATGTGGAAATGTTCAAGGGGGCCGAATACTTTTGCAAGCCACTGTATTCCTTCTAGAGATTAAGTTTGAACATATGTTTTCGTGTTTCTCCAGGTGCTGGAGTTGATCTGTACCAGAGAGTCTGGTGCAGTGTTTGAGGCAGGCGGGCTGAACTGTGTGCTGAGTTTCATCCGAGACAGTGGGCACCTTGTTCATAAAGACACTCTGCACTCAGCCATGGCCGTTGTGTCCCGCCTTTGCAGCAAAATGGAGCCCCAGGACTCTTCTCTGGAGACCTGTGTCGAGTCTCTGTCTAGCCTCCTCAAACACGAAGACCACCAGGTAAATATAGAACAGGGGTTGCATCCAGTTAATGCACTTTTCTGATTACAAACACATGGTATGAAAGAGACTTTGAAATAGTTGCTGCCCTCCCTTCTTATTTGTGTTATTTGCCACTTTTCCTAAACTGAGGGTGGTCATAAAAGGGGTGGCGCTAAAACTGCTTCTTTCTACTATATGAAGGGGGTGCACCAAGTATTGAGATAACTGAAGTTTCAGAGATTGTCTCTTTCTCTATGAATAGATATAACAATGAAAGATTAGGTTTTTGTTCTCTCTTAATGCTGCAACAACTCCTAGCTTCAACACAGAGACTATAGCTTTGTGCCTCTGAGAAAAATGATTTAAAGAAAGAAGTAGTGGGACTTTTAGAACTAATTAAATTATAATGTTTTGTTTAAAAGGTACTGTGTTGGAACATTAATAACTCGAATTTCCTTTTAGGAGCTGATTAAAGAGGGAAAATTGTGAAAAGCATTGCTAGATCTTTAACCTTGTTCAGGCTGAATATGCTATAACTCAAAACTCTCCTCTCCTGCAGGTGTCAGATGGTGCTTTGCGCTGCTTTGCCTCACTGGCTGACCGGTTCACACGTCGTGGTGTAGACCCTGCCCCTTTAGCCAAACATGGTTTGACAGAGGAGCTGCTGTCCCGCATGGCGGCTGCTGGAGGCACAGTGTCAGGCCCCGCCTCTTCCTGCAAGCCAGGCCGGCCTTCAGCAGGTGCAGGCCCCTCGGCTTCTGACTCGAAATTGAGTAACCAGGTGTCTACCATTGTCAGCCTGCTGTCCACACTCTGCAGGGGGTCTCCGCTAGTGACACATGTAGGTCAAAACACCTTGAATGAAGATGTATTTATTACTTTATTAAGTAAGAAGTTTGATCAACATTAACTGTTCTCTTTCTGGGTGTTCAGGACTTGTTGCGTTCAGCACTGCCCGATTCGATGGAGTCAGCACTGGGAGGAGATGAGCGCTGTGTACTGGACACCATGCGGCTGGTTGACCTCCTGCTGGTGCTCCTGTTTGAGGGGCGGAAAGCGCTGCCAAAGTCCACAGCAGGGTCGACGGGCAGGATCCCAGGGCTGCGACGTCTGGACAGTTCTGGGGAGAGATCACACCGACAGCTCATCGACTGTATCCGTAGCAAGGACACAGATGCTCTCATCGATGCCATTGACACTGGAGGTGATGATGCAAACTAATAAATATTACAGAAGCCATGAGCCTGAGTGTTGATAGTTTGGAAAAATTTCATCACACTTCCTTTTAACTTTGTAATCATATCAGCTAGACTGTTATATATTTGCATATGTATTACAAAAACAAATAACAGAACTTGGTTTTAAAGTTGGCTCCAAAAGTATAGGCTTTAAACGTATTGACAGACTAAACTTCAGTGAAATCAGGTAGAAAACGGGTGGTGTTTTGCTCAAAGTTTTTTGTGTGTGTGTTATGGGTAATAATGGACTGTTGTTTTGTAGCATTTGAGGTGAACTTTATGGATGATGTCGGACAGACGCTGCTCAACTGGGCTTCAGCTTTCGGCACGCAAGAAATGGTAACGATTAAACTTGCCATTTAATCTGGACTAAATTAACTGAAGAACATCTAACTGACAATGATATTAGTTTTTCAGTTTATTACTATTACAAATTGTTATCCGTGTATTATTTAATTTCAGTTTCACCAACTGTCTATTGTTCTAGGTTGAGTTTCTTTGTGAGAGAGGAGCAGATGTCAATAGAGGTCAGAGGTCATCCTCACTGCACTATGCTGCCTGTTTTGGACGCCCGCAAGTAGCCAAGGTAACACATGAAAGCTCCTAAGGATGAAATGCACGTTTAGTCCTACAGTAGTCCAGCTTTCTGAAACATTTTTTTTCTGGAGTAATGTGTTTTGCTGACTGATTTTTTTTTTTTTTTTTTTTTTTTTTTGCATTGCTTCCTTTGTAATGTGTGTGTGCAGACTCTCCTGCGTCATGGAGCCAACCCTGACCTGAGGGATGAGGATGGAAAAACACCTCTGGACAAGGCTAGGGAGAGGGGACACAGTGAAGTTGTAGCTATACTGCAGTCTCCTGGTAAGTAAACCAGGACTATGCAAGACCACTACTGCTATTGCTGGTTCAGCTGCTATATCATTTCATTGTAACGTGCCTTTTCTGTCTCTGACTCGTGTTAATTTTGCACTTTTGCCTTTCTTATGCCAAAAAATGAAGTTTCCTTGCAATGCTTACAAAAAAACTGAAATTAACCCAATTAACCAGGCCCTTTGCACCTACAGTAGATGTGCTTTATACTTTCCTGCACTTGGTTTTGCTGACAGAGAGTGATGTAGAAATGTCTATCGGTCTCAAAAGGCAAACCATCTGTGTGTTTCAGGAGACTGGATGTGTCCAGTGAACAAGAGTGATGACAAGAAGAAAAAAGATGTTAACAAAGAGGAGGAGGAGGGCAGTGAACCCAAAGGAGACCCAGAAATGGCTCCTATCTACCTAAAGAGACTTCTGCCTGTTTTTGCACAAACATTTCAGCATACCATGCTGCCTTCTATTAGGTAAATGACAGTGTCTAAGCACTCTGCAGCAGCCATTCATTCACCTTAATTTACCATTGTTTACTGGGCTACAGCAGATAAACTGTAAATATTGTCGAATTTACATGAGTTAATCGAATCATATTACATTGTGTTCTTTCTGTTCTGAATCAAACTTCACTACTATGTCCAGTGCAAATCTTAATTAAAGGAGCAGAAGTGGACATAAAAGGAACTGCTGTCTATAATTAAAACCAGGCTGGGAGTTCTCACTAGAAAAATGAAGTTGCATGTTTCTATTTTGATGGTTTTCAGGAAAGCTAGTCTGGCTTTGATCAGGAAAATGGTTCACTATAGCAGCGAAGTGCTCCTGAAGGAGGTGTGTGACAGTGAGGCGGGACATAACTTGCCCACGGTGCTGGTGGAGATCACAGCTACTGTCCTCGATCAAGAGGTACAAACACTCAAATACACAGACACAGACATGCTTTTGGGTCTTATTTGTCAAACCTTCCAAAACCCAGAATCTTAGCAGGACATACCTAGTTGGAATAGATCTAATTTTAGCCCAACAGAGAATGAACACTAGCTTAAGCAGATGCTTAATATGCCATTAATTAATTACAATTATTAAAATGCTGCCGTGTATATACTATAAAGGCCGAAAGGTGATGATCACATTGACTTACATGGTTTTGGTTTTGGGTGCTTGAGTGCCACACAGCACAGTGGTCCAGTGGTGAGCATTTCTTCTTCAGCTGATTAAGGCTGTGTGAATTTTCTCAACAAAGCTGGGCTACCTCCCACAGTTAATTACATGTTACGTTAACTAACTCTAAGTTTTAAATCCTTCTTTTTTCGGCTACACCATAGATCTGGAGGTTATTTTTTCCATCACAGTTCTTCAAGTCTGCTATCTTATCCTGCATTTCAATGTTCTGTTTCAGCAGTGTATGTTTCATTTACAAGCAGTCTGATTCCAAATCTGTTGTCCATGTTTGTGTTTTTGAACAGGGAAAGGTTTTCCTTTGTAGTGTTTTTTTTTTTTTTTTTTTTTTTGGTAATAAGTAAATTCACTAATGTGGCATCCCAGATCTTGTTCAAAGTCTCTCAACTCTTTATAAAGTAGTGTCACATTTTTGAGCAGTGTGTTATGGTTAACGCAGCTTCTTCCCCACGCTAGACAGCCTTAAGCACATCTGAGGAAAAAAGAGATGCAAAGATGTGCAACACAGGGATGATAAAGACTAAGGAACCACTTTAGTGTTTTGACCACAAGACATGTTTTAACTGAGGTTGATCTTCTTAAAAAAAACAAAAAACCCCAACATTTTTCACCATGATGTCGTACTATTATGTGACAGTCTAAGCATGCCTACACACTACATGTATTTTAGCCAGACACATATGTCCTAAATCTTTTTTCTTCTTTTAAGGAGGGATGTGATAACATCATGTTTTCTTGCTTTCTCCCTCCCTGTGTCAGGACGATGACGACGGTCACCTTCTGGCTCTGCAGATCATAAGGGATCTGGTGGATAAGGGTGGAGATGTTTTCCTTGACCAGCTGGCTCGACTAGGCGTCATCAACAAGGTGTCGACTTTGGCTGGACCAGCGTCTGATGATGAGAACGAGGATGAAGCAAAGCCTGAGAAGGTATACACTGAGAGGACGATTAGATGAAGCTTACTGAAGATTTAGTCTTCAGTATGTGTATATCATATACATACATTTTTCTCGGTAGGAGGAAGAGGTGCAGGAGGATGCTAGGGAGATTCAGCAGGGGAAGCCATACCACTGGAGGGACTGGTCCATCATCAGAGGCAGGGACTGTCTCTACATCTGGTCTGACGCTGCTGCCCTTGAGCTCTCCAATGGCTCCAACGGCTGGTTCAGGTTCATCCTGGATGGGAAGCTAGCCACCATGTACTCCAGCGGAAGTCCAGAAGGGGGATCGGACAGCTCCGGTATGAGTTAACATGCTTATAATGCACTTGCATATCTGTCATTTTGTTCTGCTGACAATGGTCCATCACTTTTGGGCTGCAGAGTCTCGCAGCGAGTTCTTGGAGAAGCTACAACGGGCACGGAGTCAGGTGAAGCCAGTAACAGCCAGTCAGCCCATCCTGTCCAGTGTTGGCCCCACCAAGCTGACCGTAGGGAACTGGTCTCTGACCTGCCTGAAGGATGGAGAGATTGCTATCCACAACTCAGATGGGCAGCAGGCCACCATCCTGAAGGAAGACCTGCCTGGCTTCGTCTTTGAGTCTAACAGAGGAACCAAGCACTCTTTCACAGCAGAAACATCCTTGGGTGAGTCTCATTGTCTAATAATCAAAATGTATACAGGTAATCTATCAAACAAAGGAAAATATTCTTCCAGTTGAAATTTACTAAACAGTACAAACGTGTTCAGCAGCGTTGTTAAATGTCTCATTTTCGTGTGTGTCTTTGTGTTTGTGCGCATGTGCCTGAGTAGGCTCAGAGTTTGTGACTGGTTGGACGGGGAAGCGAGGCAGGAAGTTAAAGTCAAAACTGGAGAAGACAAAGCAGAAGGTGAAAAGTATGGCAAGAGAGCTATATGATGATCACTTCAAAGCTGTAGAAAGCATGCCCAGAGGAGTGGTGGTTACTCTCCGGAACATTTCAACACAGCTGGAGTCTGCTTGGGAGCTGCACACCAACAGACAGGTACACAAGTACACATTAGTAGACAGACTCACATTGGATTGCAGTAATAAACAGTAATGTAAATGCTTACATGCTTATGACTTATATTGTTAACAGTGTATTGAAGGGGAGAACACATGGAGGGACCTGATGAAAACGGCTCTGGAAAACCTGATTGTAGTTTTGAAGGATGAAAACACGATTTCTCCATATGAGATGTGTAGCAGTGGCTTGGTCCAGGCTCTGTTTACAGTCCTTAACAATGTGAGTTAATTCTAAATCTCTCATTCATCTGATTATTTATTCTTTATTGAAATATTCTAAGGTACTGGTTTTCAAATAAAGGCCTTAATTAGTATATTATATATATATATATATTATTAATATATATTATTTACAAGTTAATACTTACTTAGTTAATACTGCGTATCTACTTCTTGTGTGGGTCCAGTTACAGTTGATGTGGCTGAATGGGAGATTGACAGCTTGGATGTGTAGATGACAGATCTGTATTAGTTGCATGGTGCTGTCGTGTCAATATGGATCAAAATCTGAGGAATGTTTTTGAATTTATGCTAGTTCTAGAGGTGAAGGGGGACCACCCCTGTAGTAGAAAGTTATACCTAATAAAGTGACATAGTGTAAATAGCAGTAAGTGTATATTGATAATGGCTGTGTTGGACACAGGCTGTGTTTTTCTTGAAGAGCTCTGTATAGCTGGCATTGAAACTTGAAAGCCTTAACAATCTGTGCCTTCTACTAATAGTTCATTAGAATCTAGTGTACATCATATATTCATCTCTTACATAGCACTGTCCTTTAAAGATGAAAATTTGACATGTCTTATGCTTCTGTGTAGAGTGTGGAACTGGACCTGAAACATGATTGTAAGCCTTTAATGGAAAGAATCAATGTCTTTAAGGCGGCTTTCAGCGAGAATGAAGATGATGAAAGGTAATGTCATGCTCACATTCTGAATTCGATAAATGAAAACAAAGCACTCTTATGCATAATAGGACAGTATACTTGTTGTTTGTTCAAAGAGAGACAAGGAAAAGAAAGATGGACATAAATGAGGACATTTCTACATGAAGTAGACCCAAAAAATTTGATTTAAAGAGAAAAGATGTACAGAGAATGACGAAGGGCAGACAAAGTTAGTCAGACTGACAACCAAAAAAGTGATAGCTTAGTCACACTAGAGTACAAATAGGATGGGACAAAGTCTGTGGTTGCCTGGTGATCACGAGAACAATTGCAAGTAGTTGAGGTAACCAGCTGGTTGCCCAGAGGTTGAGGGTGTTGACTGCTCAATCACTTCTGATTGTAAGGCAATCACAAGGTTTACTAAACGCATAAACGCAGACAGTCAGAGTTGGTCTGCACTGAGCAGTCCCTGTCTTTGCAAGCAGGGAGTGAACTCAACTGGCTGTCGGCTGGTTGCATTCTGGTTATTAGGGCTGTCACGATTTGTCGACTAGTCATGATTATGTCTACTATCAAAATTGTCGATGACAAATTTAATAGTTGATGCGTCGTTTGAAGCTTTGTAAGATCCCGAAAGACGCAGGAATAAGCAGTAGGATTTAAGAGTGCAATAACTGACTGAAACAGAAGATGGCGGAGCAGCAGTCTCCAGTATTATAGCTGTGTACAAATTCAGGGGCCGCATCCTTTGGAGGCTGCATTTGTAGGCCGATTACGTTACAGCGACGGGACCAAATGCGGTCGACAAATGCGTCCTTCATTTCCCCAGATTTCAAGGATGGGTCGGGTGTATCCTTTGTACCCCAACCTATCCCGGGATTCATAGTGCGGCCCAGCCAATTTCAGTTTCCAACAATGGCGGCAGATGCTTAGTTTTAATATTACTCTTATGGCTGTTTCTGGGTCACAAAATAAACTTTTAACATATTTTCAGGCGAGAAGGTAGCTGTGTAAACTTCAAATATCTGCTCGGTTTATCAAGACATCACTTATTTGCAAAAGTGCTCCGACGTTTTCTGAGACATCTCTTACCCAACAGCTCGATAGCTAGCCGGGGTTCAAGGCTCACTAGATCCGGCGAGAACAGCGGACTCCCGGCACATCGTTTTCAAACACCCCGCGAGCTTTCGCTACTCAGTTTAAACATGATATATAAGACACTTAGATAACTTAACTTAAAAATGTTATTGTTTGGCTTTTTTCAGTATTTTATTTGTTCCTGTTTGGCTGAGATTAAAGTTACAGTTTTTACACAGCTGAATAAACGTCAAACAGAAAACTGATTAAACAGAAGTGTGAGATGGTAGAGATTTTACTCCAATGTCCTGTTAAATTTTAGGGAGTAAAGAGCAGACGACTGAGTTTATTAAACCACCGACACAATCTGCAAATTTCATTAAAAGTTTAATAAACTATCATCTTGTCTTTATTTTTAGTTAGCACATACCTTAAACACTTCAAGCTGTAAGCTAATGATAGTTATATAAGACCACATGCATGCTGATGGAATATGCTGTACGTTTTACATCCAATGGATGCATGATCTGATTAGTCGACTATTCGCAAAAATAATCGGTGACTAGTTGACTTTCAAAATAATCGTTTGTGGAAGCCCTACTGGTTATATTCCCATATCGAAGTGAGCTTGCCAAGCATTTGTTATTTTGCAGTTATATTGCCATCAGGCTGCAACTATGTCACTATTTCTGGAGGATTTTGTGTTTCAGATTTGAGAAATTTACCCAACTCTAAATGTGTACATTTTTCAAAGCAAAAATGACAAATGCAGTGAAATCCCAAGTTCATTACGCACAGTTGCTGTAATTTTGTTTGCGCTGTAGTCTCCAGCCTAGTTTGACTGAAATATAAAATCATTATGAAGAACTGGAGGGTCCTTTAGTCTCCTTAGTATCACTTGGATTCTACTCGGTCACATAGCACTGTCGAAGATGTTTAAACTGCCTATGTTTTGTTTGATTAGTTTACAAGTATGACAAACTGATTAAAGTTGATAAATGATTCTGTGTGTGTGTTTAGCCGACCAGCTGTTGCCTTAATCCGTAAACTGATAGCTGTCCTGGAGTCAATAGAACGCCTACCTCTGCACCTGTACGACACTCCGGGATCCTCATACAACCTGCAGGTGAGTCAACGTGTGTTCTAGGTCCTGGTGTGTTGTTTGGAGAAGCTCTCAGTAATGTTGCTTGCCATAATCACAGCCTGTGATAAAATATGTTTCTGTGCTTTAGATTCTTACACGGAGATTGCGGTTCCGGCTGGAGCGAGCGCCGGGAGAGACGGCCCTGATCGACCGGACAGGTCGTATGTTGAAGATGGAACCACTTGCAACTGTGGAGTCTCTGGAGCAGTACCTGCTGAAGATGGTGAGGAGACAGTGAAAATGCATTCAACCAAAATACAGCTAGGTCTGGAAATACTTGGACAGTGGGGAAAAAAAATCATAATTTTGGTACTCTAAGTCAAGTTTATTTATGGCCGTTCACAGACAGCATGCCCAAGTCTGACTTTCATTAAATCTTTTTTTCATAAGATATTATCAAGTATCAGCATGATTTCTACCCCCAACCCCTTTGGGAACCAATGTGTTTTTAATCTTACATTTTTTTTAATGTTGTGTATCAACCTGATTCCAGATGATTTTTGACTTCCCTTCCTCTCTTCCTCTTTGGCCTCTTCTTCCTCTAGGTGGCAAAGCAGTGGTACGACTTCGAGCGCTCATCCTTTGTCTTTGTGCGGAAGCTGAGGGAAGGGCAGACTTTCACTTTCAGGCACCAACACGATTTTGATGAAAATGGTATCATCTATTGGGTCGGAACAAACGCCAAGTAAGAGCAACTTAAGCTAGCTATAAATTTAACATGATCGCTGATTTGCATAAATGATTTGCATCTTGCACTGCAGGTATAAATTTAATGTTATCAAATTTGTGGTTATATCATGTCAAACTAGTGTTCCTCTTACATTTTATTCAGCATACACATTTTAGAATGAATTTAGCAGATTTTAAAATGGTTTATGTTACTGTCTTGATAGCTTGCTCAATCATCCAGATAAAGAAATCCTAGAAAGTTGATTCTGTTCATCTGGACCTAGCTTTTTCAGTATGAGAAACGTTTCGTCACTCTAACACTACATCCACACTAGCCCGGATAAATTTTCGTCTGAAAACGGCGTTTTCGTCTGAAAACGCTCCACGTCTGCACTAGCGTTTTCAGAGAGTTGTGCGTCCACATTGAAACGGCTGAAAACGCTTACATTCCAGTACTGCGCATGTGTGAAGCGCAAGAAGATTTGACCTACCTCATTTTTGTCTGCGGTTTATTTACTTTCCGGCTCGTTGAAACGTCGTGGCAAAAGGTCGAGGAAAAGCACCGAGTTTTTTAAATGGACTAACAATGAGGTGGAGTTGTTGCTGCAAGTAACACAAAAGTACAAAGTTGCCAAAGCGAGTGAGAATTAAATAATTTAAAGAAAAGCTATCTGGAGCATGTACGAACTGATATTAATCTTTAATAGGGCTGTCAAACTGCTGTATAATGCCCTCCGCTATCTTTGTTTAATTGGTCACATGACTAAAATGCGTCATTGTTTTAGAAAGTCTGTGTTTTCGAGTGTCCACACTGCGACGGGACAGCTCCGTTTTGAAATGTATGCATCTTCGAGAGCGTTTTCAAAACGCTGCGTTTTTCCTTGGGGAAAATGCCGTCTCAGTGTGGATGGGAGGCCAAAACGGAGAGAAAACGATGGGTTTTCAATCGAAAACGCATTAGTGTGGACGTATCCTAAGTGACTTCTTCAGTCTCAGCTGACTGAAGGTTCCCCCACACTTATAGACGGTACATTTGCATAATGACTGAAACTAGCACCACTGACTAACAGTGGGCCATCAGGTCAGACTGAAGGAAGTCACTTGGATGAGTAACGAAATGTTTCTCCCAATGAAAACTCTACATCCAGATAAACAGAATCAAGTTTCTAGGGTTTGTGATCATTTTTCTGTATACTTGCAATCAATGTAAAATGCTATATTTCACACTTTTCTGTTCAGTCCTTCGATTCTTTTAAAAAGTAATGCAACGTTTTAGATGTTTAAATTTAGAGCTAGGGGAGCTTTAGTGGAGTTTTGTTTTGTTTTTGCTTTCTTTCCCAGTAAACCAATATTTGTTTTCTTCAGGACTGCCTACGAGTGGGTAAACCCCGCAGCTTATGGCCTAGTGGTGGTGACCTCTTCAGAGGGCCGGAATCTCCCCTACGGGAGACTGGAAGACATTCTCAGTCGGGATAGCTCTGCTCTGAATTGCCACACAAATGACGACAAGAATGCCTGGTTTGCTATCGACCTTGGCCTGTGGGTCATTCCCTCAGCATACACTCTGAGGCATGCCAGGTAATAAGATGGGCGCATCATATGATGTAACACATATATCTAGATGGTAATATAGAATCTGAAATATCATGAAGGTGCTATTTACTCCCCAGATCTAACTTTGGTTTATCTAGGAATGTTGGGTGTTGGCAACGTCTAATTGCCTCTAACTGGCGTAAATTATCCTAAGCTAATCAGTTTAGATGCAAGATATTCAGTTATGTGTTTACTAGGGGTGCAACAATACACAAAATTCACGGTTCGGTTCGGTTCGATACTTTGATGTCACGGTTCGATATTTTTTTGATACAAAAAAATGTTCATGCCTTTTTAATTTGTCATTTATTAAAATTATAAATATATATTTTAACTCAAAAGTACAGTTTTTAAATTTAATGTTGCTGAAACAACAAAGTAATAAAAAAGAAAAAATCTATCTGATCGAGAAATCACTCATCTTTGGAAAAGAGAGTTTATTACAGAGAAATGGCTCTTTCCAAAATAAAAGCTATACTATACCCTTCTTCTGGGCTTCTCCGCAGCATATTAGACATATCAGGTCCCCATAAGGAGAATCATGTGCTAACGGCTGTCTAAATGACTCGGGTAAAGTTTGTAGCATGCGTGCTTGTTGTTTCTGTCTGCTTCCACTTGTCTTTGCATTAGGATGATGTCGACGTAAATGTGCAGTCATATTCATTGTGTTCCCACTAGTGCTGTCAGCGTTAATCTGAAATGACGTTAACGCCACAACACGGCAAATCTCCGTTAACGAGCTACCGCGGATCGCCCCGTGCGTGGGGCTGGACGGCGTCAACACGTTAACAAGCAAACTGCGCTAACGCACTAGTTCCCACCAATTGAGCATTGCGTGGCACATCCGACATACTGTTTTACTTTTGTCCATGACGCGCTTACCTTCAGGCTCATACTTCACATGAAGACCAAAATAGTTCCAAACGCCAGATCTGAATGAGGGTGGAGGAGGTTCAATTTGCCATGTTGCAAAGAGCTTAACTTCTGTCTTGCTAGCTTGCGCTGCGCTCAGTGGATCTGCGCTCGACAGTGCAGCCTAGGCGGAGTAGTCGAACGCAGATCCACTGAGCTCTCAACACAGACAGCATCGTCAGAAGAAAAGTTGATAAAATAAATAAAAAATTTTGTATTGTTCGATACACATGCGTACCGAACCGAAAGCACTGTATCGAACGGTTCAATATCGATACGAGTATCGTTGCACCCCTAGTGTTTACTTGTGTCTGGCACCAGATTACAAGTGTAAAAACTGAGCCAAATCTTGAGCTGCACAAGGCGGCTAAAAACGTAATCCAAGCTAAATAAACAACAACAAATGGCTGGGTAAATTGTAGTTTTGGTCACTGCCACGGCATTAATGCACAAGTAGATCTGAGTGTAATTAGAGTTGTGTACTCTAAGAGATTACATTTTCTTTTATCTTTTCTTATGCCTTGATGGCAGTTTCAGCATTACTCTTTCAGGCATTCACTAGTATCAGTGCAACATTAAAATCTATAAACTAGGTCCAGAAAAATGACTTGAATTCATTTAAAATTGTCTGAGGCAAAGTTAAACACTGACCTTCTGTTTGAGCAATCTAAAAAAAATGTTAAAAAAAAAAATCAATGCAGAGTCCTCTGTGAAATACACAGAAGATCTACACATAGTTCAAAGGTTATTCATGATGGTGCCATATACAGTGGCTTGCAAAAGTATTCGGCCCCCTTGAATTTTTCCACATTTTGTCACATTACAGCCACAAACATGAATCAATTTTATTGGAATTCCACATGAAAGACCAATACAAAGTGGTGTACACGTGAGAAGTGGAACGAAAATCATACATGATTCCAAACATTTTTTACAAACAAATAACTGCAAAGTGGGGTGTGCGTAATTATTCAGCCCCCTGAGTCAATACTTTGTAGAATCACCTTTTGCTGCAATTACAGCTGCCAGTCTTTTAGGGTATGTCTCTACCAGCTTTGCACATCTAGAGACTGAAATTCTTGCCCATTCTTCTTTGCAAAACAGCTCCAGCTCAGTCAGATTAGATGGACAGCGTTTGTGAACAGCAGTTTTCAGATCTTGCCACAGATTCTCGATTGGATTTAGATCTGGACTTTGACTGGGCCATTCTAACACATGGATATGTTTTGTTTTAAACACTCCATTGTTGCCCTGGCTTTATGTTTAGGGTCGTTGTCCTGCTGGAAGGTGAACCTCCGCCCCAGTCTCAAGTCTTTTGCAGACTCCAAGAGGTTTCCTTCCAAGATTGCCCTGTATTTGGCTCCATCCATCTTCCCATCAACTCTGACCAGCTTCCCTGTCCCTGCTGAAGAGAAGCACCCCCAGAGCATGATGCTGCCACCACCATATTTGACAGTGGGGGTGGTGTGTTCAGAGTGATGTGCAGTGTTAGTTTTCCGCCACACATAGCGTTTTGCATTTTGGCCAAAAAGTTCCATTTTGGTCTCATCTGACCAGGGCACCTTCTTCCACATGTTTGCTGTGTCCCCCACATGGCTTGTGGCAAACTGCAAACGGGACTTCTTATGGTTTTCTGTTAACAATGGCTTTCTTCTTGCCACTCTTCCATAAAGGCCAACTTTGTGCAGTGCACGACTAATAGTTGTCCTATGGACAGATTCCCCCACCTGAGCTGTAGATCTCTGCAGCTCGTCCGGAGTCACCATGGGCCTCTTGGCTGCATTTCTGATCAGCGCTCTCCTTGTTCGGCCTGTGAGTTTAGGTGGACGGTCTTGTCTTGGTAGGTTTACAGTTGTGCCATACTCCTTCCATTTCTGAATGATCGCTTGAACAGTGCTCCGTGGGATGTTCAAGGCTTGGGAAATCGTTTTGTAGCCTAAGCCTGCTTTAAATTTCTCAATAACTTTATCCCTGACCTGTCTGGTGTCTAAATCCAATCGAGAATCTGTGGCAAGATCTGAAAACTGCTGTTCACAAACGCTGTCCATCTAATCTGACTGAGCTGGAGCTGTTTTGCAAAGAAGAATGGGCAAGGATTTCAGTCTCTAGATGTGCAAAGCTGGTAGAGACATACCCTAAAAGACTGGCAGCTGTAATTGCAGCAAAAGGTGGTTCTACAAAGTATTGACTCAGGGGGCTGAATAATTATGCACACCCCACTTTTCAGTTATTTGTTTGTAAAAAATGTTTGGATGCATGTATGATTTTCGTTCCACTTCTCACGTGTACACCACTTTGTATTGGTCTTTCACGTGGAATTCCAATAAAATTGATTCATGTTTGTGGCTGTAATGTGACAAAATGTGGAAAAGTTCAAGGGGGCCGAATACTTTTGCAAGCCACTGTATGTGCAAGTTATCCATGCCAAAATCACCCCGTGTATAGTATATATTTGTTTTGGAGTAACATGTGTGTCATCCAGATAAAGCCATTTTTAGAAAAAAAGGCCCTGCTAATTTCAGCAAGTTATTGCCAAAAAGCCATTTACATGCAATTCTAATTATGGCTTTGTAGCAAGAGTCTGTCTGCTAACCCACTAAGTATTTGCTGTGATAAAATCAATAAAAAGTCTTCAAGCAAGAAACTAAGCATACCAATAAACAGAGGAGTTGATGAAACCTTGTGAGAAACATGCTCCTGTCCCTTAATTTTTTCTAACATGCCGGCATCAATATCGCCATCATCATCGTTTTTCAGGATTATGTCGTATAGAAAAATAAAACGTTGTCTGCCAGTTACTTCACATTGTAGTGTAGAAACTACTGAAGACATCGGGAAATAAAACCAATATACCACCTGACCAAGTTGTGTGGTAACAATTCTACACCCCTTGGTCAGTCTGTAATAAAGCCAACCTGGACCCTGAGAGAAGAAATTAAGAAACAACAGTTACACATAGTGTTCCAACATTGCAGAAAATGAAACAAACCCAAACCCTGCCATGCAACAGAGTTAGGGCTGCCACAAACTATTATTTTGATAGTCGGCTAGTAACCGATTATTTTTGCGATTAGTCGACTAATCAGATCATGCATCCATTGGACGTACAACGTACAGCTTATTGCACTAGCATGCATCTGCTCTTATATAACTATCATTAGCTTACAGCTTGAAGTGTTTAAGGTATGTGCTAACTAAAAATAAAGACAAGATGATAGTTTATTAAATTTTAATGAAATTTGCAGATTGTTTCGGTGGAGTTTAATAAACTCAGCCGTCTGCTCCTTGCTATCTAAAATATAACAGGACACCGGAGTATATTCTCTACCATCTCACACTTCTGATAATCAGTTGTCTGCTTGATGTTTATTCAGCTGTGTAAAAACTATAATTTAATCTCAGCCAAACCGATTTACTCAGGAACAAATAAAATACTGAAAAAAGCCAAACAATAACATTTTTAAGTTATCTAAGTGACTTATATATCATGTTTAACCTGAATAGCGAAAGACGGCGGTGGGTTTGAAAACGATTTGCCGGCAGTCCGGTGTTCTCACCGGCTCTAGTGAGCCTTGAACTCCGGCTAGCTATCGAGCTAGTGGGTAACAGACGTCTCCGAAAACGTTGGAGCGCTTTTGAAAATATGTGGTGTCTTGATAAACTGAGCAGATATTTGAGGTTTACACAGCTACATTCTCGCCTGAAAATATGTTAAACGTTTATTTTGTGACCCAGAAAGAATAATAAGAGTAATATTAAAACTAACTAGCGGCTGCCATTGTTGGAAACTGAGCAGGGCCGCGCTATGAATTCTGGGACACAGCTTCTTCTTCTTCGGGGTTTAACGGCAGCTGGCATCCTTGTACATGCAGTGCTGCCATCTTCTGTTTCAGTCCGTTATTACACTCTTAAATCCTACTATTTATTCCTGTGTCTTTTGGGATCTTACAAAGCTTCAAACGACGCGTCGACTATTAAATTGGTCGTCGACGATTTTGATAGTCGACTAATCGTGGCAGCCCTAAACAGAATGACACAATGAGACATTATTGAATAGAATGGGCCTACCTCCTGAGAGATATTGGATGATAAATCTACACCCTAAAACATTCCATGCAATAAAACACTGAAACTGCAGGGGGAAAGAAACAAGTAGACTTTAAGACATTATGCATCCTATAACATACACAGATCCTGACAAATGGCAGATATGAAATTAGCATGTCTAATTTTTTAAATATTAATCCTCCTGCAGGGGTTATGGCCGCTCTGCGTTGAGGAACTGGGTCTTTCAGGTGTCCAAAGACGGTCAGAACTGGACGACTCTTTACACCCACGTAGATGACAGCAGCCTAAATGAACCCGGGTAGGACTTTTCTCTAAATTCATTTAAACTGCTGAATAACCAAAGTCCATAGATGGTTGAAATTTTATCTAACTGTTTTCACAGGTCGACAGCCACGTGGCCTCTGGACCCATCTAAAGAAGAGAAGCAGGGCTGGAGGCACATCAGAATTAAACAGATGGGAAAGAACGCCAGCGGCCAGACACACTATCTGTCACTATCTGGACTTGAGCTGTACGGCAATGTCACTGCAGTCTGTGAGGACCAGCTGGGTGAGAACTTTGCTTCAGTTGCAGTTTGCTTCTAGTGATTGACAACCAGAGGATTTTAGTTGTTGGTATCATTTTTGAAAATTATGTCAGTAGCTTAACATTTTATGAACCTTATCTTAAAGCCTTGCATTACTGCTCCTCCTCTATCAGGGTTTGATTTGTTTTCTTTTGCCTTTTTGGCTTTTTGTCTAAGTAACTGTCAAATTGGTGAAATGTGAGATTTTAATTTGGCTGCCTCTTTGTCCTGCAGGTAAAGCTGTGAAGGAGGCAGAAGCAAACCTTCGCCGCCAGCGCCGCCTGTTTCGTTCTCAGGTGATGAAGTACATCGTACCAGGGGCACGGGTTGTTCGGGGCATCGACTGGAAGTGGCGCGACCAGGATGGAAACCCACCTGGAGAGGGCACCGTTACTGGAGAGGCTCACAATGGTAAGCAAACACACAAGACCAGATGAAACAGAAAGTGATGAACAGAAAAAAAAACCCCAATGCATCATTTACCCAACAGCTGGTGGATCCCGGCTGGTTTAACTGCTGTAGTGCATTTTCCAAAATGTTTTGTTAACAGGAGTCCAGGGCCTGTACTATGAAGCGGGCTCAACCCGTTATTTCTCCTGTGCGTTCGCATGAAAGGGGTGGCGATAACGTCTGACCAGTCTAAAAGGGAGGTTTCATGGGTCGAGTGACACCTGATGAATACAGTTAGACACGCAGTGCTACTGTGAGCTATAAATTGCACAAAAAATGCCAGATGTAGCAAAATGATACATATTAAAACTCAAATATGCACTTAACTAATAACACTTAAAAAAAAAAATCAGAATGTTCAATAAACACTCCAGTTTCAAATAATTAGGATATTCTGGGAATTATTTCAGACATCAGGCTTTACAGGGTTATTGATTAGACAAGTATTCTTGATTTGTGTTCTGTGCTCTATGGCTGCAACTCCACCAGTGTAAGATGACTTAGAATTAGAATAAAGTACAACAAGATTTTACACATTTTCAAAATGGGTAAAACACTTAAACATACTTACGACATGCTGTAAAGGCATCAGTGAAAATCTGAGGACTTGATTGGTCAGTGGATAGTGACTTTATACATGTTGATCTCCACCTTTGTGGTGCAGAAAACCCAGGATTAACCCTGAAGATACCTGGATAAGATGAAATCCTGCTTTGTAGTACAGACCTCAGCCCTGTTGTTTCTGTCTTCAGGAACTAAAATCTAAACCCTGGCTTCAGCCTCCCCACCCAGGTCTTTGTACTGTGTAAAATATGTTTTAACACAGCAGGTTACTGAACAACTGTGTTTACACTTTTCTCCCTGCTCCCTTCTTCAGCTTGAGATGTCAGAAGGATGATGTGTCAGCGGTGTCTTTTTTTTTTTTTTTTCTTGTATTTAGCTTCATGTTCACAAGGCACATGTCACTGGTTTAATTGATCTCCACAGGGGACTGTGGTTACAGTAAAAGGTAAACAGCCAAGTGGAATCTGCATTTAGGAAGTGGTCTGTGGATAAATACCTTTCAGTTTAAATCTGTCTGTGATAGGCTGGTAGAATGAAGGGTTGAGTGTGAATTGTTGAATCTAGGATAATTGGATAGCTCCCTGATTGTGGCGACTTATCTAATTGGCTAAAGTAGGTGAAACTTACGCATGTACACATCATTAGTCAGTTTCCCTAACAAAAACTGACATGATGAAGCTGGCAAGTGAGTTATAACTTAATTAGTTTGTAATGTTTTTTGTAACTTTAAGCAACAACATTATATCCAGCTGAGTGTTTTTTGAAAGGGCCAGATGGGGAGGAATGGTTAGTGTTGGAGTGGATAGATTGTGGAATGTCTAGTCATACTGAAAGAAATGGGCCCTCTTCCTTCTGTAAGGTGTGGAATTTGTGAAAAATGACATAAAAATTTTAGAGATAATTTTGTTTCAGGATTTCTGGAGTCTTCCCTTTTGGCTTCAAAACCAGAAATTGCAATTCTACAATTTAACCTGGAGAGTCAGATAAGGGCAAACATCCTCTCCTCCTCCTCCTTCTCTTCTTCTCCTCTTCTTCTTCTCCTCTTCCTTTCTCTTCCTATCCCATTTGTGCTTCTCACGTTTATTTTTTACCCAGATCTGATGCCATCTCAGTGAGCTGAACGAATGGATACACCACCAGCAGCTCCATTTTTTTTTTTCCATTTCTTTTTCTTTAAAAAAAAATCATTACAAGCCAAGACGACTGTCATTATTTGAGTTTAATTCCTTTCATCTTTGATGCTTTGCATTTGCCAGAAGTATTTTCTACTTTTGCTTTGTCATTTTCTATGATCATGTCCATATTCTTCTCTCTTGTTGCTCCACCTGCACCCAGAACCCCACATTAGAAATTTAAACAGACAACATCAATGAGTGTGCTGTTCTTTAAAATCAAATGAAATGGCACCCTTATAGGGAATTACATAATATTTTTGCAATGTTATTTTATGTTCTGTACATTTTGTTTGTACAATACACAAAGGAACAAATGGGTTCAATAGGTTTATATTGCGTGAACTCTACTCAAGAAACATCACTTAAATATTTAGTATATTTATCAGCATAAAGTAAAAAACAGTACAGCAAATATTCACTTATTATTATTATTATTATTTTTATTTATTTATTTATTTATTTATTTATTTATTTATTTATTTTTGTTAATGTTAATTATTTAAATTTTTTTAAGTTTTATTCATTTATTTTTGAGGAATGTAGTTAAAACTGTTCAATCTGTCTTTAAAAAACTTAAAAAAACCCAAAACTCTTGACCAAACCCAGAGCCAATGCTAGAGCTAGTGCTCTAAAGAGCCAGTGCATGGTTTGATTCAGTTTCCTGCCCATTATTCCTAGTTGTGACATGTAAATGATGACCCCGCAGAACCAAGGAAGCATACTGACAGAGCTTGGAGGAAATTTAACTGTTGTGGAGTGTAGCTCAGCAGATGCTTGACTCTCAACTCCTAAAACTGCAACAACAACAAAAAACAAAACAAACAAAACTGAAAACCATATGATGGCACATGTGCTTATCAGTGTTGATTTAAAAAGAATGGTATATTAATGAAAATCTGTTTATCTATAGTTATTGGTTAGTTAAAATAACATCCCTTCCTCTTTAAAAATTGGTTATTTGGACACATTGTTGGATCTAAGATGGTAATGTGGTAGTCAGTTAACAACTCTTTTTTATCAGGCAAAAGATGTTTTAACACCCACAAAACCCCCAAAACAAAACACTCAAGTATAGTAGTTTTCTCTCACTATACTATACTATATTTTCTCTCAGGCTAGTTAGTGCTTTGTTTCATTGTGACTCTAAAGCAATATTTCATGTAAAGTATTTGATCTGGCCCAGTGTGGAGCTGCTCTGACTGTAAGCTGCTTCTCTGCTGTCTACTTCTCTTACTGTCTCTCTTTCTCTGTCTCTCTCTCGGGTCTCTGACATCTATCCGTCCGTCTCCCTCCCATCTCTCTGTCCATCCAGGCTGGATTGATGTAACCTGGGATGCTGGCGGCTCTAACTCTTACCGTATGGGCGCTGAAGGGAAGTTTGACCTCAAGCTTGCTCCAGGGTACGACCCTGAGTCGGCTGCCACAGCGCCGTCACCCAAACCTGTCTCATCCACTGTTTCAGGCCCCGCCTCCACCACGGTGGGACCCTCTGTGACGCAGGCGGCGAGCGGCGGCGGTACCACCACCACCTCATCATCTTCCTCCTCCACATCGTCATCCTCGCTTCAGCAGTCATGGAGCAGTCTGGTTAAAAATAACTGTCCTGATAAGGGCGGGGCCTCATCGCTTGGGGGTGCCAGCTCCTCCAGCAGAAAGGGGAGCAGCAGCTCTGTCTGCAGTGTCGCCTCCTCCTCTGACATCAGCCTAAGTTCCTCCGCTGGTTTTCCAGGTGCAGGAGGTCTGCGACTGGAGAGAAGAACTGACGGGCTAGTGCTTGACCAAGGGACAGGGATAGGAGGAGTAATGGGAGGCGGGGTTGGCTCTGATGGACATCAGCAAGAGCCAATTGTCGTTCTGTCCTCTGCAGCAGAGGGCGGATCTGGTTCAGCATCCAGCTCAGGCACACTTACTGGTGATGCATCCACCACAGCAGATGAAACCAGAAACAAAGACTCATCCACAGCAATGGCCACCACTGACCCGGCAACAGCGATCTCCATGGGGCTAGTGAGCGTGAGCTCCCCTGATGTTAGCTCGGTGTCGGAGTCATCTAGCAAGGACACGCCTTCCCAGAGGCCTATGTGCTCGGTGGCTAATGCCCGGCTATCGGTCAGCTCCCTCTTGGCTGCCGGCGCTCCCATGAGCTCCAGTGCCAGCGTCCCTAATTTGTCATCTCGCGAGGCCAGCTTGATGGAGTCCTTCGTCCGCCGCGCACCCAACATGTCGCGCACCAATGCCACAAATAACATGAACCTGAGCCGCAGCAGCAGCGACAACAACACCAACACGCTGGGCAGAAACGTCATGAGTACTGCCAGTGAGTACAGCAGGATTACTGCACTAATACTACAATATTCTTACAACATACCATTAAAAGACTGGTATTACACCACAGTCCACTATCACGGAACATCACGGGTACTGCCAGCAAGTAAATAACTTGAGTATTACAATCTAATTATCTTTTGAGTTGGAGTTGGGGCGTATGGCAACATTGTTCAGCTGAATGATGATACATGGTGCATATAACTTATTAAATATTTGCCACAAAAGCAATATAAGAGTCGTCACAGGCACCGATTCTGAAATGCACTGATCAGTATAAAATGCAAAAAACAAACTCATGGGTAATACTTCAAAACTTTTTTTTTTTTTTTTTGTCTGGACCTTCTTCAATTTTTAGTAATCTTGGTAAAATAATTTTCCGTATTTCATTCTCATGTTTAAAATGTTAATCATTTCATTGTTTTAAAATTCAGGTCCACAGTTGGTGTGTTACCTAGAGTCGACGATAATAGAAACCACCACAGCAGTCAGCCCAACCACAGCCTACTGCTTTGAGAATAATCAGTGGCAGTACTTCTTCCATTAAAACGTTGCACAAAGTAGACCAGGAGTTGCCTGTGAAGGTTCTCAGTCATCCAGGTCATCGTAGTCTAAGGAGCTTGGAAAGAAAAGCGTCTGGACTTCTTTAAGTTGCTTGAAGACGTTTCACCTCTCATCTGAGAAACTTCTTCTCCAGACGCTTTTATTTCCAAGCTCCTTAGACTAGACCAGGAGTTTAAAAATCCTTTTCTCTCTCTCTCTCTCCTTTTTTTTAATTTTTATTTTTTTAAAGCATTTTTTTATTTTTTCCTTCTAGTTAAGTGCACTTTCCATGAGTGTGGCGTACGTGTTAATGTGTTAGTATGTCATTATCACAAATCAGCAAATTTATAGTAAAGCATGCAACTCTAGCATTTACTTAATCTATTGTCCATTGCTGGACCGGCACTGTGTAACCCACCGAGAGAAACCTTACAGTGCAAAAGGGTAGAAACATGTGATTTGACACATGCTGACATGTCTATGCTCTTTGTGCATTGCACCATAAACTTAGAAAGTGATCTAAACTATGTTATCTAATTTCTTTTGAAATATTAATATGCATTTTAAAACGTGACTATATAGCACACATTGAATATTAGTACTAGATCGGGGGTTGGCAACCTTACTGATGATGAGTGCCATCTAAAATTTCCTCAGAAGTCAGTGTGCCATATGATTGCATTAGCAATAAATTTAATAACAATCTATATTAACAGTTACACACTATATAGAACAACTTTATAGAATTATGTTTGTTCGCAGATGTTGGCAGCTATCAGCGAATAGTTATCAGCTATTTTGAAACCAAAAAAGACTTTTTATCCATAACAAGAACTAAATAACAGCAAATTAATTGTACAACAGAAAATGCAAATGCTATTTATGGTCTCCTCACAACAATGATAAGAAAAATAAACTGGGTCAATATGGCATGTTTGTTAATACAGAGACACACATGTTAATGTGATCTCTGGTCTCCCACTCAGAGACACAGGTCACCGAGTGTCCAGCATTCAGACGGCTACCTGAGGACACTCTTCGTGTGAGAAAGTTCACTATCAGTAACATCATAGCACCCACACAGCTGTATAGAAACTCCGTCATGCTAGCTAGTATGCAGTACGAGTTATTGTAACTGACTGTAAAAAGTCAGCACAACGAAAATAAACTACACCTAAACTTGGTTTATATCTGACCCAGATAGACTGCAGGTCATATCTTACCTGAAGTTCAGTTCACCTGACACTCGGACCGGTGGCTGCCTCGGGTCTCTCCTCCTCCTGTCTCCCCTTTCTCTCATCCACCTGCTGGCCTCTGTGGAAGCTCCGCCATAGCCACCACCAAACAACTGAGTTATTTTTACACATCGGCCAGCATCTGGCCAATCCACCACCTTTCACTGTTTATACCGTTACCAAACCCCCCCCCCCCCCCCCCCCCCCCCCCCCCAAAAAAAAAACCCATCGGCCCATAAAAACGAAAAATCACCCTATGGTTGTGCCATCAGTTAACCCTTGGCGTGCCAGCTGTGGCACGTGTGCCCAGGGTTGCCGACCCCTGTACTAGATGAATAATGGAGTGGATTAGAGTTTTACAGAGTAATAATGACACTTAGTAACAAATAAAGTTCCCAAACTGGGTCAGTGAGGCGGAGACCACAGGATGTGTGTTTAGAATTGCTTTTAAAATTAGGAACGGATGCACTATTTACTCAGAGGACACGATTCAGTAAGCTGAGTTTGCTCTTTGAATGGCTGTGTGAATATGCTTGTTCTCAGCTTCAAATATTATCTCGTAGTATTTTTAAGTCCAAAGTTACTCAGACCACATGTGGAGGATCGTTCCTCTGGATCACTGGGTAAACCGCATGAGCTGCCTCCAGCCAATCAGCTGTTTCCAGTTAGATGACTGGAGCATAACGAGCTTCACCTGCTGCTTTGTTTCTTTGGTTTCTGACAAACTAACCACCATTTGTTTGTTTTTGTGTGTGTGTTTGTTTGCAGCTTCTCCTCTCATGGGTGCTCAGAGCTTTCCTAACCTCACCACCACTGGCACCACCTCCACCGTTACCATGTCCACCTCCATAGTAACCAGCAGCAATAATGTAGCCACAGCCACCACGGGTTTGTCGGTGGGCCAGTTACTAAGCAACACCCTTACAACCAGCCTGACGTCTACATCCAGCGAGAGCGACACGGGCCAGGAGGCCGAGTTCTCTCTCTATGGTTGGTGACCACACTCTCACTCACTTACTGAGCCTGCTTCAGCTAACTTGTGCTGCCTATTGTCTCTCATATAAGTCAGCACACTGGTTACCTGAACTGTGTAAAAGTTAGCAGATAGGAGCATAGAGCTTAGCCTTAATTTTATTTGTAAATATAACAGAAAAGAAAAACATAGAAATCATTTTCAGCTTGATGGTGAAAATCCCCTTGAAAATCTTAACAACTGGCATCTTGGAGACAGGTTGTTTCGCTCTCATCCTGTGATGCCCTTACAATGCATATCTTGACGCAAATCTTTAAACCAAGTAGTTTTGCTTTTAAACATAATCATATATTTAAGCAAAGTTATTAAAGGCAAACGGTGACACTAACACTTGTTCCCAGGTTCACGATCACGTTACTACCTCCCTGCTTGTGTGTGTACATGCTCTTTAGAACAAGTCATAACACCAGTTACATCTTTATAATAGAAAACGTGCAGAGATCATTAAAACACATAAACATTGATCATTTAAGACTGTCTTTGCATGTCTTTGTATTATATGTATAGTAACTGGTTGGATTTGAATAAACCGGACCAGAATTAACCAAACCTAAGCTCATGTTTCTAGAGTTTATCAACACGTGTGCCAAGCGCCATCTTCCCCTCTTTCCCTTATTCCCCGTTGTTTAACCGACTTCATGTCCATCTGCTCATTTTCTCCCTTTAGACTTTCTGGACAGCTGCCGTGCCAACACACTGTTGGCTGAGCTGGACGATGAGGAGGACCTCCCAGAGCCTGATGACGATGATGATGAGAACGAAGATGACAATCAGGAGGATCAAGAGTATGAGGAGGTCCTGGTACGCAAATGGATCTGGGCTTATTTTAAAGATTTGCGTTTTTTCCCCCTGATGATTCAAAGATGATCTCTCGCTGTAGCTGTGGATGTTTTGTACAAAAGCCCTTCAGAGGGGTGACTGTGTCACTGCTGTTCTGCAGGAAGAGGAGGAGTATGAGACCAAAGGAGGACGCAGGAGGACATGGGATGACGACTTTGTCCTAAAGAGGCAATTCTCTGCTCTGGTTCCTGCCTTTGACCCCCGACCAGGAAGAACCAATGTCCAGCAGACCACAGACCTGGAGATCCCTCCTCCAGGTAAAAAAAAAAAAAAAATGCAAAGGAGGAAGTGTTTGCTCATGACAGGACTTTCAGCTAGTTTTTGTAAATGCTGTTGTTGGCATTTATTTGTTCTTTTGTTAGTTGTCAAAGCTTTGATATCGTGGCAACATAACTGATCGGTGATAGTCCTGCAGCAATGCTAGTATGATTTTATTTAAACAACAATTAATATTAGAAAAATATTACTTCTAATGTCACATATCCTATTCTTCTGTGGTGTTTTAATGACACGGACTGGTGATCAGTTAAATTGCAGGTGCCTCCTGTTGTTTATCTGACCAACCACTGAACTAATAATTGCATTACAGGAAATTAGTATTAAGTTCATTTTTCATTTTGTTGAATAAAAGTTCTATGTTACGATGGACCCAGCTGATTTGTTTCCTCTGTTTCCTCAATGTAGCATATTCTGTTTAACACCTTGTTGATGTTAAAGGCTGAAACGGGTAGAGAAAGTAGCATTTATGGATATTAATGGAGTAGTATAAATAGAAGATATTTAACCAAAAATACAAGTCAGGAAATGAGGACTGAAAGAATCCTTGAGGCTATAGAACTTATACAGAAATTTTGACTACTGGTGTAGAAATCTTTTTCAGAGTTCAGTTGTTTATTTGAGATCTTAGTTATGCTGAAATCATCATTCATTCAAAGAAAAAAAAACTCTTTTAAGAAAGGTCTGCAGTGTAATGTTCCATCCATGATTTTAAAAAGGGGTTTCTCTGTCTCCCTTGGTCCAGGGACTCCTCGATCCGAGGTTCAGGAGGAGGTGGAGTGTGCTCCCTCTCCTCACCTCGCTCTCACCCTTAAGGTAAGATAAATTACTTGGTGCTCAAATGAAATGTTTTTTTTCCCCTTAAAATAATTATTTCAGTTTAATCAGCAGAAGACTTTGAGTATATTTTGTAGGATACAGTCAGTTCCTTTCCCAGCTGTCATTGGTGATTCATCCACAGAATACTCTTCCTTTTGCCCAGTCTATCAGTCTGTCTGTGCGATCACAGGATGGTCACAATGTTTAAGCACGTTTATATCCTCAGATTTTTGCAGTGCTGTGCAAAAATTGCCATGGTAGCTGATTTAACAAACAAACAACAAACAAACAAAAAATACCCTCATGTTGCATTTAAAATGAAAGTTAATTGGTACCAAAATAATTTTAGGAACATATTCACTTTTATATCATTTATCCTTTTCCTTTATTGCGTGTATATTTTTGGAAAAGAGTTGTTGTATCTGTCCTGTCTGTGTGTTCAGGTGGCTGGGCTGGGTACAACCCGGGAGGTGGAGCTTCCTCTTACCAACTACAAGTCCACCATCTTCTTCTATGTCCAGCGGCTGCTGCAGCTCTCCTGCAACGGAGCTGTCAAGACTGATAAACTAAGGCGCATCTGGGAGCCCACGTACACGTAAGAGAGGAGACATCTGATGCAAACTTTACTGCATTTGACAGGTCTTGGACAATTTTTGACTTCTGTTTTTAATGCAGGATAATGTACAGAGAGCTGAAAGACTCTGATAAAGAGAAGGAGAGTGGAAAGATGGTGAGTCTATCCAAGTTTTCTCTTTATGTCTGATGGATGTCTGGATGTCTGATGTCTTTTCATTGACCTCGGATCTGTTCCCCTTCACAGGAGTTTTGTGAACACAGCATTGGGGTCGGGGGCCGTTCTGGTGGCCTGAGCCCCAGTTCAGTTTCAGCCAATCAGAGCAGTGAGATTCTGGGCGGTGCCAGGGAGGTGGCGCAGGCGAAGGCAGGATGCAGCCAGAATGCCTGTGGAGTGGAGGATGTCCTGCAGCTACTGCGGATCCTCTACATCATCGGAGGAGACTCGGCTGCTAACACGCGCACGTTGCAGGAGGGTACGAAAACACTCAGTCGCACACTGGAACACACTGCATTTATGCTACTGGGTCTAATGTACATGCGCATTTTCCTTAAATCTGTAGCATCTTTGGGGACTTTTGGGACTGTAAAATATATGAAAACAAAACAGTTTATTCAACATTTACACTTTAACCACATTAATGATTATATGTAGTACCTGCATTTGGAATGAAATTGGGTAAATGAGAACGGAGCGTTGGACAATCCTTAGGCAAATGAGAATTTGTTGCTTTGCTCACTTTGATTTGGTAGTCAAACCAAAACACAAAGCAAAAAATGCTGGAGAAAAAAGCCGAATTAGAACTCAGTGGGAAATCCACATGCCAGCTAGTGGTGGCTAAGAACAACGTGGACAGTTAAGCTTAGCTTTAATTCAGCAGACAAAAGAGCTAACTAGCAGCAGTGATCTAGCCTGACTTGGCAGAGGACTTCTTAGAGAAGTGACGAACGTAAGAACTGATGGAAGACTGTGATGACAGAGGTGTATGGGTGCAGACAAGGCTGTACATATGTCATCACAGGTCATCAGGTGTGAATACGCTTCTTCGGCCAGGAAACGTGACGGTGTAAAATCCTCGTACTATGGGTATTGTACTATGTCTGTTCCACATGCATGGCAGAAAGCAAGTAATACAACACAGCGTGATCAGACATCAGCCACTATAATCTGTCAGCCCCTAAGTACAAACTTAGTGTGATATCCACTATCAAGTATTGTATCAATGTATGGTTAAAAGATGACTCAAGTGTTTTAAGTGGTGAGTAGAATTAGAAAAATGTTATTTAAATGACTGTAGAGTGCATGACACAATGAGAATATGTGACAGTATGTGACAACTTTATCCCAAAGAAAAACAAAAATCTTCATTAAAAAAAAAAAAAGTGTAACTGTGTTTTAGCTCTGACCTTTTCTTTAGCACAGTGCGTAAACATCAGAAAATACTGATTGCCAATAAATAAGTCAACAGAGCCAATGTTTGTCAATAATCAGCTATTAATGGTATCTGCTATTAATGGTGGTCAGCAGAGGCTACTGTGCATGATTCTCCATTGGCAATGCACTGGCTGTAGAGAGCTACAAACATCATGTCTGTTACCAGATCGAGGATATAAAGGATATAAAGCATATGGTACTGTGTGGGCCACTCTTACTTGTGCTCTTGTTGGTCGATCAACCAGCCATGGAGAAGAGTTGGTTAACATACAAAGAGTTCAGTTCAGTTCATTTTTATTTCAAACATGTGCCTTCAGAATCATTACAAAATATCATTCCATTCTTTTGTTTGAAAAGAAGTAGGTAGAAGTATACACTTATTAGTCCCTACTTGAAGTGAAAACCACTTGAAGTGAAAACCAATTGTTTAAAAACATGAAAAGTGTGTGCAACCACTCTCTGTACTTTCCATAATGTATTTTTCCACCCACATTATTTTATGTATTTATTTTTTCAAGTTTCAAGATGTGTGGTTTTTTTCTTCATGGTAAACTCTACTGTTGCTCCCTTCCCTATTCTGGTCGGCTAGTAAACCAGTGGTATTCAAGTTATGTGCTTTCAGGTTTTCAGAGGACTGGACGGGAGTATGTGTAGGTTTGCAGTCTGCAGTCTCCCCTTAATAAAATATCTTTAGAAAGGGGCAATACCATGGTACGATAAACTAGCTTCAAGGAAAAGGTTAAAATAGTTGCTTATGTTGAAATGTTTGCATGGTTGTATTTGTTAAAAATGGGGACTTAACTTGGAGCTTTGAGGGGGGAATAGAGCTCTCATTTCAAAATCTTGAAATTGTGTTTGCAGATATAGATGAGCTTCAGTTCAATGCATCTCCTGAAGATTTCACCAGCAAAAAAATCACTACAAAGATCCTGCAACAGATTGAGGTCAGTTTGTTCCATTTCTGTCATTTGTCTCGGTTTGAAAAACAATCTGAAAATTTCAAGACTTCCTTAAGACTTCTTGAAAGTCTCTAAAAAGTTGGCTTTTCAATATTGTCTAAAATCACAACTCCCTTTTCTCTTAACATAATGTGTTGTAGTGCACAACGTGCAACACCAGGTTTCAGTATAGTGATTAAAATGTGTAACCTGCTGAAACATCAGACAATTATGGTGAAAAAAACCCTTAAATGCAATACAAGCTCCAGTGAGTGCTATAGTTCACTAGGTAACGATGTCAGGTTTTAATTGAATGTTTTGGTTTCCCAGGAGCCTCTAGCCCTTGCAAGTGGAGCGCTGCCCGACTGGTGTGAACAACTCACCTCCAAGTGTCCTTTCCTCATCCCTTTTGAGACCCGACAGCTCTATTTTACCTGCACTGCTTTCGGAGCCTCCAGGTGAGTGTGATGCAGGAGTAAACAAGCATACCACGCATAACTTGAGGCATCTCAGCTCAGTTTTATTTGTATAGCTCCAGTCCATAGCAGTAGTTCCCTCAAGACACTTGATATTACAAGGGAGAGACCCTCACAACACAACTTAAAAATGTGCTCCTTTGTGCTTATAACAAATTTTTTTTAAAGTAAAATAATAAAATAAAATAAAATCGACAACAATTTATTTTGTTGTCGATTTAAATGTGACGCTTTGAAAACATAATTTTATGACTGACAGATTTAGCATTTTGGTCTTGAAAGACAGTAGCTAGAAAAGTTTTTTTTTTTTTTTTTTTTTCCTTTCTCTTTTTTTAAAGTCCCGTTATCGACATTTGAATTTGGCCTTTTTAAATTTTAACCTTGAAGACCACGTCCTGTTGGTGTACTTCCAACACTCTGGCCTCTGACCCCACTCTGTCTGCAGGGCAATTGTGTGGCTCCAGAACCGTCGAGAGGCAACCATGGAGCGTTCTCGGCCGTCCACCACAGTGCGGCGGGACGATCCTGGTGAGTTCAGGGTGGGTCGACTGAAACATGAACGAGTGAAAGTCCCCCGAGGAGAGACTATGATGGAATGGGCTGAGTCCGTCATGCACATCCATGCTGACCAAAAGTCTGTGCTAGAGGTGAGAGGCGGTCTGTTTTTAACAAATCACAAAAGAAAACCTTCTGTGTCTACTGCTAGATTTGCAACACGCATTACAATTATCGGTCCGTGGCATGCCAGGCTAAGTGTGTCTGTGTGTATTTCCAGGTGGAGTTTCAGGGTGAGGAGGGAACGGGTCTCGGTCCAACTCTGGAGTTTTATGCTCTGGTGGCTGCAGAGTTTCAGAAAACGTCACTGGGAATCTGGCTGTGTGATGATGACTTCCCTGACGATGAGTCACGACAGGTCAGTATTACCACGTTCACAAAGTGACAGGTTTAAAAGTAAAATTGGTGAAGAATCCCATTCTGTCATATTAGGAGACTTTAAAATGATTCAAGTTTCAAACAATGAGGTTAGTATGGCAAAATAATAATAGAAAAGGGTTGTTATTGTTGCTGTTGTTGTTGTTGTTATTATTATTATTATTATTATTAGTAGTAGTAGTAGTAGTAGTAGTACCAGCAGCATTAGTGTTATATTTAAATGTTATAACGTCAGTGCTAGTCTGTCTTAGTAGCTGTGATCAAATTTGAAGGTGGCATTAAAAGCCAGTGGTCATTAAGGAAGGGAAAATAATTTAAGTTTAAAAATAGGGATAACTTTATCAAACAGTGACAGTGATGATGCTTTTTTATGTAAGAAGTGCCACAAAAAGTAAGTTTTAAAATTAAGGAGAAAACCCCGCAAAAGAGCCTTGATTCCTCTCTGCCACAGCAGGAATCATCAGTGCCTTAGCTCATTTTAAAGTAACAGGTGAGAATTAACAGATGTCCTTCTTATGTTTGTCTCAGGTGGACCTGGGTGGTGGACTGAAGCCTCCCGGTTACTATGTGCAGCGTTCCTGTGGTCTATTTCCAGCTCCGTTCCCTCAGGATAGCGAGGAACTGGAGCGAATCACCAAACTCTTCTACTTCCTGGGCATCTTCTTGGCCAAGTGCATTCAGGACAACCGGCTGGTCGACCTACCAATATCACAGCCCTTCTTTAAGCTGCTCTGCATGGGGGACATCAAGTCTAACATGAGCAAGCTGCTATACCAGTCTCGAAGCTCACCGCAGGGTAACGACCCTGAGCGGCCCCACTTGCAGCCCTTCTTGCTACTGTCTGAGGTGCAGTCTGAAGCATCGACTGAGGAAAGCCAGGAGACGTACTCAGTGGGCAGCTTTGATGAGGATTCCAAATCTGAGTTCATCATGGACCCACCAAAACCAAAACCTCCAGCTTGGTACCATGGTATCCTGACCTGGGACGACTTCCAGCTTATCAACCCACACAGGTCTCGAGACAGTTTTTAATGTCTAGCGTTCTCACAGGCAGCCTGAAAGCTCATGTTTTGCCCAAGCAGGTCACCCCCTAGCTCACTGCTGAACCTGAACACATCCTGTGACATGTAGTACTGCTGAAGTTAAGTTCTAAGAAAATCATGAAAAATAAGATGTGACTTTTGGTCATTTTGAAACTTCTTGAAATCTGAGCAGCCTTAATTTTAAAGCACTAACAACAGAAACTTGGAAAGTGTCTGCCAACACTAAAAGGCTTGTGTTATCATCTGCACAAGCTGATGTGGTTTAACAACATTTGGTTCAATTTTGTTAAAGTGAAGCATGACTGAAATTAACATGCAAAGTTAAGGAGGCAGAGCATAAAAAGAATATGTATTTTAAACTTGTGAAATTCTAGGATCTGTTCTGGTCTGCAGCAGAAACACAAATGGGGAGAGAGACGCACTAAACGAGTAGGAAATGATAAAGTCAGAGAGAAAGCAGGTCAACAATAGAATAACTACACTACAGCAGACTCATGATGCCCTTTTCCTCTCGCTGCTCTTCCTGCCTCCTCCAGGGCGAGTTTCCTGAAGGAAGTAAAGGATCTGGCAGTGAAGAGGAGGCAGATTCTGGCCAGTAAGAGTTTGTCTGAGGATGAGAAGAACACCAGGCTGCAGGACCTGATGCTGAAGAACCCGCTGGGCTCTGGACCTCCCCTCAGTGTCGAGGACCTCGGGTAAGAAAAGACGCATACAAAGGTGCTGAAGGTGTTACTCTTGTGGTAACGCGATCGGCATCTTTAGTGTTTGCTTAGAAGGGCTAGAGGTTAGTAAAGACCAAGACCAAGAGGACTGTGATAATAGCTGCTTTTTACTGTTACACCTATAGCTACATTGCAGGCACAGTCAGTCAAGTTCAGTAATGGAGGTTAGTGCTAGCAGCTGCCTGTGCCAACATACCTATGAGAGAAACATTTCTCCCACTGAAAACGCTAAGCCCAGATAAACAGAATCCACTTTTGGGAATGCCAGACTGTAAATATAGTTTTTAATGCTCTACATTTTTCAATTTAACATTGTGAGTCTAAGGGATTCACTTCCTTTTGGAGCCAGCCTTAAGTGGTACCTAGAAAAACTGCAGGTTTTGTTGTGTGTTGGCTTTGTTCATCAGCCTCAGAGGGTTCTCCTTGCCCTAATCACAGCATACACAGCACGCTGAAGTCAAACTGAAGCTATCCTTTACACAGAGCTAATAATAGCATTAGCAATTCATTTAAAAATCAAAAAAGACAAATGAAATGGCAAAGAAAGTGGTACATAGTTATTTGGGAAAAGATGAAGATGAGTGGTACCAGGAAAGGTTCAGCATTTGTTTGCTTAAAATAAACAACTGGACTGAAACAAAATGACATTCACTTAACAGCACTATTTTCTTACAATAATGTTTTCACCAGAAACTGAGATCTGAAAAATCTTGTTACATGTGAGACCACATGGGTTAGAATAAAGTTTTTGGGTACCGAGATTTAACTAGGCAATCTTTGCTGTGGTCAAAGACATCTGAGCAGATGAGCAGCTCAGTAAATAACATCTGTTCTAGTTCCAGCTGACAAGCACACATGTATTTGCAGTGAAAGGGTTTGTACAGCAAAAGCAGAAAGTTTAAGAGTTTTGACTTGTTTTCCCATATGACACGGACCAGATGTTTGACAGCCACGTGAACTTTTCTCTGCAGGTTAAACTTTCAGTTCTGTCCATCCTCCAAGGTTCATGGTTTCTCTGCAGTGGATCTCAAACCAAATGGAGACGATGAGGTAAAAATGCCTCAGAGCAAGCTTCTTATGTGGATGGAAATATCTTCACGTAAATTTGCACATTTTACATGAGTTGACTGAGTGTTTTCTGTGTGTATAGATGGTGTCCATGGAGAATGCAGAAGAGTACGTGGAGTTGATGTTTGACTTCTGTATGCACACTGGCATCCAGAAACAGATGGAGGCCTTCAGAGGTAAATGTGCAAAACTGGCACATTACTTCTCTACAGTGTCCTGTCAGTGTGGAGAAATCTGTTTCTCCCTCTTTGCTAGTTTTTAAGAAAAAAAACATCACAAAATAAAATGGTTTCCTGTTTAAATGAGGAAAGAGGTGGACAACATAAAGCAAGAAATTAGTGCTCTGTGTTCACAGGCAGTTTTTTTTAATGCTGGAAACGCCCTTGACGCAGGCTAATTGGACTTGGTCTTGGTAAAGTTTGCGCTTTACAGAGGCCAACAGGAGGAAATACTATTGGCAACAAAATGAAATTTTCAAAAATACACAGCTGCCAATCTATTCTCACACCTGTTTCTAACCTGAGCTCCTTACTTTTTTTTTTTTTAAAGATTGACTCTCATTTTAGACCCTTCTGTTCTCTTGACTCATTGTCACAATAGAATTGATTCCATTGCGACGAGAAACTTTTTTGGTTCCCTTTCCCTGGCAGTTTGGTAAATTTGTGATTATTTCTAAAATCGAGTGAATACTTGGATATCTAATATCATAAATGTTTCCTCTCCTCCTCAGAGGGTTTTAATCGAGTGTTTCCAATGGAGAAACTAAGCTCTTTTAGCCATAAGGAGGTGCAGATGATCCTCTGTGGCAACCAGTCCCCTTCCTGGACTGCTGACGACATCATCAACTACACAGAACCAAAGCTTGGTTACACCAGAGACAGGTATGACATGTTACATCAACACTAATGGAAACACCAAAAGTTGATTCTGTTCATCTGGACGTAGCGTCATCGTAGCGTTACGATGACGCTACGTCCAGATGAACAGAATCAACTTTTGGAGATTTACTTTCCTGGATGATTGAGAATGCTACAAGACTAATGGAAACACTGAGCCACGGCATCGTGTACTTAACCTCTCCTCCTCCTTCAGCCCTGGCTTCTTGCGGTTTGTGCGAGTCTTATGTGGAATGTCATCTGATGAGCGTAAAGCCTTCCTGCAGTTTACCACTGGCTGCTCCACCCTGCCACCCGGTGGTCTAGCCAACCTGCACCCCCGACTCACCATCGTCAGGAAGGTAAACTGGCTCTCTAAATGACTGAGTTTGTTAATATGGGTAGTTTTAGTCAGTAAGCTGACTGACCGTTGCCTTCGTAGGTGGATGCCACAGATTCCAGCTACCCATCTGTCAACACGTGTGTTCACTACCTGAAGCTGCCCGAGTACTCATCTGAGGACATCATGAGGGAGCGCCTGTTAGCCGCTACCATGGAGAAAGGCTTCCACCTCAACTGACCACCGCTGCCACACTGAGCATGCTTCTCAAGTCATCTGTCCGTCTCGCCTTGTGACTGACGGATCAGCCAGCCAATCCAAACCAGCTGACTGACTGACGGCCAGACCTCCTGCTACAGGAGGAGGAGGATTTATGTTGCAGAAACAAAATGAAAGAAACGCTGTCACGTCTTTCACACCTCTCTGACCGCCTCCTTCATCAGCAGCAGCATCATCTTCCTCACCATCCTGAGCTGCTGCTGCTGGTCTGTTCCTAGCTTTGATGCTGCAGGCTTGCGTGTGTGTGTGTGCGTGCGCGTGTGTGTGCTGATCTCCTCCTCCTGTCTGCTCTCAGTTTGGTGCCTGGTTTGACTCGTAGCTTCTGTTTTCACTTCCTCCTCCCTGAAATGTTCATGGATCCCCGCCTCCCCCCATTTATTGCTTTTTGTTTTTGTGTGTGTGCGACAGTTCTCTGGTTGTTACTGACCAGTTGTAAAGGTCAAAGGTCAGAGAGCCTTTGGTGTTTGTTTTACAATGAAGCTATAGAGACAAAAACACTGGCTGTGTGCAAGGCACATCTAAAGAGAAAGATTAAAAAAAAAAAGAAAGCTCTGCTATCCCTGTATTTTCTTTGTATATTATAAACATTTATTTAACTCAAGTTGCAGTTTGAGGTAAACAGATATTTTCAAATGTGTATGCTCCAAAAAAATAATCATTAAAACGTTTGCAAAGTATGAAGTAAAGAATGAGTCTTGTGGTCTGTGGGAGAATATGAATCTTTGATTATTTTTTTTTTTTTCATTTCGTTTGCACGTTTAAGTGTTTCAGTATTACAACCGCACTTCAACCAGCATGAGGCTGAAGCAGATTCATCATCTACAGCAGTCCAGTTGCTGAGAATCACCGCGTAGAGATGTAATTGATTTAGAGATTTATTTTGTAGCCTTTTTCTAAAAAATTTTTGCAAACTTATCATACAGATGTTGTTTCAGTATTTAGGATATTATATTTAAAAAAAATGAACTAGAGTTATAGAATTTTTTTTTTTTTGTTTTATTACATATTAGCTTCTTTAAAAAGGAATTTATTAATGTTTTAGGTTTATAAATATACAAAAAATACCACCAAATGTCTTTACATTTTGGTTTGTTACAGATATTTTACATGTGTGGCCAGCTCAGTCAAAACAATTCCTGTGGTCTGCCAATACCCCGAAAGGCAAATTTAAAAAAAAAAAAAAAAAGTAATTCATTCCCCGCTAAATTCACACAACCGGTTTTCTTCCTGAATAATTCAAACTGGCCAGCTTCAGAGGGGAGGCTTCCTTCTCTCAGCTGTGCAGCTCGAACATCTGGATACACTGTACAGATGTGTATTAATATACTGACCAGAGTACATGTGGGCACTGAGTTGTTTTTTGTTTTTTTTATTATTATTTTAACATCAGTACCTTTAAGCAGATTCTAAATTCAGACTGTAAGCTGCGGGCCAGTCCTGGGCCTGAAGAACAGTCCGTGACTTCCTTTCTTCTTTTTGTTAGCTGTCCACCATCTTGTCAAT